>NC_069662.1:92913626-93216656 GCF_027244095.1 Hemicordylus capensis | reverse complement strand
ATGCAATACAAAATCTCTTAGGCCAACCCTATCACAAGGCATAGCCCAATCTGTCAGCTGAACAGCCTGACACTTTCCCTCTGCCATTCCGAATTTCCAGCGTAATTTTCTGTTCTCCATCTTGGTGCTGGTAAACTGTTAGATAGAGTCTAGAAATGTAATTTAGCTAAATGGTAAACATTTTGAACATTGAAGCTCTGTTGCCAGATTTCTAACCATCTACTGCATAAGCACTCCCTGTAGTTGTTGTTCTTCTCCTCCTTCTTCTCTGAATATTTATATACTGCTCTTCAACCAAAGTTCTCAAAGTGGTTTACATAGAAAAATAAATAATCCATAAATAAGATGTCCTCCTGACCCCAAAGGGCTCACAGTCTAAAAAAGAAACATAGGGCAGATACCAGCACCAGCCACTGGAGGGATGCTGTGCTGGGGTTGGATGGGGCCAGTTCCTCTCCCCTTGCTAAATATAAGAGATAAAGGTAAAGTGTGCCATTGAGTCGGTGTCGACCACAGAGCCCGTTGGTTGTCTTTGATAGAAGAGACCCAACGCTTTAAAAGGTGTCTCCTTGCTCAGTTAGCAGGGTGATAGGGTTCTTCCAGAGTTTACAGTTAGTCACCAAGCTATAAAGCCAATCTAATGCGTTTGCAGCATCATTTCAGTTGCTAAAGACATGATTCTTATATTGCTTCCTATATTCTAAAAGGGAGGTACATGCAATCCATAGTGTTGGGGCCATTACTGAAATGGCTTTGCTCCTTACTACTGAAGCCTTCTATTCTGTAAATAGCAATAGCACTTAAATGGCATGGGCTTTGCCAGGGTTTGGTTGCTTCCCATGACATTCCAATACTTTCTGAAGGGAAGCAATCATGTGGGTTGGACCAGCAACTGGCGATTACTTCCAAAACTAGAATTGCCATCTAGGGTGGTACAATGCTGGCTTGAGAGGTAACCATGCTGCCAACCTAACAATGTGATCATTGACTTTTTAATATTAGTAGAAGAAATTGGAAAGTAACTATAGTACAGTGGTACCCATGATATTAAGGGAAATGCACGGATTGGGCCTTAATATCTTTGGATGAGGGATTCTTGAGCAAGTCCCAGGTCCCAACTCAAGAAGGGCTTTTAAAGTCAAAGCCAGCACTTTGAATTGAACCTGGAAGATTATTGGTAGCTATCTTTTCCCAGTTATTAAGTTTGGATTATGTTGGCTCCAGGATTTAGGGGATGTGTAGTGCATAAGTCTAGATCCCTCTGGTTACTGAATGTATGTATGTATGTATGTATTTTTAATTAATTAATTAATTAAAATATTTATACCCCACCCACTTCTGCTCGGGGTGGCTCATAACATTAATAAAATAGATACAATGTAAAATAGAAGATTAATAAAATTAATAAAGTCAAAGTTCAAAGTTTAATACAGTCTATGACTAGCACAACAAAGGAATAGAATAGAACATATAACACAGTGAATTAATATACATGCATTTCTTTTGCAATGTGATACATCAGACTGGGGAGGCATTACATGGATAGATCTAATAGTACCTATTATATTACTGTAAAGGATTAGGAAATTCTTCAGGATGATGTACACAGTATAAGGGGGATGTTTCCATTAATGCTTTACAAATGCCTTTTTTTCTCCTGCCCAAAGTGGATTTTTAGCACTCTGTGTTATAGCTAGCTATTACCATTTCATCTTGTATCATAGAAAAAGAAATATAATCTCTAATCAGAAGGCTGCCTCTGCACTAGCTGAAAAGCAGCATGTTGGACATAATTTAGTTTTGAAATATCAGTTTGTAATCTCATTCTTTCCTAATATGAATGTTAGTTTTTAATCTCCTTTCATGCAATATCCATATGTCTCCTGGCTTCTCTGATCTGGTATGCTTTGTGTTGGGTCATACTCAGGCGGCGGGGAGACATGTGGTTTGGCTCAAAATATTCATTCGTTTCTCCCCCAGTGGAATGCTGTAGGGAATCATACATATTGCAAACCACAGTTATTAATACATAACAAATTTTTTTGGTCCACTCTGCTCCCTCCCCATCCTTTTGAAGCCTTCCCCTTGTCAATTTTTCTTTTTACTTTAATGCTCTATCATATCAGTTTATCTGCCTCTAAAAAACACCACCCCTCCTAGCTGAAATGATTTATTAGCACTGAAAGCTCTGTTTGTTTGCTTCAGATGCTTTATAACATTAATTCCTTTAAGTCCAGTTTCAGAGTATGAGGTCTTAATGAAGACTTATGAGCTGTGTAGGATTAATGGAGGTGATTCTGGGTTTTTCACTCTACTTAATTCATTGGGAGTCTTAATAGTCTTCCAGCTAAGTACTGCTAATGCCACAAACTATAATGAAAAGCAATATTGCAAAACAGGTTGCATTAGAACCTCAAGCTACTACCCTAACAACTCATTATGGATTTGTTATGTCCAGTGTTCTCTCTAATTTTTTTCATCTATGTGCGGAATGAGTTTTGTTCTGGGCTGCAGTACCGAAGCAGTGTGTGTGTGCATGTGCATTCAGAGTGGGGCCTTCCTGATTCAACCTGAGTGGGATCTAAAATTAATTGAGTGGACATCCAGAAACTTGTGAGCGGGTGCACATGCGCATGCCTTACAGAGAACACTGGTTATGTCCATTCATGTGGATAGAAATGGGCTGCCCAGAAAAATAACAGTGGTTCCTATCCAGACTAGTGTTGCACTTGTGCAGAGGTAGGCAACCCTGGCTCTCCGGCAGTTGCTGAACTACAGCTCCCATCATTCTCAAGCCACGATAAATTGTGGCTGGGAATGATAGGGGTTGTAGTTCAGCAGCAGCTGGAGAGCTAATATTGCCAACCCCTGCATTAGTACAACTAGAGAACTTGTAGGCACTTAAGAAGTTTGCAGAGTTGCACAAAGTTACACAAAGTTGCAGTGTTCTGTAATGTTGTGCAACTGCAGGACACATACAAGGTTGTGTAATGTGTTGTACAAAGCACTGGGCAATCTGTTGTGCGATGCACTGTGAAATATGACTAGCACAAATATTAGTCTGCAACAGGTGTTCCTTTCTTTGCACCACATCATTGCGCTATGCTGTTACGCTAGTAGGTGCTAGATAGTTGTGCTATGCTGTCATGCATTATTCTAGTGCAACACTAGTCTGGATATAGGCCACTTTGCCAAGCAACAACTTGAAATGTCAGTCAGGCCACATTCGCCCATATGGACCTGCCAAGGCCTTCCGCTCACCTTCTCAGGCCCTCCTCATGGCCCCACCACTAACAGAGATCCGGTTGGCGCAGACTAGAGACCGGGCCTTTTCAGTCCTGGCCCCTCGGCTTTGGAACACCCTCCCTGAAGAATTTCACCATGTTCCCTCCCTCAGTGTTTAAAAAACAACAACTAAAAACACATCTTTTAAAAGAGGCTTTTTAATGTTCTATCTTTGGTTATATCTGGTAGGTTCTTTAGTTTTTATAATTCTCAATTTTTAGCTTTTAAAGTGACTTTTAATTTGAAACAGCAGTGGTAATTCTGATTGTGGTTTTAGCCTGGACTTTTAACTTGTTTACTTAATTTGGTTAATTTTAATAGTTTCAAATTGTTAAATAGTTTTAAATTTAAATTGTATCTATTTTACTGCCATAAGCCGCCCTGAGCAGTAGTGTCCTAGAGGGGTGGGGCATAAATATTTTAAATGAATGAATGAATAAAACATAGCCAGGCTGGTCCTGCCTGAGACAGAGGCACAAGCTGCCACCAAACAGCCAACACTTATGCTTGGGGACCTGAAGACCGTTTATTGAAGCCCTTGTTTTAAGGCAGAGTCTTTAGTGTTAACCTCAGTTGCTGGATCCATTTGCAAGACCATATGCATGTGGACCTATATGTAAAAGGTGACTACAAACACCACTGCACGCATTAGCCACACTCAGCACGTACGTGCACACACACACACACACACACACACAGAGGGGTTTTACTCATAATATCCTGATTATAATACAGGACTAGTAGAAAGTAACAGTAGTCCATGTGTGCTGCACTACAAGTGTTTATCCAGTGAAAAAATCATGCAGATGACTTAAGCAAAATAACCAAGCTGCACATACTACAGAGAAAGGCAATTCAGCTAGTTACTGGCCAATTCCTCTTCAACTCAGCTACCAGCATTCTAACTGGAGCTTGTAGGAGAATTTGTGGAATGCAATATATGGTACGTGGACCATATATTTGTTGCCAGCTCCAGATGGCATTGGCTTTTTGCACCAGTAACCCTAATGACCACTAGGGGCATTGGGAGTAGAGATAGATAGGGTCTCCTTTTTCCTGTTTATCTCTGCCTCTATGACCCCTTTATGGATAGAATGTACTCAGGAACTTCCTGGGAGTGACTTCTTCCTTTCCCCAGAATGCTTCTGGCTCTCTCTCTCCCTGAGCACCATGCTTCTATAGCTCTCTCTTTGACCACCATGTAGCCAGTGGTTAGATATAGGTCTTTCCTATCATCATGGACTTCGGAATAAAATATGTTAGTTTAACCTTACATGAATCTCCATAAGCATTTAAAAGCTGTTGCCCCTGAGACTGTGTTAAATTTTGCTGTAATGGGAGTGAGTTAGCTCCTGAAATACTCTGCTATATAAGTCATTACCCACAACAGTATCAACCTGCCTAGAGAGCAGAAAGCTGTTGGTTCGAATCCCTGCTGGTGTTTCCCAGAATATGGGAAACTCCTATATCAGACAGCAGCGATATAGGAAGGTGCTGAAAAGCATCATCTCATACTGCACGGGGAAAGCAATGGTAAATCACTCCTGTATTCTACCAAAAAAACCACATGGCTCTGTTGTTGCCAGGAGTCAACACTGACTCGACGGCACAACCTTTCCTACATATTATTGCCCCCCGCCATCCCAGGTGCGTTCATTTTGAAAACTGTATTTGAATATGTAGGAGATGCTTAAATTGACTGCATATTTAGAGAAAATTAAGTTTATTACAATTTTTTTAATTAGAAGAGACCAAACTGTCAAAGAGTAGTGGAAAAACAATATGCCTCTAGTAAAAGGCAATTGTGTACACCTTTTGTTAGGAATATAGGAGCATAGGAAGCTGCCTTCTACTGAGTCAGACTATTGGTCCATCCAGCTCTGTATTGTCTACAAGGTTGTAGGCAGGAGTCTCTCCCAGCCCTATCTTGGAGATGCCAACTTGGAACCCCACTTTACATCAGATACTAACACCCAGATGGCCTTTTCTTTTCCATCAGGTGGTGTTTGTAGTCCCTTTTTATATACAGGTCCACATGCAAATGGTGTAGCAAATGGGTCCATCAAGCACTGACTTCCCCACTATCGCTGTGCGCCTGTCAACCTTTATAATGTGAATAAATTGCTGAACTTACCTCCTAGTTGGAAGAAAGTTGTTATCTGTAAGTTCTCTTTAAAGCACCCTTCTGTGTGGCATGGAGAACTAAATAAATCTGCAGGAAGACTCTTTCAGTGGGGTAGAGAAACGTACTAGCTAAATAATGCTAGAGCTGCATTCTAAAATGGGTCCAGTTTTGCAATCAATTTCCTGGGCATCTGTTCAAAACATGAAAATGAGTCTCTAATTCACTCCATGCTTTTATAACCATTTAATTTTATTTAGGCCTTTAGTCTTCTCCCAGCCTGTTCTTTTCTCCTGTATAAACCTTCATGTGTGCTTCACTGTTGGAAACCTGTCACATCTAAAGCAGCATTAAGTATATTTTGTATTAGCTGCCCTAAAGATTTTACTGTCAAGCAGGCCAAGGAAGATCAGGATTTGTTCTTTAACAGATTGTTCAATCGCCACAAAGATGTAAGTGGTTCAAAAATGTGGAGTCTGGCTGGCACATTTCCTCTTCAGCAACTTCATTGCCAGCACCTGGGAAAGATGAATGACTTCCACTTCTGAATAGTTTTCATTGGCCAGTTCAATATATCTTGATGATGATTACAGTATGTCTGATCCAAGACCCCTTTTGTCTGTTTCTTCACTAGATCTGGTAGACCATGTGTATTAAAATGAATCAAATATTTGTTTTAAAAATGCTTTTTTGAAAAAAGTATTTCCCTGGTGGAGCAGACTAAGTTCCATCTAGTCCAAACTTCCATTTCCATGAGCAGCTAGTCAGTGGCGCTCTTACCCCTGGACTTCGTGGCCAAAGTCCAAGGCCTCCACACTCCCTGGGGGTCCCCAAATCCTCTTTATTCCTGAGTGGTGTGGATGCCACTGGCCCGTACTGTGCTGGGCGGCCAAGTGAGATTGTGACCTGTGCCGGGTGCTTTAGGGACAGAGTGGGGGTGGGGAAAGAAATATGTGGAATGGGAATATGTTAAGTGTTGAAATGTTTCTGCTAAGGTATATTTGCATAAATATTCCTATTTTATTCTCTTACATTCTTGTGAGTTCAGTTGCTGTTTGTGCCCTCAAGAACCCACATGTTAAAAATACTGTTGGGATATGCAACAGCTGCAGCTGAACTTACTGTTTATATAGTTTGCATGTAATCTGCTATGAAGCTAGAGGGGGCACTGTAGCTTCCTCAGTACTGGCTGGGCTAGCTAGGAGTTTCTATTGTCCTTGCTGTTCCTGTTTGTTCCTGTTCCTGTGTGTGCGTAGGCAAGCTCTGTACTGACCTCTAAGCGTTTGTCTCACAAATAAAGTTGTCTTAAACCTTGCACTGATATTTGTTCGCAGACACAGACAGCTCACATTCTGCATCAAATACTGTGTGTGTAACAGAGCGTATGTGCATAGGGGGGATGATGCTTAACTTCAGGGGCGGGGAGGGGCATCCAGCAAGGGGGTAGGCCTCCAAAGACATTTAGGTCCAGGCTTCAAAATTACCTAGGTGCACCTGTGCAACTAGCCAGGTGTTCCATTTCCAAAGCAGGAAATAAAGATCATTGTTTTGCTTGCTGTTTGCCCCAGAGGTACATCCTCCCTGTACATGGAGGTTTTATTTAGCTATCCTGGCCAATAGCTGTTGATAGACCATCCATTAATAGTATAGAAGCTGGATTGGAAGAAGATGAGGATGGCTTTAAAGTTGGAGGAAGAAACATCAATAATCTGTGCTGTGCTGAAGAAACCACTCTGATAGCTGAGAATGTGATGATCCGCAAGCTCTAGTAATGAAAGTCAAGGAGCACAGTGAAAAAATGGGACTACGACTAAATGTAAAGAAGACTAAGCTAATGACAACAGGTACAGCAACCAGCCTCAGAATTGATAATGAAGACATTGAAGTGGTGGATAGCTTCTGCCTTCTAGGATTGACCATAAACAGAAAAGGATCCAGCAGTCAAGAAATTGCCGCAGACTAGCACTTGGTAGGGTTGCAATGAAGGCCCTGGAAAGAATATTTCACCGCCATAGATGTGGATGGGGCTTGTTCCTGGGTCTGCTTAACCAATCCGTCAGACACAAGGATTGGGAATTATTAACTGAGGTTTATTGCTCTGCAATCAGCAATAGGTAATCAATAGGCTCATGCTCTCAAACCGATTACAGTTTGGTTACAGGTGCATCTTACATTTATACAGACAATCTAAATGGTGCTGACACCCTAGACACAGTATACATGGCCTAAGTATCTAGTACGCATGCGAATGATTCATTGTTCATCGGGTGATTACTCCTTATTTGGTTATATCCTGTTTTCTTACAGTGGAAAGCTTAACTGTCTTAGCAAGTTTCATAGATACAATTTATCTGGAGATAGATGATGTTAATCATGAGATGCAGTGATGTCCCTGAGTTTGGGCTAGGTTACTTTAAGTTACAGTGAGGTCTTCTGGGCAAACATGGAGTTTATTTGCTTTTCTAAACACATCACCGTGACGTGTCTATACCTACAAAGATTAGAATCATTCGAACAATGGTTTTCCGCATAATGCTCTATGGACGCAAAGGCTGGACTTTGAAGAAGCAAGATAGAAAAAGTATTGATGCTTTTGAACTTGCTGGAGAAGACTTTTGTGCTGGAGAAGACTTTTGAGGCTACCATGGACAGCCAGGAACAAATCAATCCAGAATTTCCACTCAAGGCACAAATGACCAGGTTCAAACTATCATACTTTGGACACATTATGTGAAAACCCAGCTCCCTTGAGAAGTCCATAATTCTGGAAAAAGTTGAAAGAAAGAAAAGAAGATGACCAGCAGCAAGGTGGATGGACTCGATTATGACAGAAATGAAGGCACTCGCTCTCCCCCTCCCCACCGCTCACTCACTCACTCCCCCCCCACTCGCTCCCCTTCTGTATCTGCATATAGAATCTCCACTGCCCAATCGCAGTGCTTCTGTTCTGCTACCTCAGATTGGTAAAGCACTGTGTGGGCGGGGCTTGCCATGTATGGCCTTAGTGTATTATGATAGATAGATGATAGATTATATTATATAGACAGTGAGATAGGGATGATCAACATCAAAAAAATTTTTAAATTTTTTTTTACCTTGTGTCTTTTTTATATTGGTTATTTATTTATTCATTGAATATATAAACCACCCAATAGCAAAACATCTAGGCGGTTTACAGAATTAAAACATCATATAAAATATAAAACATTTAAAATTCATAAAAAGATAAAAATCATAATAGATAAAAACACATTAAAATTGAAAAATTTGGTATCAGTTAAAGACCTGGGAATATAGGTACGTCTTCAGGGTCCTCCGAAAAACAAACAGAGAAGGAGATGCTCTTATTTCAGCAGGGAGAGAGTTCCAAAGCCCTGGGGCAGCCACAGAGAAGGCCCAGTCTTCTCTTGTTATTGAACAACAACAACCGAATACTTAATATAAGAAACTTGGCTATCTCAAAATTCATTATAAATAACATGAAGGTTCTGTATTGAGACAAAGGAATTATTTTGCAGCTCAGACATCTCACCTTTCTTCCATTGTGGAACTTAGGTTGGCATATATGCTGTTCTCAGGTGATTCTCACCTACTCAGGCAATGACCAGATCTGTACTTGTTTAGCTTCCACGTGGTGGCTGAATCATGTGCCCCGAGACTGTACACCAGGAATAGGCAACATTTGCATTCCCACTGTTGCTGAACTACAACTCCCATCATCCCCAGCCATAATTTATTGGCATAGTTCAACAACAGCTGGTGTGCCAAGGTTGCCTACCCCGCTGTATGCTAAGAATATGCTGCTGTTGCTCGGGAATAGTAGTGAGCAAAGTAAGATTAAATGGCCTAATGCTGCAGAAAGAAAACAAGGAAACATCAGCCAAAGAAGCGGTTGTGAAAATGAGTGGGCAAAAAAGAATGTAGCCCCAAGACCAAAGTAGAAGCTTGAGTGGATGAACAGCAGCATCTGGTGGTGATAGGGAGATGCCATTTATGCCATTTTAATAGTAAGCCTGTGCATTTTGGTGCCTAGAAAGGCAGCCTTTGTTTTAGCATATACAGTACTGTACTTCCTTTGCACTGCTTTTCAAAATGTTCTCTTCCCGTATGTTCCTCCAAAAACATGTCTGTACTTTTCCTTCCTGATTCCTAATTTATACTTCCCTTCCATCTTTTCATTTTCCAACTGCATCATTTTTTATGATGTTCTCTCTTAGTGAATAGGTAGTAAATCTTTTGTCCGCCATTCTTCTGGCTCATTAGAAACTTCTTTTTCTTAACAGAAATCAAGGTGTTGACTCTCACAGTACCATCTGCTCCTGCTATATCTACAAGGCACCATCCTTTATAGCCTCATAAGCATGATCTCTATGACATTCAAAACTGCCCTCTATTTTATATATGTTTATTCAAATCTAACACAAAGTTTACATCTCTAACTTGTTGATGCGCTTTTATTTTATTTTTATTCCTAACAATTTCTTTCTAGAATATAACCATGCACTAACCATAGCTCATTCTTCACCTTCAAAACTAATTGAAGTGGTGAACCTGCTGTTGTTGCTTTCCCCCAAAAAACAAGAATGCAAAGTGGGGGTTTTGTTTAGATTTCAAGATGATACCATGAAAAAATGCACCCCTCTCACCCCCAGCAAATCTAAATAATGAGTAAAGTTTATATTATTTAGTTCTCTTTTAAAGGGATTATTTATTTGAATTTAGATTTTTATACATTCGTAAGAGTGAAAAGGAAAGTGATATTCATCCACCTTTCCACCTATACTATCCTGTATACCCAATTATGCTCAAAGTAGTCTGCTTCCATTCACATTATGATGTGCTTTCAGTATAGAGCAGGGAGGCCCAAGTTGTGCTCCTTTGAAAGTAGTGTGAGAACCAGTGGTGCTGGATCATACCAAGGGTCCATCCAATCCAACACATTCTCTCCAGCAGTGGTCCCTAACAATCTCATAAGCGAACAAGACAGGGACAACTATCCACTGTCACTTTCCTCGGCAGCTGATATTCAGTGTAGGGATGTGCGAACCAGCATAAGGTCAAGCCGGTTCACCATTGAACCAAGCTGTCTCAAAGGCTTGCCCTCGAGTTGGACCAGGTCTAGTTCGGCTCAAGGTCAAGCAAACGCCCCCCCCCCATCTGACTTGGGGCCGGTTCGGGATTCTAAACTTTTTTTTAAATAACTGAACATGTCCAGTCCAGTTCGAATCTGGCTTGGGCGTGAACCAAACCAGGCAAACCAGTTTTGTGCACATCCCTAATTCAGTGGTATACCACCTCTGAATATTGAGGTTTGAGGAGCCTTGTGAATGGTCTGGGAGAACCTAATGCATAGGGACATAGGAAGCTGCTTTTTACTGAGTCAGACCATTGGTCCATCTAGCTCACTATTTTCTATAGTTCCTGGCAATGGTTTCTCCAAGGTTTCAGACAGGAGTTTTACTGCCCTGCTTGGACATGCCAGAGACTAAACCTGGGACCGTCTGCATGCACTGAGCTATGGCTTCATTCCCTGCAAAGCAAAAGCTGATTGGTCATTTGGAAAGAGACCATGGGAAGCCCTATGTAAGAGCAGCATAGAAGTATGATAAATAAATATTATGAACAATTTCATGGAAATTAGAGGCTTGGCTTACAGAATGGTGGAATTTCCATGCCAGCTGCAGTAGCTTTTCAAATGGCTGGCACTGAAACAAGCTTTGTGTCTAGAGGGAAAAGAGCAATAGAATGGAATTTCCAAAGATGAGCAGGGTCTTGTTATCGTTATTTATATCTGATTTATTTTTTTGTTTGAGAGGCTTTTAAACCCCTTGAGAGAAATAGCCTTGACAGCTAGACCTTACAAATGCGGTTGACATTGTTGCTCTGCAGTACATTAGGAATATGAACAAAGAAAGCAATGTAACTTATCTGTCATGTCATGAATAATGGAGACTAGCTGTATAAAAGATATTTTTCCTAATTGCTTTGTAGGTGGTCTTTGAGGCCTTGCATAATTTGGAGCCTCGTGGTTATGTGGTTGGATGGATCATTGCTATCAGTTTGCTGGTGGGAATTCTCATCTTCCTGTTGTTGGCCGTGCTGCTATGGAAGGTAAGCTATCTGTCAGACACAACACAGACACAAGGATTAGCCACGGCCTTGGCATAAAATGCACATCTTTCTCTTTCCGTCTCTGCTAAGTATTTAGCATCCATTAATTTTAATGAGTAAATAGTCTTAGACACTGAGAGCATTACATGTCAGAAAAAGTGTTTACATTCGTTCCCTTTTTGGGGGAAATGGAAGATTCATAATGAGAAGGTGGTGTCAAAATCTTGACATGAAGGACACAGAGGTACAGACATACTTCCACACCAGTTGGCTTTTCAAGTGATTTTATTCCAGTAGCTATTGCAAATAGCCTGTTCAGTTAGCACTTAACCCTGTGTCTTTTGGGATTTATAGCATTAAAAGTACTTCAAGAAACAGGTACTATCCTCACTATAAGGATGTCTTATAAATTATCATTTGATACAATGCTTCAGAATGTCTCTCATTTTGGTCATTATCCTGCCTTTTCTCCCTCACTGTTATCAATGTTCTTTTCTTTAAACTTGTATATATGTCCATTTATTCCCAGCTGACATTTTCTGTCTGATCCTCCCACATACCCCACAGTTTTCACAACCCATCTCCTTCCACCTCTCAGGAAATCCCACAGAGAAGTTGTTGTTGTTGTTGTTACATTTAAATCCCGCTCTTCCTCCAAGGAGCCCAGAGCGGTGTACTATATACTTGAGTTTCTCTTTCACAACAACCCTGTGAAGTAGGCTAGGCTGAGAGAGACGTGACTGGCCCAGAGTCACCCAGCTAGTTTCATGGCTGAATGGGGATTTGAACTCGGGTCTCCCCAGTCCTAGTCCAGCACTCTAACCGCTACACCATGCTGGCTCTGTTGCTTAGTATTATTTCACGTTACATAAAGCTTTATAGAGTAACATAAGCAGAAGAGACAGGTCTCTATCCTTAGGAGCTCACAATCTAAATTGCTGGAGAGACAGTGAGGCAGAAAGTGAGGAAGTGACAAGGGTAACAAGGGGTGAATGCACACAAATGCAATTAGGGTTCATTTCAGCCTTCAGCAGCACCCGTAGTAGCTCTCCTCTTGTTTGTCCTTCACGTCCTTTAAGGCAGCTATACTTTGCTTTGTCTAGCATTCGCTGAGCAGGTCTATCGATGGCTATTGGTCTTGATGGTTGTAGGTTACTTCTCAGTTCAGAGGCAGGATGTCTCTGAATACCAGTTGCAGGGTAGCAACTGCAGGAGAGAGGGCATGCCTTCACCACTTGCCTGTGGATTTCTCATGCAACTGTGGGAAACAGAATGCTGGACCAGGGAGGCCTGGGGCCTGATTTAACAAGGCCGTTCTTATGACTAGGTAAAGATGGCTTCTGCCAGAATAACTGGAGTACTGCGCAGTCGGGAAATGACTTGATTATCAAGCCAGAGGTTGCCGGGTTCGAATCCCCGCTGGTATGTTTCCCAGACTATGGGAAACACCTATATCGAGCAGCAGCAATATAGGAAGATGCTGATGGGCATCATCTCAAATTGCACGGGAGATGGCAGTGGTAAACCCCTCCTGTATTCTACCAAGGACAACCACAGGGCTCTGTGGTCGCCAGGAGTCAACACCAACTCGATGGCACACTTTACCTTTACTGCTGTCTTTTTAAAAAAGCAGTGATGCTCTGAAGACAAGGCTGGGTCACTGTGGACCAGCAGCAGTAACAACTGGTTCTTTCCTCTCTCTAATAGAGGGAAGAATAAAATGGCTCACCCTAATAAAATGGCCCTCTCTGAGCCATTTTTGGAAGGGCGGTATAGAAATTGAATAAATAAATAAATAATAGGGAAAGTTATAATAGTTAGTTATAAAAAGTTATAACTTTTATAAGTTATAAAGGAATAATAGGGAATGTAAGCTAGTCCCGGCAATATTCTCCTAGTCTCTTCCCCACCCCACACATATTGCTTGGTCTGTTGAAGAGAGCTCAAACACACATTCTCCCTCACTAGCAAGGTAATGTGTGAATCAGTCTTGAATGAAATAGCCTAGGCCAGTGTTCTTCAGTGTCAGGCCCAGCAGCCAGTGGCAGCTCCCATCAACACTAAGAGGTCATTCACACGACTCGGTAAGCGGTGTGGGGGGAATGGCATGATTGCACTACCTTCCCCCCAAGATGATCCAGTTCTGTCCTTTGGCTGTGTGGCTTGCGCGCGCCCACACAGGCCATGCTGCCGGGAGCAGCGTAGCCATTTGTAGGCTGGGGAAATAAACTGAAGCCTGACCTCCAAGAATCCCACAATGCACTGCATCAGGAGCATGGTGCATTGGGGGATTTCCCCACTGCCAGGTGCTGCACAGCTGGGATCTGAGGTAGATAGGTGCACTTGTGCCCTTCTACCTCGATAAAAGCCCAAGTAAAAAACTCTGGCTACCCGGCGCTCCACACGAGCAGCCCTACTCAGGTAGGTCTCTGCAAGGCAGGGTAGGGCTGCTCATGTGAACAGCCTCTAAGTGTGGCTCCTTGACAGATTGTTGATTGGGTCTGTGTGAAGCTTCAGCTGCCAAAAGAGGGGAGCACGGAACAGGGTGGGAAGATGGCATGCCCCTGTGTGACTTTGCCATTTGACAGGCTGATAAGCTTGGGATAGCATGTGGCGGCATCCCTGTTGCCAGACAACTGATTTGTTGAATCAGAGACAGGGAGACGGGGCAAGTGCTCGGATACGCAGCCAGCGAGAAGCACTGCAGGCATGGATTGCTGTTCCAGAAAGTGAACAAAACCATGGTTATGGTGGCATCCACGTTCAGACATAACGTTGCTGCCAAAAAAACCTCGGGTTACAGTGGCAGAACTCACTACAAACCAAAGGTTCAAATTGGAGTTTAACATACAAGGCAAAACTCCAATTGCTTTTGCTGTGAAACTGCGGATGCACGCATTTGGACTTTACAGAGTTACAACCTCTGCCCCGTTGCAAATGCCCCATGCAAATGCAGCCATTGTTTCTGATGGGGAAACTGTTTTGTGGTGGTTCAGGATTCACATATGCAAATCATTACTGGAAGTTGCAGTCATAAGGTGATGAACATGGAAGTATGGACTAGCCCAAAGAGAATGAAATCGGAGCTCCTTTCCCTCCCCAAGTAGCGAGAGAGAGAAAGGAGAAGCCCACTGGGCAAAATCACAAACACATGACATTCTTAACCTGCATTACCTAGGAAAATGCCCTGCATATTTATTCTGTAGTGCATGTGACACATGAATTTGACCATGAGTGGCCTAATATAAGCACTATAGATTTTACTGGATGGAAAGAATATGAGAGTATTGTACATACAGGAACAAGACTGATTATGCACAAATGCCACTGTATATAAATAGGAGCTTGGCCAAACTTTCCCCACTCTTCACAGTATTTTCATTTGTCCTCCAGAAGTAATTGGGCTTTGTTGGTGGTCTGTGTATATGGCTTGCAAAGGCAATGTATTCTCTGCAATCGTGCGGGTAAACACTCTATTTGATTTTAAAGTCTTGCCAGTGGGGACTCTGTACATCAGAAGCAGTTAGACATTCTAGCTTTTATCTTGGCACCATGTAAACATATATAATCCACTGGCAAGCAAGAAGTCCTTTTGTGGTACAGAAAACCTTTATAAATAACTAGTATTCTTAAGAACCTAAGCCAAGACACACTATATATATCAACTTTGAAATTGCAAATAAGTACATACTATTACCAAAGTCTCAGACATATAAAGTAAAACAGCAGAAGCATTTAAAAAATAAATAATTGTTCCATAGGTCCATATTTCAGAGAATGAGGTATTAATTCCTTGATCTTTATTTACTACTGGTTGAAACAACCATGCAGCAATTGTTTCTGCTAATAATGATGGGAATGATACAACGTTCTGTCAAAGATTCTGTATTTTTGGCAGGCAAAATGAACTATCATTCAATTGCATTGCTCTTTTATTGACCTCCACAATAATATTTAAAATTGAGCCTGAATGTAGACTTTTTAAGCAATGCCAGAAATCTTTTAATATTTTCTGCATCTATTTATTTATTTATTTATTAAAAGGGAGCAGCATAATCGATAAATCATTCTTCTGACAATGATATGGCATTTGACTGCTCTGTGCTCCAGTTGAGATTTGCAAAATATGAAAGTACTTGTATCATTTAAAAAACAAATAAACATTATTTCCGAAGAATGAACATTTTGTAGAATACTTTATATTGTTTACCATCTTCACTGAAATGTAGGATTTTGTAAACTAAACACAACCATGTTTTGTAAAATGGGGACAATCCACTCAAAGTTCAGATCATTTAATTCCCACTGATATCAGTGGTATGGGTGAATTACCATTGCTGTCTCTCACTGACCTCACTGTGACTTAAAAGGGGCTTGACCTTCAAATGGCTCATGCCCAATATCCAGAAAAATGAGTCCTGGCTTACATGCCATGCGTGGTTCAGCACTGCCTGTGCTGCTGTGTATGTCTAAAATATGCCTGCACCATGACAGAACAGGGCTATTCCACTGCAATAAACTGTAATAATGTTTATCTATCTATAGCACACAGAGCCATTTGGCTCAGAGGTGTAGGAAGGTTGACAGTGGTCTTAGTAGAGGGTATGAGGGTGGGCACCGTGTTAACATTGCCACTGTGCATGCGCCATCCCCCTCGGGTTTTACGATTGGCTAGCTGAAGAGCTGGTGGAGTTACATTGGTGGTGTTCAAATCCTCTCTTGACACTATCAAGGGAAACATCTTCAAAAGTATCTGTGTTGCTCCTGAATTTTCAGTAAGCGAGTAATGCACTGCAGAGAAGTGAAGATACTTGCTTCTTTGGCAGTTAACCACCAGTTCACCAGTGCAATGTTCCCACTCATCCACTTTTGCTGTGTCTGTTCTGGTGTCAAGTTGTGCATAATGATGTGGAACCACTCTTGCTAATTTGCACTGCAGATGGATCTGACCGCAGTGCTTTAGTCTGTATTGGGTCAAGAGAAGGGTCAGATTAGGCCTATCATATTTATTTATTATTTTATTTATTTAACGTATTTGTATACCACCCCAAACCAAGGTTTCAAGGTGGTTCACAACAAAACAAAAACAAAACATTAAAATCAATTAAATGCTAAAAAACAGTTTAAAACAAATCAATAAACAATATAAAATTTAAAAAGTTAAAAAGCTAAAAGGTCTGGGTAAAAAGATGAGTATTCAGACACTTTTTAAAAGCTGCTAGAGACGGGGAGACTCTTATTCCCACGGGAAGTGCGTTCCAAAGTGTCGGGGCGACAACAGAAAAGGCCCATCCCTGGGTAGCCACGAGGTGACATGAAGGTAGCCACAGACGAACCTCCTCTGATGTACGCAGTGGATGATGGGGATCATGCAGAAGAAGACACTCTCCTAAGTACCATGGGCCTAAGCTGTTTAGGGCTTTATATGTTATAACCAGCACTTTATATTTTGCCTGGAAACGTAAGAACATAAGAACAGCCCTGCTGGATCAGGCCCAAGAATGGCCATCTAGTCCAGCATCCTGTTTCACACCGTGCCCCACCAGATGCCACTGGAAGCCACAGGCAGGAGTTGAGGGCATGCCCTCTCTCCTGCTGTTACTCCCCTGCAACTGGTACTTGAAAGCATCCTGCCTTTGAGCCTGGAGGTGGTCTCCAACTAGTAGCCAATGATAGACCTCTCCTCCATGAAGTTATCCAAACCCTTCTTAAAGCCATCCATGTTTTGCAGTAAACTTATTGGCAGCCAGTGCAACTCCTGTAATATAGGAGTAATATGGTTTCTTTGAGATGACCCGGAGACCAACCTGTCTGCCACATTTTGTACTAATTGTAGTTTCCAAACTACGTACAAAGGCAGCCCCACATAGAGCGCATTGCAGTAATCAAGTCTGGAGGTTACCAGCAAGTGTACTACTGTTTTGACATCATGAACCTCAAGAAATGGATGCAGCTGGCGTATCAACCGAAGCTGATAGAAAGCGCTTCTGACCACTGCCTCAGCCTGGGGAACCAGGGAAAGGTGTGGATCCAGAAACACTCCCAGACTGCGTACCTGTTCCTTCTGAGGAAGTGTGACCCCATCTAGAACAGGTAGATCAATATCGCTTCCTGAGTGATGACCCTGCATAATGAGAACCTCCGTCTTGTCTGGATTCAGTCTCAGTTTGTTATCCCTCATCCAGCCCATTACTGCTTCCAAGCAGGCATTCAGGGAGGATATGCCTTCTCCTGATGATGTTGACTAGGATAAATAGATTTGGGTGTCATCAGCGTACTGATAACACCCAGCACCAAATCTCCAGATTCTCTCTCCCAACGGTTTCATGTAGATATTAAAAAGCATTGGAGACAGTATGGCACCCTGAGGGACCCCATATAAAAGCTCAGATTTTGAAGAGCAACAGTCTCCAAGCGACACAATCTGGAATCTGCCAGAAAGGTAGGAGCAGAACCACTGCAAAACAGTGCCTCCCACCCCCAACCCCCTCAGACATTCCAGAAGGATACTATGGTCAATAGTATCGAAAGCCGCCAAGAGATCCAAAAGGACCAACAGAGTCACACTTCCTCTGTCAAGTCCTAACAGGAGATCATCCATCAGGCTGACCATTCCTGTTTGGAAAGGTACAGTTTTCCCAGAACACATGCAGATGCACTGAAGCTGGCAGTGCAGGCACAATTTTAAACTTGCCACTGCAGAGATATGCTGGTCACAGCTTTGCAAATGGAAAGGAATGTTTCCATACCAGTGCCTTCCCTCTAACCTTTCCTAAGCTGTTTCTGTTGGCAGTTTGGTAGACATTTAAGCCTTTGGTTGTCCCTTCTTGTTGTAGTGATTAATTACTGTTAAGTCACAGCTGTCTGCTTTTGGTCTGAGTAGTCTATTTTTGTAAGAGGGATATGGGGAGAGAGGCTTTGAAAACAGAAATTACATTTCAGGTATTCTATTTTACTCTCTCTCTCTCTTTGAAATTCCTATTAATTTCTAAATTGCCTTTTGTAATGGTTCAAATAGAAACAATATTTTCCTTCTAAAAGTTTTATTTTAAAAATACAGTAGATGGCAGTGTAGCTATGCTGAATGGCAACTAGTATATTGCAGTTAGTGGTCTCGTTTTGCTTAGCAAAATGTATTAGGAATCAGGCTTTTTAAATTCAAACCTCACATGAATGTCAGCTCCACTGGGACCCAGTTGCTTTGCTCTATGATCAAGTCAGCCTGTTCTGTTTTTGCTAGGAGCAATCAGGAATTTGATGACAGAAATTGCCTGGCCTTCATGAGGGTTGCTGCTGCTGCTCCTCTGGAACAACAAGAGGGACTATCTTTAGGAAAGTAAAAGGATACAGATCTGTGACTAATTCATGGGAATAGTGGTTTGATTGTGGTTTCTATACAAAAAGAGTATGCCAAAAGAAAAAGGCGGAGGTAACCACCACAAAAATGTGGCATTCGCTACTAGGGGGCCACATCCAAGATGGCCACCCAAATGCTCTAAACATGGCTCACATCACCTGGTGTGACTAATTGGGCGACACAGCATGTGATATGCAGTGTGGCCATGAAGATCAGTTTTAACATCATCAAACCTTTTTAACAAAACTGCAGTACGTGGAGCATTCAACCACACGTTTGAGATTAGATGACAAATCTATACAGGATGTTAACAGTTGCATTGCTGTATTGGCTCTGATCTATCCAAGCTGGCTCTAAAGCTTTCCATACTGGCACGATTGCTTCTGAAGAACTTGCCAAAACTTTGAACAGCACACTACCATGATTCATCTCAGGAAGTACAAAGCATTCTCAGCAGCATCCATAGATTCATCTTCTGCACTATGCAAAATTATTGCTGGGATCTTTCATTTATAGATTAATATACACAAATTAATCAGTTTCAGTGTCTCCATGCAGAAGCATGTAAATACTCACACATGAAGAGGAAGAAATATGGACAAAAGGATTGTGTTGTGATGGATGTAGGGACAAAACCTATTCATGCAGCATCATATGTGACATTAAATAGAAGCATTAAATAGAGATGTGCCCGAACTGGTTCGGTGCCTCCTTAGGGAAGTGCCAGACCAGTTTGGGCACCGGCATTCAAACGAGTACGGTGGGGCGGAGGTTGGTTCCTTTCAAAAAGAAGCAACCTTTTAAGCTTTTTAAAGGAACGCTATCCGAGCCGTTCGTATACATCCCTAGAGTGAAAAAAGAAAACATTAAATGGAATGGAAAGTGTCAAATGGAAGAAGGGTATTTTTGATTACAAGGCTCTTTGCTCAAAGGAAGTGGCCCAGATGATTCTTCCAACACATTTACACTGTATTTTTGGGTGAAGGTACACGTCTCTTATGTAGAAACTACAGTCCAACCTTTGGTCACATATCTATATAATTTTACCTTACTGCTTTCTATGCTGGCCTGAGGAGACAGATTTCTAGTTGCTTTCAGCAAACAATCCTTTGCTTCAATAACTTTAAGCACAAGCATGCTAGGCAGTGCTTTGATTGGTGAATGATGCACAACTGTGCTAGGGTGAACTCCAATGTGCACTAATATGCAACCGACCTATTTGAATCTTCCCGCCCTGGCAAAAATTACCTATCTGCTTTTGCAAATAACCATCCTGAACATATGAATGTTGCTTGTGCAGGCAATAGAAATACCCACAGACAAAATAAGGAAGGTTTCAGGCATCCCGGATGGTAATGGTTTTTTCCAAGTCTAACCCTCTCTGTCCTTCCTGCAGCACCAGCCTTCATCAGATGCCCTTTCTTCCCAAGGTTGCCACTTCTTCTTGATCTTTTTGTTTTCCCCATAAGTGTTCATCTCACCAGTATAAAGGAAATAGCTCTTCCGGTTTATTCTCTACAATGGTGAATCCAAAGCAATATAACCAAGATCAACTAAATGCTAATAACATCAGTGAAACTTAGCAAACCTTCTCACCCCAGTTGTCATTGAATCCACTGATTTTATCACTGTCTTAGAAAGCTGCCATATAGTGGCTGATGTGCAGACTAAGGAAGCACTAGTTGTGCACCAGCTGCAGCTGTGTTCCAGAGTAATGCGGTATGCATGCTTGCAGGAGGAGGATTTTACCTATCTCCCCTTTCCCCAGGAGCACTTTGTGTGACCTGGAAGTAGGTGCCTAAAGGTTGGGCTGCCTTCAGGGACCTGCTTTCAGGTTGCAGGGAGCGCTTCTGGGGGCAGGGGAGATTGGTGGGTATTGCTTCTCCCCATGAACGGATGGGGCTGTGCTGTGCTGCTCTGCAGTGCAACACTACCAGTGCTTATCATACAATCACTGCTGCTTCATTAGTTTGCATGTCAGCTGCTGAGTCTGGCCACTGGTCCATTTAGCTCAGTATGTTCAACACTAACTGGCAGCAACTCTCCAAATTTTCAGACAGGATTCTTTTACTGCTCTACCCTACCCTGCCTTAGAGATGCCAGGGATTGAATTTGGGACCTTCTGTGTGCAAACTAGATGCTCTGCTACTAAGCTATTAGTAGCTTAGTAGCCCACCCCTGTTACCCTCTACTTATAGGTTTATTTAAAGGGTTAATAATTGTTCCCTTATCACCTAGTCCAATCTATCCGTTTGTGAATTTATATAGCTCTGCTGACTAACGAAAAATAGACAATAATGGATCACATTGATATTAGTCAGCTATACAAGGGTAACTGCTCTATGGACTGGCCTTTTACTATTACAAAAAATGAGACCTGATTGTATAATTTCATTCTAAAAGTATTACTCCTTTGCATATATGTCCCTATTATTGCCCTTAGTTCTTAGTGATCTCCCTGGAAATCACATAACACACCAAAAATACATGTTGACAGAATATTCACAAATATTTTAACAACTCTGTGTGTGCGTGAGAGTCTGCATATGCTGTATGCTCTACAATTATTCATTACCAGAACCTTTCCCAGAGAGCTGGCTTTACCGTGGGTTTACTGGGAGGCTTTACTACGAGTTCAAAGTTGCCCCAAAAAACCAAAATAAAAAATGGATTTTTTAAAACCCCTGAGATAAATTGAGCTACACTTTAACACACAATAAAAAAACCTGAACTGTGTGTGATGTTTCAGGTTTAAAGCATTGTAGGTGTGTGAAAAAATAGTAGCTGATTTTTTTTAGATTTGAGAACAGTTTACAGGCTTGCTGGGTTTACTCATAAGTAAATGATTTAGTTCAATGGGCTTCCTCCCAAGTAAGAGTGCATAGAATTGCAGTGGTAGAAGTGTGGCTTTCACAGAGGCAGACTATTTCCCCCTCTTTGCCTTTTAAAGGTGTCTGTCTTTTATTGTTATGATTATTGTTGAGTCTGGGTGAGTAATTGAAACGACCTGCTTCTTGGTCTAGGGAGACAGCGGGTGTGTGTATTTTGCTTTGATGCTTCCTTTCATTCTCTTGTGCAATGGTACCAGCGGTACCTTCTTCAGTTGCAATTGCCAATTTTTTTTTTTTTTGCAAGAGCCCAATGCTCTTGTGCAAATTCACTGAGGTGTGGAGGAGGAGGGATGGAAAGCCGTTGCATCACCTGTCCCCTCCTCCTCTCTCTCTCTCTCTCTCTCTCTCTCTCTTGCAGTGCACGAAGAAATGGTGTGGAATCCGATGGCTATCTCTAACTGGCTTCCAAACGTTAGTGTTAGCTGTTAGATTTTACATCACTTCCTCCCGTGCAGTCTGGAAAGCACCATGCAGTGTGAACTGCAGCGCAGAAATTAACTTTTTCCTTAATTTTGCATGTTGCAGTGGAAAACATTAATCTTCACACATGCTCACTTTAAAGAATGTTGTTTGTATAAAGAATTACCACTAAACTGAGATTAGTATTACACATCAGAGTTTTTCTTTCTCTTTTGCAATCTCCTTGTTGATCTCCCCTTATTTCTGGCCTGGTTTCAGAGTGCTTACTAGAGATGGCAGCAAACTCCATCTACAGTTTCATTGCAGGATCACCTGTAGATTCTGGGCTTCATGCTTCATTAATATTTATTAACTTTTCCAACTCCTTTTATTGCTTGTGGAAGGCCGTATGAACATATTTTTGTTCCAGTTGTGAGATAATACCATTGCAAGCAACTGTTGCAGCAAACTTTTCAAGATAATTCCTGGAGCAGATGTTTTGCAAGCAGACAATTTTTATTAAAAGAACAGTAGGAAATACTTTTCTCTTGCTTGTTTGGCCCTGGAGGAAATTAAAAAAACATTTCTGTAATTTTGATCGTAACTTCAAGTGTAGATTTTAATGTTCAAAGTATGTGTTTTGTGTGACGAATAGGCACCTTTAGGGCTCAGTAAGCAGTTTTAAAGGAAGATAAATCAAACATCTTTGTTAATTTTATGAATGCGTGTATGGCAATTGAGTTATTTTCTACTCGGTATTGTATTGCTTTGAAAAGTATCGGTGTAATAGAGACGGGTGGAACCTGCCCTCCCCATCCCATGGCTCATAGTTGGCTTTAGCTTGGAAACAAGGCAAACTACTTCCTTCCAAACCAGGAAGTAATTTAGTTTATTTGTAAGGCAGGACTGAATTTGCCCCCCATGTGAAGTCCCAAACTCTCTCCCTGCTACATGGCCCCCTACCTCCTCTCATTAAAAAACCCCACTTAATGGTGTGCTGCCATGTAGCATATCAGGTAGGAGGAGAAGAGATTCCTCCCTCATTTCATTCTATCGGCCCCTGGTCAGAGTGCCACAATTGCTGCTGTTGAGGGGCAGGCACCAAGAATACATCTCTGCATGCCTTTATTTGTGCCTGATCAGTCTTAAAAGTTGTGAGGGGGCATGAAGTGAAAGATGGTTTCTTAGGTCTGCTGGGCCCAATTCATTTAGCGTCTTTCTAGTCATTGCTAGTACCTTGACTTGAGCCCAGAAGGCAATAGGCAGCCAGTGCGGATGCTGGCACACTAGTGTTATATACTTCTGACAACCTGCCTCCAGTTTATTTACTCCAGCTGATGCCTCCAAACTGTCATCAAGGACACCCTACACAAAATGCATTGCGGCCTTCTAGCCTCACAGTTATGAATGGATGACTGTCAGAATGGACATTAATGTCTATCACTATCTCGTACTCAGGCCGACTTAGAGTCAAACTCCACAGTTGTTACAGTGTCTGATGCCAAGGTGTCCAGCAGCTCGTATTATGTGGTGAGCCTGGATCAGTTTCAGTTTT
Source organism: Hemicordylus capensis (assembly GCF_027244095.1). NCBI lineage: Eukaryota > Metazoa > Chordata > Lepidosauria > Squamata > Cordylidae > Hemicordylus > Hemicordylus capensis. The sequence goes on along the minus strand of NC_069662.1, from coordinate 93,192,936 downwards.
TGACCACTGAGGATGTGGACAATTTGTTTGGAATGGTGCAGCCTACCACATGTCCCCTTGATCCCTGCCCGACATGGCTTATACTATCTGGCAGGGAGACTGTTGTAGGAGGCCTGGTAGAGATCATAAATGCTTCTCTGAGGGAGGGAAGGATGCCTCCTTGTCTCAGTTAGACCTTTTCTGAAGAAGCCTGCCTTGGATCCCTCAGTTAAGCAACTACAGGTCTGTCTCCAACCTTCCGTGTCTGGGCAAAGTGTTTGAGATGGTGGTAGCCTCTCCGCTCCAGGTTGTCTTGGATGAAACTGATTATCTAGACCCATTTCAAACTGGCTTTGGGGCAGGCTATGGGGTGGAGACTGCCTTCATCGGCCTGATGGATGATCTCCAATTAGGACTTGACAGAGGAAGTGTGACTCTGTTGGTCCTTTAGGATCTCTCAGTGGCCTTGGATACTATTGACCACAGTATCCTTCTGGAACGTTTGAGGAGATTGGGGGTGGGAGGCACTGTCTTGCCATGGTTCCCCTCCTACTTCTTGGGCAGATTCCAGATGGTGTCTCTTGGAGACTGTTGTTCTTCAAAATCTGAACTTTCATATGGTGTCCCTTAGGGCTCCATATTGTCTCTGATGCTCAACATCTACAAGAAGCCACTGGGAGAGCTCATCAGGAGATTTGGAGCAGGGTATTATCAGTATGCTGACAACACCCAAATCTATTTCTCCATGTCATTGGGAGAAGGCATAACTTCCCTAAATGCCTGCCTGAAGGCAGTGATGGGCTGGATGAGGCAGGAGCAATATAGGAAGATGCTAAAAGGCATCATCTCATACTGCGCAGAAGATGGCAATGGTAAACCCCTCCTGTATTCTGCCAAAGACAACCACAGGGCTCTGTGTTCGCCAGCAGTCAACACCGACTTGACGGCACACTTTACCTTTGCTTATTGTGAGGGGCTGGAACTCAGTAGATTATTTTGATCTGCCAGTTCTGGATGGGGTCATGCTCCCCCAGAAGGAACAGGTACACAGTCTGGGAGTGCTTCCTAACCTCTCCCTGGTATCCCAGCTTGAGGCACTTTCTGTCAGCTTCGGCCGATACACCAGCTCCATCCGTTTCTTGGGATGAATGGTGGTACATATGCTGGTAACCTCCAGACTGGACTACTGCAATGCGCTCTATGTGGGGCTGCCTTTGTATGTAGTCTGGAAAATGCAGCAGGTACAGAATGCGCTGGCCAGGTTGGTCTCTTGGTCATCTCAGAGAGACCATATTACTCCTGTGTTGAAGGAGCTACACTGACTGCAGATAGGTTTCTGGGCAAAATACAAGGTGCTGGTTATTACCTATAATGCCCTAAACAACTTAGGCTCTGGGTATTTAAGAAAATGTCTTCTTCGCCATGAGCCCTATCGCCTGTTGAGGTCATCTGGAGAGATTCATCTATGGTTGTCACCGGCTTGTCTGGTGGCTACTCGGGGACAGGCCTTCTCCATTGCTGCCCTTGGGCTTTGGAATGCACTCACTCCCTGTTGAAATAAGAGACTCTCCATCTCTGGCAACTTTTAAAAAGACACTGAAGAAACATTTATTCACCCTGGCTTTTAATTAGATTTACAGTTTTAGTAGTTTTTAAGGTTGGGTTTTAAATGATTTTAATATTTTAATCATTTTAAATTTTGTTTAATTTGTATTGTTTTTGTTGTACACTTCCCAGAGATGCAGGTTTGGGGTGGTATATAAATATATTAAATAAATATTACCATTACTGTCAGAACTGATAGGATAAACTGTGCCAGTAACAGAAGAGGGACAAGCAGGGTTCTGGAACCACCCATAGACAAGAAATGGGCCTCGTTTCAACATGATGCTAGACAAGCAAGAAAAACTTACCTTATGCCTATTTCACATTTAAATCAAACCAGTATCAAACCAGCAACATAAACATCTGGATTCCAAGCTATGGATTCCTGGTTAAGACAGCATGTGCAGGCAAGGCATCCCAGTTTAAGCTAGATGCTAGTGTGTGTGAAGAAGGCCATGTGGCTATCTTCATGCCCAGTGTCACGTTTAAATGGAACCTAAAGAAGTCCCAAACTGGGGATGTCTGGACTTAGCAGGAAATTTAATTCGATAAAAGATTTTCAATTAAAAAGTCATGTTTAATAGAAACATAGCAGGATCAAAGCTAATGTACGAAGCCATTTTAAACACACTCCATGTTGAGAAAGAGGGTAATAACAACTGACTGATGGAGGTAGACTAAAACATTACACCCTGCAGGAGGCTGAAAACAGGTTTAAAACAGTAGGAGTTACATAAATGTTTAATTACAATGAACAAAATATTGACTTAATGATCTCAATGGCATGCTGCTACATTTGAGCAATTACTCTTGAATGGATACCCAAACCTCTTTATTACAATCATTTTTATTTATGGAAAAGGCATAAAAATCCCAGTAAGGCACAGAAGACACAAGTGTTAGCAGAAGCAAATTGCCTTAGTCAAGAGTAAGGGCTTTTAAAACTACTGATTAATATTAAATGGCCAGCAACAGTGGAAACCCTACAACTTCTGAACAGAACAGAAGGGTTGGAAAATTCCTAAGAAGTATATCCCATTGGAAACAGAAGGTATAATTTGTCAGGAACAGTTGTACTCTTGTGTAGCACAGCTTCCATTCCTCACAATGGAAATAGCACAGGAGAATTTCCTAGTGCACTGCATGCCAAGTCTGTGATCGTGCTCACCTCTGGGAATATGCATTTCAGAGTTACTGTAAAGTAAATACCTTATTGCTTATAGGGCATCCTGAGACAAAGCCAAAGATGCCCTTTAATTTCAGCTAAGCTAATATTTGAGGTCGTATCTGAGAGTCCTGGTTGGGTGAAACATCTGTAAGAATGTTTAGAGGAAGTTAAAAGAAAGTGACTCAAAGTAGCAACATTTGTTGGATTTGAAAAAAAACAACTTTAAATGCAGCTTTGTGGGAAATTTGGTTTGAACTGCTGGCAGTAGGAGCTACTATTGTGATTAGGGAAAAGAACTGTGCCTTTGAGCTCATGCAGATCTCTAGTCCGAGCTGACAACATTTTTTTACAAACTTTGGCATAAACTGAGATAAATACCAGTAGTTTCGATAATGTGCTTATTCCAAATGTATATATATTTAAATAAAGCCAGTCTGATTTCTATTCAGTTTGATCCACATATAGTTTGGAGAATTGTATGTTTAGCCTGATACTCCAATCCTAGCCAGCAGCTTTGTGGCTATTTACACTGTGGTGATGCAATAGAAAGTACACTTTATGCTAATCACTGACTTGCTGGCCTGGCAATTTATAGGACACAACTCCAAATAGCACCTGAATCTAGTTGATTCAGCTTTCAGATCTAAATACCCAAATGTGCTTAGAAGGAAAATCCTGGCTCCTCTGCCAGCTATTGCTCCAATACCTCATGCCAACCCAACTCTACCACACGGCTAGCTGACCCTGCCATTTTCATGTTTCTGAGCACTACTTTTTTGCGTCAGTGCAGCAGCCATATTTCTTTTATGTTCATAGTCATATGTAATAAAAAGCTAAGATAATATGCTGTCTTTGTATCGGAGCCAGTATACCTCTGAATATCAGATGCTGAGGCCAAACAATAGGAGAAGGTTACTAGCTTCATGCTGTACTTGTGAGCCTCCCTTTGGCCTCTGGCCAGCCCCTGATGGAAACAGTATAGTGGATTAGATGAACCTTTGGCCCAACCACATAGGGCTGTTTTTCTGTTTATAATGACTGAGCCCATGAATCCCTCAGACCATAATCTAAAACCAGATGTCTGCCTTCATATACAACTCTACCAAGAGTCTACCAACTCTACCCTTAGTCCTCTAAGATGCCTCATTCAAGTTACTGAGATTTTAATCCAAGGAATTCAGTTTAACGTTTGGGATAAGTGTATATCAAACCTGGATAATTGGGTTAAGTATATATCAAAACTTGATCCGCCTATTCTTAAAACATTGTTTTTCTTTTGCAGATGGGCTTCTTTCGCAGAAAGTACAAAGAAATAATCGAGGCTGAGAAGAATAGACAAGAGAATGAAGACAGCTGGGATTGGGTCCAGAAAAGCCAGTAAACTGCAAGGGGGAAGAACATTAGAAGCCCAGTGATGTGACACACTATTACTGCCCTTTTGGTCCTGTTCTTGTATCTTCCATATGTGGAAGAAGGAATCTTCTCCAGATTTTTCGGAGGCCCCATTGACGCTGTTGTTCTTCATTATCTTAAGCTAGGGAAGGTATCCTGAGGCAGCCTCTGCAGACGTGTCAGGTGACTGGAGCAATTTATACTTCCTGGAAGAGATGAACTTTGATAACTGAGCTGCAGTGCAGAGCAATATTTATGAATCCAACATACGTGGTATACCCTCAGGGGAAGACTGTTGCCTAAAAAAGTATTTTTTATAAATATAAGCTTTTAATACTGATTATGTCTTTTTATATATTTGTATCAATGTTTTATGTTTTCTATTGAATAGCTATATATAGTTCACTAAAGCACTGATATCCAGCTGAAGTCTTGGACATGTATGTCTGTATATATCAATCATACTGTACTGTTAAATTTCAGTGCAGAAGAGACAAGCAGATGAAACTAGATGAAAAACCTCACGTAGTAAATCCACCAGTCTTGGTGATGTTATATATAAATTCTCCAGTGGCAGTAAGCCAAAGTACTTTCACCTTAAAAAAAAAGAAGAAGCCAATATTAGATATTTGAGTTGTGAGCTAAAGAACCCTCGATGCTACACAGATTGGATTATTATTTTTTTTAATGATTCTGCTGATCAGAACTGTCTACATACAGTATGTCACAATTTTGTTTTCTTTTTTAAAAAGAACCCTTTTTCATCTTTATTTCCCTTTGTCATGATTTGTCAGCAGTATAGTCCCCTCTCTGAAAATATGTCACCTTGGAGCATGCTGGGTCCTCCCCCCCTCCTGCCAACCCAAACAACAAAACATTTTTTCACAATTTCTAGAACTATCACTTGGCACAGACATAAAGCCTGTGACAAGTGAGTTTTGTTTATTTGCAAGTAAAGCAAATCTGAAAACAATGAGATGCACCAAGCCAAATGCAACCCACCAGCCATGCACTATGGCCTGTCAAGTGCTTTATAAACATCCTTATCCCTTGCAGTCTCAGACAGGCAGCAAAAATGGGTAGTTTATAAAGCCCCTGGTGAGTGACCATAATTGTTACTGAGCTGTGCCTGGCTTGGTAGGTCAAAATTTGGGCAGGCCTAATATCTTTATATTGGCAAATTGGAAAATGCGTTAACATGAAAATAAAAACCTACAGTTTCCCAAATGACCCCTCAGCAATTTTAAAAAGAAGCATTATCCTCTTTCAAGAACAGATGCGCAACTTGGACCCTCCAGCTGTTTTGGGACTACAGCTCCTAGCATCCACAGCCATGGTGGCCAATAGGGATGATGGGAGTTGTAGTCTAGCATCTGCAGGAGGGCCAAGGTCATGCAGCCCTGTTTTAGAACAAACAAAGCTTAAGTAGAATGGGAGGATATGGGGAAAAGCTGGCAGGGGTCAAAGAAAAGCAAGAAAATGTGGCATCATGCAATGAATGCATTTAATGCAGCTGGAAAATCAAATATGTACCATATCACATTTCATGCCCCCATATCAAAACATTGCTACCCCTTCTGACCCTCTTGTGTGACATACTTTGTGAATGACAACAATTCCTTCCAACCAAACAGTGGGAACTCTAGCTTATGTTGGCTTTGATATCCCCTTATTCATAGGGCATATTGCACTGAAGAAAGCGGCAACGAATGTCTTCCTTTGGCTAACCCAGACTCCACTGATATGTAGTCCTTTGGCAATGGCAGGAAACTGGGGAGTCAAGATACTATAAACATAAAGATAAGAAACTCCCATTATCCAGTGCTTGGTTATTTTATGACTATTTATTTGTCACTTTTCATGTTACAATCTTGGTCTTAGTTTGGTCTCGCAAAGGATCTGTGAGGTGAATCACTGCTATTTCTGGCTCGCAGCTTGGAAATGTATATTTAGAGATTGTGCTATTTCCAGGGCCATCTAGTAAGTCTATGGTTGTGTTGAGATTGAGATCAAACTCCAGCAGTTTACACACTGGATGACACTGATTATCTGCAAGGCTTTGTTGTTGGAATGTACAGGTGTCCCCCATGTAAATATTACAGTTATGGAATGCACCTCCCTTCATAATGTTTGAAATACTGCGTTACATTACTAAGGCATTTATATTACTTTCAGGGGCCTGGCTAACTAAAACACAAGGCTTCTCTTGAAAATAAGTTTCTAACAGATTTACTTGCAGTTCTATCATAAGAGAACTCTTAACATTGTCCTTTCTTGTGTGCCTGCTCATTGTGGTACAGACCTCAGTTAGTGGCTGAATCATCTTCGTTTCACTTGGGGAGGAGATTCTGCAAACCCACATGTGCATGCATAAGGAAAATGTCAGAACTTAAGTAACTACATCAAAGACCAGGCTAGTTTCCAAGTAAGTTCCATGACTTTCCATGAGAGCAATATCAGGCAAATATGCTGGTGGTACTACAGTCAACCATTGAGTCAGACTATTGATCTACCTCCCCTAATACTGTCTTCTTTAGCAGACAGCAACTCTTCAGGCAGAGGTTTTCCCCTGCTACCTTGAATTCCTGGGAAATGCCAGGGATTGAACCTTAATAGGAGAATTGCTGGTCTTGTGGTAGCAAGCATGACTTGTCCCCTTAGCTAAGCACAGCCCACCCTAGTTGCATATGAATGGGAAACCTGATGTGTGAGAACTGTAAGATATTCCCCTTAAGGGATGGAGCCGCTCCGGGAAGAGCATCTAGGTTCCAAGTTCCCTCCCTGGCATCTCCAAAATAGGGCTGAGAGAGATTCCTGCCGGCAACTTTGGAGAAGCTGCTGCCTGTCTGTGAAGACAATACTGAGATGGACCAATGGTCTGACTCAGTATATGGCAGCTTCCTATGCTCCTATGACCTTTTTGCATGGAAGTTAAGTGCTTTGTCTCTGAGGTGTGTCTCTGTCATGAGGACTGTGTCACTTTACAAATGCAAACATACATTAATTCTTCAACTGAGGGTTCCAGGTAAACTTGCAGTCGCATGTACATTCAGTGGGTTGCTGCTGCTTTGTAAATGTCTGCAGGAGAAATAAGCATCTTCAAACAATAACAAGCAGGTTAAATAAGCATCTTCAAAAGCAGGACGATGTCCATGTTGGTTGAAACACCTACAACTTGCTCATGACATAGAGGATTGATAGATTTGCCACTTGGTCTCAAGTGAAGTGTAAACCCATATACTCAGGGGCAATGATACCAAATCTTAGCTTTTCAGATATGTGGTAGCAAGACCAAGCACCACTATTAACAGTCCTATGTGGTCTGAGTTCAGACCAGAGTAATCCAGGTCGGTTTCTATCTAATCCTCACCAGACTTCATTGTTCAGGATCAAGCCCAGTATGAATTAGCTCTTCATATATCGATAGACTTGTGCCTTTCTATTCCACTTATAGGAAGTCTGCGTAATCTTCATCTCATTGAAATAATTCTTACAGCACAATCTTTACAGCAGAAGGACGTCCCAATGTGTTCATTGGGGCTTACTCCCTGGTAAGTGTATTTAGGATTGCTGTCCATTGTATTGTTTATGACATCCACCAGCCTGATATTTCAATATGTGGCTGAACCTGCATTTTCATTTTATGTCAGTGATACAGGCACATAGAAAGCTACAAGAATGTAAAGAACAGGTTACAGGACTAGTGTTCTTTATTATTGTCAATGCATTTCAGTACTGAATTTTTCCCCCAAGGGTGTTATAAGAAGAAAATATGCATAATTTAAAATTGCAGTTTTAAAATAAATGACCCAATCCTGTCAGCTGTTCTTTGCATTTCATAGTCTTACATATTTCCATAGCTGCTGTCATTGATCATTATTGCACTTGGTATACATAGGAATCTACCTTATACTGAAGCTGTTCTCACAACCAGGAGAAATTGGGCTAAGGGAGCCTAGCCTGATATTTCCTGGTCCTCTGCTGCCACGGGTGCCACGTGGCTCCCGGCAGCAAACTAACCCTGTTTGGTTGATCGTGTGCTGCCACTGCTCCACAGTGCGGCAACACATGAGGAGACCCCCACTGGGAGGCTAAAACAAGCCTCCCAACCCCGGGGGTCTCTCCAGAATGCCCCACGCACTTGCACGAGGCATCCTGGAACTTCTGGGGGGCCAACTGGCCCCTGATCCCTGCTGCCCCTGCTGGCTCCGTGACAGAGCTGGCAATCGTGTGGGTGGCCGATCCAGCTGCCCAGGGATGGCTCCCTGCCCGTGTGCAGGGAGAGCGGGTTAAGCCTGCTCTCCCTGTACTAACCCTAACGGCGCTTCACACCAGTTATGTGTAGCACCTCACTTAGTCAGATCCTTGGTCCATCTTGGTTAGTATTGTTTGCACAGACTGGCAGCAATTCTCCAGGCTTTCAAGGGTGTCTTTCCAGCCCTCCCTGGAGATGGCAGGGATTGAACCTGGGTCCTTGTGCATGCAAAGCATGTGCTCTACCAGTGAGCTATGGCCCCAATATGGACAAACATTGGGAATGAGCAGGAAATGAATCATCACATAGAAATGGAGCTTAAAAAGAGACACAAAACACCATCAGTGTTGGATTCTTCTCCTAACTGAATAATATTGCAAATATTAATAATCCACAGATATGAGGAAGAAATTGTCTTAAAAACTGGAATAGTTCCTAAGTAAAACAGTACCACCTGTGCTTCCCTCACATGCATCATTTTTGTATAGTCTGAACATTTGCCAAACATTTGTAACCTGAATTTCTGACTAGATTACCAACATAGTTTTGAAGGTTAAATAAACTATTGATTCAGAATTTGCTTGCTCTGCAAGGGAGGAACGCATTGATCTGACGTACCACTAAGTGACTATGATATAAAATAACTCTGTTCTTGTGCTTCTAAAGCAATCTGACACACAGACATTGAGCAGATAAAGCTTTCCTCATTTTTTCATCTGCATGCCAGGAAAAGCATCAGCCACTCAATTTCTTTGTCTAAAGGCACCACTAAAGGCACCAGCTTAAAAGACATGGCAACCTAAATCACTCTCAAACCCATTGCATTAATTCACAGAAGTATGGGAATTTAGCTAGCATTCCACATCTATATTCAGTTGAGAACCATGGTTCTAGACTACAGTGTGGCATAATACCAACTGGAGGGATTATCTTCTAAAAAACTGATAGTGGCTAACATCCGAACAAAACACTAGTGCAACAGGAAAAAGCACCAGTGCACCACCAGTGCTTCTGAAGCGTTTCAGACTAATGCTGCACTGGTGCTAGTGTGGGGAATTTCAGTGACCTCCTCTTCCCCCCAAAGCCCTGTGTGCCATATGGAACCATGTCCCTGAGGCTGGACAACCCTCAGGGACATACTTTCCGGTGGCACAGAGCACTTCCTGGGGAGGTCATCAAAATGTGCCCCCCATACTGAGCCAAGAGTAGAGCTGCGTTAGTTGAACTCTTCAGAAGCATTGCTTCTTCTCCAATTGGCTGGTGCTTTATTAGTCAGGATGTCAGCCATAGTTTGGTTGGATTACAGATTATGTTTGGGTTTAGCTATATGGGATGCTCAGTCGTGTGTGATTTATTCCTGATGTTTTGTTTGTAGCATTTTACAAAACAATCGAAAGTAGATGACCAGAGTGGCGGCATTAAAGCTTTTATTTTCCCTTACAGGCAGGCTCTTTTTAAGCCTTTGAGAGGCCCAGAGGCTGGATGTTTATTTGAGGCCTCCCTTCTTTCTCCTTTCAGTTGGAGTGTACTATTTGTCGATATTGATGTTGCCCCACTTTGTTCTCATTGTGCCTCCCCTAAAAAAAGGGTCCCCTTGCAGGGCTGAAAAGCAGCTCTGTGTGTGTAGTTTTTAAAGTGGATGTAATGAGCAATTCCCCACCCCATGTTTGTCTTTTACTTTCAATTGCAGCCTCTGTAACTGTATCGTGTAAAAGAAAAACAGTCATGGAAAAACATGCATGGCTTAGTATCATGAGAAGTTTGGCCTTAAGGAAAAGGGGGGAAATCATAATAGATCACAACTATTGCATTATGTTTTGCAGGTATTTTATGGTTCAGATGTCACAAACTGTTTAGGTTTTCTGTCCTTTTTGTGGCTCTCCCTTTTGGTTTCTTTGTAGTTCTACTGTGTCTAATTCCAATTATAATAATCAGATTTGACAGTGGAACCCACCCGAATATATTACAGAATAAATACATTCAGATTTCATTAAACATTCACAGTTAATTTTTTGTTATCAAGTATCAGTTGGTTTTAATTAGCACTGGTAATGTAAACAGAACCCACATGATAGCATAGTGTATTTCACGTAAGCACAAGGATCTGTGAACTGTGCATGTAAAAGGGAGTGATGTTGCCTAAGAAAATGCTACATTTTGTGGTTGGCAAATCTCAACAGAATTTTTGCAGGCAAGAATCAAACCTTGGCAGTAGGCTTTTATCCAATGAAAGCCAAACCCAGCTCTGCTCCTTTATGGCTCATTCTGCAGTAGATACGGTGCTAAGTGCCTCATTCAAGTTTCCTGACCTTAGCCTGAGAAAAAGGGAATAAGTATAAGCAAGAGGTAGCCCATGTTCACATGTTATGATGGCATTTCATGGGTATGTACCAAGTGGTGTCTGAGTACTGTAGCATTCACATTTTTCCAATACCATCTGAAAAATGATTTAACTCCATGCTTACAAAATGCAATGAGACCATTCTAGTAGCAATTGTCTTCAAATGCCATATGTAAACAAGGAGGCATTTCCCACAATCCTTGGAAAGCAGCCTAAGGGAGCTAGCCCACTTTCTAGGGATTGTGGGAACCATTGGGCTTGCAGGTGAGCCTGGTGCTCCCACGGCAGCTAGCCCGGCTAATTCCTCCTCCCCTTAAATGAGGTTAACGGAGCGAGCGCTCCATTAACCTCATTTTTTTGCTTGTGTGTTGCCAGGCATGCGGTGACACACGAGTAGACCCCCGACCAGGAGGCTGCAAGCAGCCTCCCGGGCTCGGGGCTCTCTCCAGGATGCTGGAACGAACCAGTGCTAATTAAGTTCATACCAGTGCTAATTAAGTTCATCCTGGAACTTCCAGGGGCCGTGCGGCCCCCCGATCTGGCCGCCCAGCTATGAGCAGCTGTCCATCTGTAGGGAAAGCGGGCTAAGCTCTCCCCGCAGGTTTTCTTCCCACTTTGCTTCCACACAATCACTTCTGCCCAGGTTTTCCTTCAACCTGGCTTCCACAAAACCAGAAATTGGGAACACATACAACTCCAAAACCTGGATAGAACACAGTTTTTGATAGTATGAATGACCTCTAGATCTGTTTATGCTGTGGCACAGATTAAAAATGGATTGGCTAAGTATGATACCTGTGCAGCATTTCTATTTTTGTACCACTTTTTCGCACTATAGCAAGCATCTCAGAAAATATTTGGAAAGTCATTGCCAAGCTTATTCTTATAGCGAACTGCTTGTCTGTCAAGGTCTTTCTTTCTTTCTTTCTTTCTTTCTTTCTTTCTTTCTTTCTTTCTTTCTTTCTTTCTTGGAAGTGCTCATTTAAAAAGAAACAAACCTGAGCATTCATTGAAAAACAATGACCCAGCTATTAAATACGTAGTCTTTTCTTACCTGTTCTGGAGATCCCAGAGTAAGTAGACCAAAACAGCCTTGTGGAGTGCCACTGTAAATTTCAATTTAATACCATGACAAATGCTTGGGGCAGTTTTAGTTATTCCATGCAAAGTGGCCTTTGTCAAATTTAGGTTATTTCTTAAACAGTGAGTTCCAGTTGATTAAAATGTGCAGCGATGCCACATAGTACAGGTCTTCTGGGACCATATCACTTCCGACAGCAGATGGGGTATTATATGTATGGATACTCTCCGCCATATCTACCAGCTCTTTGCACACAGAAAGGGAGTTTGCCAGAGAAGGATTTGAGGAGCTGCTTCTGCTTCTGCTTTGGAGCATTCAAAATCCTTCACCTGTAGCCTGAAATGGTACAGTGCAGGAAGGACTGTACCATTTCTGCCTGTTTAAATTGTGTTTTTAATAGTAGCTGAATTTTACTTAATAGCATCTGTGGAACTCCAGCTGCATATTCCACTTGGGAAGGTATTCAGTACATTAAAGAAACAAAATACAGAGAAAGACAATAATATCCAGAGTGCTGAGATAAGCACTGTGCGTTTCTGGAAGTCATACCAATTCCTTTATACTAATCAGGGCTATGGGAAGGTTGGGGTGGGACTTGGGACAAAAAGTGAAGATGAGCTCTGCCCCCCCTCCACCTCTCTGACTTCTTTGGGGAGAGGGAGAGTGGAGAGCAAGCTGTTATCCAGCCAGTGGGGCTCCCCTCCCCTGAGGGCCCAGGGACTTCTCACCCCCCAACCCAATTTACCTATGCCCCAGATAATAATGACACATTTCAGAAATAATTTATGTTCCTTGACAGAAAATGGGAGTGTGAAGCAAAACCCTGGTGAAGGCCTACATGAAGGGTTCACACAGGCTGATTTTGTGGCTTCATTTACAGGCAGAAATCAAGGGTATGGCACCTAGCAGAAGGTTTCCTTGCCTAGTGAACAATGACATGGACAGTGCCGAGGCCTTGGGGAGGGTATGCATTTCGATATTCAACAAGCCACCTGTACCGTTTTCACTCAGCTTAATATTTCACTCTGATTGTAAAACTGTTAACTTTTGTGTGTGGGTTTATTGCAGTGGAGGAATGAATCTGTTATTATCATTGTCACCTGTATTTACTGGCTGTGTGTTCACCTGTATCCTAATATACTTGCACTGTTTTGGAAATTTCAGGTTTAAAAAGAGAGAGAGAGAAACTTTGGGTGAATAAAAAAAATACCTGCAAAAATACCTAGTAGGCTGAATGTTGTTTAACTTTGCCTAACTAAGGTTTTCTGCTTTCAGCTAGCTAGAACGTTGTTCTTTTTTGAGGGAGAGGAGGATATTCCTCTTTTCATCCATACATTTTTCATTGTACTTTTTAAAATGTAAGTGAGAATAATAATTATTGTATTATTATTATTATTATAGTTTATATTCTGCTTTCAGCAAAAAGATCTCGAAAGGGTTTATGTAGCAAAGGGAACCTGTGGATCATTCACTGACACAAAAGGACTCATAATCTAAAAAGACACAGTGGTGAGACATCAGTAACAGTCACAAGGACAGACATTATTCTGGACTGAATAGAGATAGCTGTTCTCCCCTTGTTAAATATAAGAGAGGTGCCTTTTTGCACAGTTAACAAGATGTATGCAGATGGGAACATGGGTATGAATATACAGCATGGATCATGCCGAGCGGGAACATTGTGAGTGATTGTTAAGAGACTATGGGCAGCAATCGGACTTGTTTGCCATTACTTAGCACCAATGTGACAAGTTAATTGGCTCTGAAGCATTGAAGCTGAATACTTTGCACCTTGCCTCTGGCCCCGTGCTGTGAGGGCAGCTGTTCCCTCCTGTGAACCAGTCCACGTTCAGCACTGGAGAGGGCCCTTAATGGAAAGTGAAGCTGTGGGAGGCACCAGTGACATCATGAGGAAAGATGTGAGGAACACCGAGAAATGTAGCCATTCCCAGAGTTTCCCCCATAGAGTCCTGTGAAGAGTCTGGATGCTACCCTATGTGTAATTCTAAAATTAGAGATTATGGGATTCAGGCCTTCTGCAGGTCCTACCTATAAACTAGAAGCTTTAATTTGGGGGAACTGGGGTGATTTGATTATTCTGTGATGAGATAAAACAATTCTGCATACATTTAGTTGTATTCCATTGACTTTGATGTCACATAATCAAGGGCAATGTAGAATTCCAGGCCTAAGGTCTGACAAGGCTGGAACTGAGCCCTCTTCTTCCTTATCTTGTTTGTTTCATTTTATTTTTGCTTTATAAAATAATCCTGTTGTATGATTGTCTGCCACGACTACTTTACCAAATAATGTTAGAATTTAGCTCTAGAAATGGACATAAAGGTTCTCACCTCCAGTCCTCACACTAGCCCCATATGCACATTTTGTTCAATGCATGGTCAGTCTGTGTACAGTGAATACATTTCCGTATCTATTAGCACATGCAGTTGTTCCCACATTATGTTCAATGCACAAACAGTAGAACCATTCCTATTTGTACCCTGCATTTCAGTGGGTCAATATCCAAGTTCACTTTTTAAATGAGTGCATGCATAGGCATTCACATGCAAACATGTACATGTAGAGGCGTTCTTACCCCTCAAACGGAGCCCTGGTTCATGGCCTCCAAGGTCGGGGGGGGCCTCCTGCCACCACCCCACACCCGCTCCACCACTGCCCTGCTGCTGCACCGAACCGTGGCTTTTCTGTAGTCTTAGCTGCCATGTGTGGGGTGCAGGGTGAGCTGAGCAGGTCTCTCCCCCCCATGGCAGCGGGGGTGGGCAGAGTGGCCACTGGACCTGTCCATCTGGCCCAGTGGCCCTCAAAAACTGTGAGAAGTACCTGCACAGTTCGAATAGATCATTGCAAGCCTGTGACATCACGGGCTTGCAACGATCTATTCAAACTGCACAGGTGCACCTCATATTTTTTGAGGGCCACTGGGCTGGACCAGTAGACACTCTGACCACCGCCACCAAGGTGAGGGAGGCCTGCTCGACCCACCCCCTCCCCCGCACATGGTGGCTAACAATACAGAAAAGCCGTGGTTTGGCATGGCTGGGCCTTGCGGCGGCAGTAAAAAGAGGCCTCACAGCAGAAGAATCTGGGTGCCAAAATCAGCTAGGTCCACCACTGTGTATATGGGTATAGAAACCTGTCCACACATACAGCATAATGTCTGATGGGCACTCCTAAGGCACCCCTCTAGGCACTGTTTTAGCATACAATTTAATATTTTTATTTACATGTAATAACAACAACACCCAATTAAGATTTACACACAAATATCTCTAACAGATTAATCAATCTAGTTTAGGAACACAGCCTATGAAATCCACCTACACATAATATGATGATAAAATTATAGTATACCTGAAGAAACTCCTTTGGTTTCTTTCCAGAATTCCTTCAGTTTTGTTTTATTAATTTATTTATCTGTTGGCTGACATGATGAGGAAAATTAGTCAAAGTAGTTCCACTGAAAATAAAAGAACAAGTTAGGTAATGTCTAACTTGTCCTTTTAATTTCAATGGGAATTTATCTGAGCAATTTTCTTTATCATGTCAGACATTAGATGCATTCCCCACATTTCAGCCAGGACAGACGCCCCAAATGGCTTGCCATGAAATAATATAAACAGTATAATATATTAGGTGGAGTTATTTCGATGGGATGCTTTGGGTCAAATTCATGTTGAACTTCATTTGAGGTAAATTTTTGCTGCCAATTTTAATTGGTATTGTGTAGTGACAAAGAATGTGAATCAACTCAAGTCTCTCCTTGACTTCACTGGGCTATTCTTTCAGTTTGCAGCATACATAACCACACATCTTACCTCATCTGCGTGACAGGGATAATAATGCTGACACTTCTTAGAAAAGAAAATACAAGAAATACAGCTGCTATGCCCTTACTATATATCATGTCTAGTTCCACTTGCAACAACCAGCATGGGGTAGTGGTTAGAGTGCTGGACTAGGACCAGGGAGACCTGAGTTCAAATCCCCATTCAGCCATGAGACTAGCTGGGTGACTGGGCCAGACACTTCTCTCTCAGCCTAACCTACTTCACAGGGTTGTTGTGAGGAGAAACTTAAGCATGTAGCACACCGCTCTGGGCTCCTTGGAGGAAGAGAGGGATATAAATGTAATAATAATAATAACCTTACAACAACCTTATAGATTAGATCTTTACGGTATGCTTAGCATCTCTCTCTCTCTCTCTCTCTCTCTCTCTCTCTCTCTCTCACACACACACACACACACACACACACACACCCCAAATAGCAGTTAGGGGGGGATTGGAATTTGGACCATGGTGGGGGGAGAAGCTTTAACCCTTCCACAGTTCAAGTCAAAATTGTCCCATGAGCTATTTAGAAAAGAAATTATGAGATGCACAACTGCTAAGCATGCATTAACTGTCTCATTTAACCTGACCCTGATATAATGTATATGAAGAGCCTGAACTATAGAAGTGCTTAGTACTGCTAGTGTGAGATACAGATTGATAGACTGACTTCAGTTATACCTGGTCTAAACGGCCTTGCTGCAAGTCTATAGATAAAAGGTCCTTGCCTTTCCTATTGCTGCACCAAAGAAGATACAAATACAGCAAATGGGTTACAACATGTAAGCTGATCCCCCACTCCCTACCATCCTTTGTGTAAAAACAAATGGTCTCAGTCAAGTAGACTTTCTTCGGAGGGCAAAATTACATTCTGCAGGAGGAATTCAAGGAGCTCCATTACAAAAGAAGAGTATTTCTGAAGATGACTCAAAGTGCAGGTGAAATGAAGGCAGGTAAACTAATGATTTCATTTAACAGAGATAACAATAATATAATAATAAACAAATCTAGAATGATAATTCTATCATCTATCAGAAGCACTCATGTCAGTCCATTATTTCACATCATTGTGTGAAAGTGTTGGGGCTCTTAGCTATGGCAGCCCAACGGAACGGCAAATAGGAACTCACCTAAGGCAGAGGGTTTGAGGGAATAGTTGCAGGAACAAATGAAGGAGATGGAAGTTCAGGTCACTGAAGAGAAGGAAAGGAGAAGTGCCATCTGGCAGCTGCAGCAATGCACCTGGCTGCTTGACCAGCACGTGGCCCTATGAGATGAGGGTTAGGTCTCACGAGAGCCTGCCATCTCTCACGAGACTGTCAGGACAGTGGAGGGTTATTTAAGGCAGACAGAATCAGTGCTGAGGAAAAGGAAGTGACTTCTCTTGAACTCCCAGTGAGGAGCAATGCTCTGCAAGGGTTGGACAGGGTGGCCATTAACCTTCTTGCTTCCATTCTGAGGGGAGCAGGACCTGTGTAGGTCTACAGATACAAGGGATGAGCCCTGGGCTACCCAGATCGGCACCAAAAGTGTTTTTATATGATTCAATGCAATTCCTTTATTTCAAGAATGAGATTTGGTAGTGCCATACTGCTTTCTGAGGCTGCTTGTTCCTTCCAGATATGTCCTTGCTCACAGAATGGCATACAAGCTTTCTATATGTCCCAAACCTATCCTGCTTTTTACAAACATATTTATTGATGTCAAAAAAGTGTGGTTCACACTGCTGTAACATGCTGTTTTTGTGGGTAGGGAGGGATCCCCCCCATGGAGAACTTACAGATATGCAGCCCCCACTTTCAGACTCAAGAGGTATAGTGTAGGAAAAGCTTTCCCTCTTGATTCCGCTGTTTCTATAAAATGGCCCGCAAAGGCAGAATCCAACAGGTAACCCTGTCTTCCCATTACCCTAATTCTTCAGTTTTGGTTATGACTGGACTTTTGCCAAAGATAAACACTTTTTGATGCCCACCCCCCACCATATAGCTTGTCCTGAAAATCACTGGCCAGCATCCTGACTAACCCCGTGGAGGTGCTGCATTCAGTGCTTACATGGCATTTAGTAATCCAGAGTCCCATGCACTTGTGCACAAGGGCATGCATTTTTGCTGATTTCTCCTTCCGTAATAGCACTCTTTGAGATGTACAAAGATGTCTTCAAGGGCAGCACAACCTCAAGGGACATATTTTCACTTTTAAAAGACAGCTTCTGGAGGAAGAAGAGATCATCAAGAAATTTTTATTATTTATTTTATTAGAACCATTTAATATATCGCCCACTCCACAGACTCCAGGCAGTGTACAAAAACATGTAAATAAGGCAACATTAAAGATTGCATTCTAAATTAAAAACTAAAGTAGCTAACGGAAAACAAAGTAAACTACAGGGCAAAAACCTGGCAAAAAAGAAAAGTCTTCAATAGAGATTTAAAGATCAGTAAGGAAGGGGCTAGACAAAAGGGAAGAGAGTTCCAAAGAAGTGGGGCAGCAACCGAAAAGGCCCTTTTGCAGTTCCTAGAACTCCAAAGTCTGAACCTCTTGAAAATCAGGGACTGACAAAAGGGCCATCTGAGGTGATCTAACAGGACAGGATATAACTGGGTGGAAGAGGTGGTCTGTAGGTAAACAGGCACCAAGCCCTGCAAGGCTTTGAAGGCAAGAACCAGGACTTTAAATTGAATTTGGAAGCGATCGGGTAACCACTGCAGCGACTGCAGGAGAGGTGTTACCCTGTCATATTTTCTGGCACCCATGAGTAGGCGAGCCACTGCATTCTGGACCCGTTGTAGCTTCCTGATTGTTTTCAAAGGTAACCCTAGATAAAGCATGTTACAATAATCTAAGCGGGAGATAACAAGGGCATGAGTCACTGTCATTAGTGCCTGCGGATCAAGGTAAGGGTGTAGTTGGCAAACCAGATGAAGCTGGGCAAAAGCACTTCTGGCCGCGGCCTCCACCTGCTGTTCAAGCAGGAGGCGCAAGTCCAAAAGGACCCCCAAATCATGTACAAGCTCCTTTGGGGGCAACGCCACCCCGTCTAACAAAAGGTTCACATCCAACTGTTGGCTGTTAAGAGGGCTGAATAAAAGTAGTTCAGTCTTAGTGGGATTTAGTCTGAGCTTGTTTTGAGTCATCCAGACCTTAACAGCTTCCAGGCATCAAGTAAGCACAGAAACAATATCCCCAGAATGGTCTGGGATGGCGATATACAGCTGAGTATCATCAGTGTACCTGATGAAATCTCACCCCAAACTGGGAAATGACCTGACACAGTGGCTTCATATAGATGTTAAAGAGGACAGGGGCAAGAACTGAACCCTGGGGAACTCCATAAAGGAGTGGCCATGGGTTAGAGCATCCATCTGTACAAATCCACCCACCATCTGTACAGTAGGGGTATGCATGAACTGTTCAATGTAGAACCAGTTCGCATCCAACTGGGCCAGTTCAGCGGCTTGTTTGTGAACTGAATTGGGGCTGGTTCGGTCCACAATTGAATTGGATCAAGCCCAGTTCTGTGAAAACTAGTTCTACATCAAAAAGGGACTGGGGCAGTGGTGGGGGAGTGGTGATAAAGGTTGTTTAAGGTTCTTACCCGGCTCACCACTGCTTTCCACCCCCCTGTACAGCCAAATCACTCTTTGAACAGGCTGCTACCACTGTGCAGGCAGCCTGTTTAAAGAGTTATCTGGCCAGTGATTTTTTTTTTAATTGGGGGATCGTGAGTGGTGGCAAGTGGCTAGTGGTGGCAAGCTGGGCAAGAATGTTAAACAACCTTTCTTGCTGCTCCCTTGCCCCTTTACAAGTATTGCCAGCCAAACTGCCGAACTGGTTCAATTTAATGGACTGGACCAGCTGGTTGGTTTGACAGAACACAGTTTGGTTTGAACTTGAACCAAACCATGTTTTGGGGGTTGTGCATACCTCTACCGTACAACTGGACTCTGGACTACTAGATGCTGCAGATCAGAGGTGCTTTACACGCAACACCTCTGCAGCGTTAGTCAGGAAGATGGCAATTGTGTTTCTCTCTTTTAGCTCCAACCTATTTAACTTTTAGTACTCTTATTACATAACCAGATCTCCAGTTAGTTATAGAGATGGTTTGAATGCTCCATGGACCATAGGGATGAAAGAGTATGTATATGATCTATCTATTGTTCTGAAATATACATTCATTCATGAAATCAGCTGTTGGTTGCAAAGAAATTATTGATCATAATGCTGATTATTGTTATATTTCAAACTTTTGAACTCATCAATATATGCATCTTTCTTTCTCTATCTGCCCAGCAGGCTTGTTAATCTCTCTAAATTCTGCTTTGCAGTACTATCTCCTAACTCAGTGATTTACCACTCAGTAACTCTCAGCTGATAGCGTACTGACATTTCAGAATGTAGGTGAGGGAATTGCTTGACTGAATTCTCCTCCATTGCATGTGGAATGTTAGCATCTAGACATGAGATCCCCCCTACCCACAGTCTGAAGTTGCACAAAGGCAAGCTTCACGATGTGCTTTTTCTGAATACATACATCTTGAAACATAGCAGCTGCTTCCACTGAAAAATATTAAGGCAGTTCACATGACCATGGACTTGGTAGGATAAGGGTCCTACCCAGCTTTGGGAGGTGTGCATACTCCCATTTTTGTGAGCTTGTGTGCATAAGCTAAAACCTAGGTAGGAAGAGGCAGAAGTGAACATGGTGGGCACAAGCTACGATGGCATTTCTTCCATCCTTAGTAATTTGCTGGGTAAAAATGCTGCATAGGACGACACCATTGGAGCCTGCGCCCATGTTCCACATGATCACATCTCCTTCTTCCTACCTAGCTTTTAGCTCCTTCTCCACTGAGCAATGGCTTCTCCATTCTTGAATCTTCCCCAAGGTCAATGTTGCTGTGTGCTCTGATAGACAGAGGATGTGCACATTCCTGAGGCGCAATTATATATGGCTTTATTGCTATTGCAGCCATGGACATCTGCAAGATATTTTGGGGGATGGCAAAGGCTGCAATCCTATATTCACTTACCTTGGAGTAAGCCCCATTGAATTTAATAGGACTGGCTCATTTGCCCCCTCCAGATGCCCATGATTACAGCCTCTTCAAAAAAGAGGATTGTCTAGCTAATTAAGCTGCACTCTCTATTACTGCCTTCTGTCATGTGATCTCCTAGACTCCCATCTTGGTTCCATCTCTGTCCACACTCCTTTTAAGCCTTTCAGTCACTCAGTTCACTGTGCTTCATTCCAGGGTAACAAATGCTTCTGTGGAAACAAGTGTTCAGTTTTAAAAATCTTTCATTGGTAGCAAGCAATTGTTATTTTTTTTTAAGACATATTCTAGAAGGAAACCCATTACATAAACTATTTTCAAATGTTGTCTGCTTCAGAAATGGGGAAAAGGATTATCTTGAGGATTACCAAGTGGCTTTCCTCTTATAAATGGAATAACTTAGTACTTTATATGCAGACTTTCATTGTAACTATTCAGGGCACGGCTTGGTCTACATGGCAGGGAAGCCTTGATGTTTGCTAAATTGGTCTTATTTTCTAAGAAGAACACAGAAAAGCCAGCTCCAAGGAAATAGTGCACTTAAAGAGCCATTAATTATTACCTAATTATGTCTACCAGTGCGGCATGGGCAGAATAGTGCTCTGAGTGATGAAGTTGTCAATTACAATTGATAATTAAGGGGCCAGGTGCATGTTTAATTTAACAAGATAAATATCAACCCAGATGTTGTGTGTCTGGTGGTTCTTAATCAAGGTTAGAAGGTTTTCAGGCAGTGCACTAACCTGTTAACATGTAACCTCGTTGCACAAAAAAATCAATGTATTTCATAATATACATTGAAAAGATGTTTGTAGTAGAGTTGAGTCCAACTCTCACTTCTCTTAAAATGGATTCTATGAATTTTTGAAAATTTTTCAAAATATTCCCCAGTTCTATTCTATATTTTGAAGAATTGGTTGGTGCAAAATAAATTCATACTTTCTAATGACCTGCAGATACCAAATTTCGCATAGACAATTCTGCCACTTAAATTAATTGGATGCACCACTTTTTACACCAGAATATGCTCAGTGAAAGATTATTATTTATTTATTTCTGGTATTTTTTAGAAGAAATACTGAATATCATACTTCCCAATTACCTACAAATACCAAATTTTGCATGAATAATCCTGCCACTTTAATTAACTGAATGCACCAGAATATGCTGGGGGAAAGGTTTAAATTTTTATAATATTTTTAGAAGAAAGTTTGAATGAA
This sequence comes from Hemicordylus capensis, assembly GCF_027244095.1. Taxonomy (NCBI): domain Eukaryota; kingdom Metazoa; phylum Chordata; class Lepidosauria; order Squamata; family Cordylidae; genus Hemicordylus; species Hemicordylus capensis. The sequence goes on along the minus strand of NC_069662.1, from coordinate 93,170,987 downwards.
ATAATCATAGATTAACCAATTGTACTCAACAGATTAACGCTCAGTAATCAGATTGATAATTCTAAAATGACATCATGCCCAAGAGAAGCAGAAGATATTTCTGAGATTTAAATTTACTATTATTTAAATTTACTATTATGATAGTTCAATAAAATGCATAATGTTTGAAGCTGAAATTCTACAAATTTAAGACTTCTTTTACTTCCCTTTTGCGAGAACGTTAATAAAAATTATTGTACATATATTTAATTTCTTGAACTCTCCTATATGTGTAATCTATGCAAAATGACTTTGCCCAATCAATGACAGGCCTCACCTACTGGTCCTCTATATTTGCTGATGCCATTTGATGTCCAACAATATTTAATGTCAGTCTTTTATATTTTAGTTCAATATGTCATTTAAATATCTGATCATTAAAACAGAATGGGATTACGAGTTTAACTGCATTTGGATAGCTGACATGCACTAGTGTTCAGAATTTGATGACAGACAGTAGCATTCCCTATGGCAATATTTATTTATTTATTTACCTATTTATTTAGCTATCATATTTATATACTGCCTGATATATCTAGCTCTAGGCGATGCACATATTGGACACGTCTGTTAGGTAAAATAGGTTGAGAGCAGGCAAAGGAACAATAGTTTCATTGTCCGACTTCTGAAGGACTACCATACCCTTTCCCTCCCCTGCAATATGCCCTTCAAGTATATTTTATGAGGTTTGCTTTATTAGCTAGTATTTCAGTTGTGGATTCAAATTAACATATCTGGGTAACCACTTCTGACTTTTTGTCTCCACTCTATAATTATCCTGTAACCAGACATTTCAATCACTGTTACTTGCAAGGGAACCTGATAGCAATTCAGTACAGCACAGTGGGCAAAGAGTTCCAAAGACATAGGCAAGAGCACTGAACTATCTTTCCATCAACTTCCTGAATATGAACTGCCAAAGCTCTTAGCACAAGCATCCTGCTGGTTCTAATTCTCCTTTTAGCCTTCACGGTTCTGAAGGTCTCACATTATACCTTTCTTAGGATATTTGAGGACAGTATGTGCAGTGCTTCCGGAAATCGGCCATTTCCCTTCATGAGCAAAATGGAGATTCAGAATTCTAGAACTGTTGGGGAACAGTGACCATAGTGTGATCCAATTCAGCTTACATTCAAGTGGAGCATTGCCAAAGAAGTCCAACAAAGATGTGTTGGACTTCAGAAGAGGAAACTTCTCAAAAATGAGGGAACTGGTAAAAAGGAAGCTAAAAGGGAAAGTTAGGAGGGTCAAATCACTCCAGAAAGCATGGAACTTATTTAAAATTACCACAACAGAAGCTCAGTTGGACTGTATACAATGAAGGAGGAAAGGTACCACCAAGTTCAGGAGGATGCCAGCATGGCTAACAAGTAGAGTCAGGGAAGCTATAAAAGGGAAGGAGACTTCCTTCAGAAAATGGAAGTCCTGCCCAAATGAAGAGAACAGGAAGGAATATAAACTCTAGCAAAAGAAATGCAAGGAGACAAGGGATGCAAAAAGAGAGTTTGAGGAGCATATAGCTATAAATGTCAAGTAGAGGTGTGTGCAGAACCTCTCCAGGTGGTTCAGTTCGAACTCAGACCAAACTTGAACCAAGTCACCTGGTCTGCATAACGGCCAGCAGTTCAGTTCATATCTAGAACCAGGGTCAAACCGGGACAAACCGATTCAGCTCCAGTTCTAGTGCTTGCAAAGGGGAATCTGGTAAGTATCCCCTTTACAAGCACCAGGGGGAAACCTACAGGATTGGAAAAAAGCAGGTGGGGGAGGGCAGTAGGACTGTGTGAGCCAGCTCAATCTGAACCACAGTTCGACTCAAACCTACCCAGTTTGGGCAATCCAAGTTTGAACTGGACACCCCCCCGCCCAATTCTGGATTCAAACTGAACCAGCAAAGCTGGTTGGATGTGAGTTTACCTCACGTACTGCCGCAGTGGATGTGAGTTTACCTCACGTACTGCCGCAGTGGCATTTGGCTGGTGGTGGCTCCCCTAGGCCCAGCCGATGCTCCCTCCCATTAACTTGGGCCAGTGGGGGCACAGTTTGCTGAACTGTGCTCCTGCCATCCTGAGCTCATGGGGTGAAGCGCTGGTTGGGCCTAACAGAGCCACTGCTGGCCCGTTGCTTTCTAGGGGTGTACATGAAACAGGCTGGTTTGGTCCGGTTTGAGTCAAAACCGGGCCTGAACCAGCCTGGGCCAGTTTGGTCTGGCACCCCCTCACCCCACCACCCCACCTGGTTTGGTCCAGTCCTGGGTGGTGGTGGTGGTGGGGGTTTCCACGGACCTTTTATGATTTTTAAAAAAATTAAATTTATTCCCTCCAGGTGCTTCTCTGAGGCAGCAGGGTCTGTATAGGTTTGCCCTCCTGCTCCGCCCACCTTCCTTCCTTAAAAAATGGCCCCGCTAGGCCATTCTTCAGCCCATTCGCACCTGTGCAATGGGCCTCTGTGTGGCCTGGGTCAACCGTAGGGTTCCCCTGGTGATTGTAAAGGGGAATCCTTACCAGATTCCCCTTTGCAAGGATGAGAACTAGTCAAACCAGGCAGAGTTTGGTTGAGTTTGAGGTCAAGTTGGAGGGCCGGTTCAGTTTGAGCTTGAACTGGTCAAACTGGGCCAGTCTGACTCGAATTTTGTTTGAGCTCAAACTGGTTTGCACACCCCTAGTGTCAAGGGAAATAACAAAAACTTATTTAAATACACCAGAAGCAGAAAACCTGCCAGGGAGGTGGTTGTACCCTTAGATGATGAGGGCATGAAAGGGATTATTATGTAAGATAAGAAGATTGCAGATAACCTGAATGAGTTCTTTGCATTTGTTTTCACGATGGAAGATACTGACCATATACCCACTCCAGAACTGAGCTTCTCAGGCTTGGAGGCTGAAAAACTGGGCCACTTTGAGGTGATGAGAGAGCGTGCTCTAAACTGTCTTGGAAAAACTAAAAATTAACAAATCACCAGCGACAGATGGCATCTACCCAAGAGTTCTGAAGTAACTCAAATGTGACATTGCTGATCTCCTAGCAAAAATATGTAACTTGTCCCTACAATCAGGCTCTGTATCAGAGGACTGGAAAGCAGCTAATGTCATGTCCATTTTCCAAAAGGGATCTGGAGGGGATCAGAGATATTACAGGCTGGTCAGCTTAACTTCAGTGCCAGGTAAATTGATGGAAAGCATACTTAAGAACAAATATGTTTAAACATATAGAAGAACAGGCCTTGCTGAAGGATGGCTTCTGCAAGGGCAAGTCTTGCCTCACTAACCTTTTGGAGTTCTTTGAGAGAGTCAGCAGGCATGTGGATAAAGATGATCCAGTTGAGATAGTATACTTGGACTGCCAAAAAGCATTTGACAAAGTTCCTCATGACAGGCTCTTAGCGCAGTCATGGGATTAGGGGACAGGTTCATGTATGGATTGGTAACTAGTTGAAGAACAGGAAACAGAGAGTGGGCATAAATGGACAGTTTTCACTATGGAGGGCAGAAAGAAGTGGAGGCTCCTAGTGATCTGTACTGGGACAAGTGCTCTTTTAACTTGTCCATAAATGATCTAGGATAACCAGCAAAGTGGCCAAATTTGCATATGACACTATTTGGAGTAGTGAAATCCACAACAGATTGTGAGGAGCTCTAAAAGGATCTCTCCAAACTGGGACAACAAAATGGCAAATGCGGTTCAATGTAAGCAAGTATAAAATATAAATGCATATTGGGGCAAAAAACCCCGAACTTCACATATACATTGATGAGCTCTGAGCTGTCACTGACTGACAAGGAGAGAGATCTTAGGGTCATGGTGGACAGCTCTTTGAAAGCGTCGAATCAGTGCATAGCAGCTGTGAAAAAGGCAAATGTGGAGAAGTCAGCTGTAAAAAAGGCTAGGGATCATTAGGAAGTGGATTGTAAATAAAAATGCTAATATTATAATGCCCTTATACAAATCTATGGTGCAGCAACATTTGTAATACTGCATAACTGGTCACCGTATATTAAGAAGGACATTGTAGAACTGGAAAAGGTGCAGAAGAGGGCAACCAAGATGATCAGGGCCCTGTAGCACCTTCCCTATGAGGCAAGGCTACAGCATCTGGGGCTTTTTAGTTCGGAAAAGAAGTGACTACAGGGAGACATGATAGAGGTGTATATAATTATGGATCAAGTAGAGAGAGTGGACAGAGAGAACTTTTTCTTCCTCTCTCACAACACTAGAACCAGGGGTCATCCCATGAAACCGAAGGCTGAAAATTTAGGACTGACAAAGGGAGTACTTTTTCACATAGCACGTAATTAATCTAAGGAATGCTTTGCCACGGGATGTGGGGATGGCTACTAGCTTGGATGGTTTTAAAAGGGGCTTAGACAAATTCATGGAGGACAAGTCTATCAATGGCTACTAGTCTGGTAGTTATAGGCTAGGAATGTGCAAACCAGCTCAAGTTAGAACCAGTTTGAAGGCTCGACCTAGAACTGAACTGGACCTGGTTTGGTTCTCGATCAAGCTGAGTCTGCTGTGCCAGTTTGGGCCCAGTTTGAAGCCCCTACTGTGCAGTAAAATTGCTTTAGAATTTATACTCACAGCGGTGGCCTCGGTAGCCATGGAACAGTTGTGCCTCCTAAAGTGGATTTAGGTGGATTTGGATTGGTGGTTCCCTGTACAGTATGTAAGCCATGCACTTTTCCACTTTTGTCTGGACTGCTATCTGCATAGAGTATCTCCGCCTTAAAAATACTATCAGATAGGACCACCAAGTTTGCTCTAGAGAAACTGAATGGTTGCTTCTCCATTGTTGGGTAGGCATTTGTGACAGTACATGCAGGGGGATTGTCTTCAGTTGCACAGGAAATCTGATATGGCATGAAAGATGCTGATCTGTGTGCTACAGCTTCGAAGGCCTTCTGTAGTTCCATTGCAAAGATGGAAAATCTAAATAGGTAGGCATTTCTGATCAAAGTGTGAGATGTTACGGGGCTAGAGGTCCAAATTATTTTTGTACAATGTTGTACTAGTTTCAGCCTTGTGTGCATGTAAAGGGGAACCTTGACTTTGAGAAGGAGCTTTTGATAACTGGTGTCCCTCTGCCTGTACTCTTTATGTTGTTATCATTTCAATTGCATTTACAGACAAAATGGGAGTGATAGGGAAGACAGCCCAGTCTTGTCAACAAGGCAAGCTTCCCATTAAGGGATTAGCCCAGTGCTGTCTAACTGTCCACAGCGTAGGCATACTCCTAGACCTGTGGATGCCTGTGCTCTGGAGAACATTCTATCCATTTCATCAGGCATGTACTCAGTAATGACATGCACACATGTTTGTATGAAACAGATTAAACAGACACACAGAAACAAATGATCAACTAAGTGGTTCTGAAATGGAATGAGATGAGCCCTTTCGGTTTAGTTTCCATTTGTTCTGAACATGAAGACAAACCCCTAACCTTTGAGAATTTGCTGGCTATGTCCATTGTTGAAACAGAGGGATTTGGCTCCTTTCATTCAGTGGCATTTGTTAGATCTGTTTGAGTTAGGAGTACTGTAGAAGCTCTGTTAAATTTCTATTTCTATTATTGGTTGTGTGTTTTTTAAAATTGTCATATTCATAAAATGCTTTTAATGTTTCCCTCCCCATAAGTCACTCTGAGCTCTTGGGTTTGGGCAGGACAACATTTTGTTACAATCATAAATATTTCCCACTGCTGAATTCCAATGATAACCATGAATATAAATAAGGCTAGTGATCAAAGCTTGCTAGCATTTTAGCAGCACTTCTTAAAATTCTCCTTGTAAGTATCTGTTTTCCTCCAGGTATTTCCTACCAGTTTGATGCCTGCATGTGTGTTTTCATTATTTCTTGTTCCTTCTGGCATAACTCATAGTTCTTTGTTTTACTGTCAACTATTCTCCCATCATGTAACACATAATGCATTTTTGTTCCTCATTGAACATATGTTGCTGTGGCAGAGCCTCTGAAGCACCCCTCGAGGATACCTGTCCTTCAGATGACAATCAACAATAACGGCAGCAACAAAAAGAGAGTGAAAGAGAGATGGATAGTTTCTTTGCTTCATCCATCTTAAAAACAGGACTGAAATAAATAGCAGTGTGGGAGGAAACTGAAGCATACTTTACAATATAGCTGAATAACTAAAGCTTGGAGTTACCATTCTACAGAACTAAATTTCAGAGCTGAACATAGTGCTGTGATCCCTTAGATCAGGCCTGCACAACATAAGGCCCGGGGGCCGGATTCGGCCCGCAGGGACTATTTTACTGGCCCCCAGGTATCCTGCAGCAATACAGGAGCTGTAAACTGCCTTATAGAGCCATCCTGTGCATGCTTTCTCAGAAATATGCTCCATGGTGTGCCCAGTGAGGCTTACTCCCATGTAAGCATGCCTAGGATTGCAGCCTGAAAGCAACAACAATTTAGGGAGAGGAGAGGACTTGGCATTTGTTTGGGGCTGGCATGCACTCTAGGGGCCCCACTGATTGAGCAGTGACAGGACCTTTTCTCTGGCCACTATCCTTGGTTGAAACTAGGGGTCCATTGACAGGGGGAATAGATCCACAAGTAACTAATAATAATATTTTTAATTTTAATGCAATACTGTGCTAAAAATTGACATTGGCCCCTGTACACCAAGTTGTGGATGGTTCCGGCCCTCCAGGGCATTTGAGTTGTGCAGCCCTGCCTTAGAGCCTCTCCCTGGATCTAAAGGCTTGGGGGAATGTATGTGAAGAAATGGATGTTTCTCTTGACGCGACTTTCTCTTGAGGTAAATTGAGGCAATCACCTCAGGTTGCACCATTGGGGGGGCCTTTTTTGGGGTAGCAAACTGTGCCACCATTTCCCCTGGGCATAGGTGAAAACAAAGAATATGGATAAATACTATCAGCATATCTATCATTCCAAATATTAATAAATGCAATCCAGTTCTAAGCAATTTATCTGCCTCTACGCTTTCTTTAGCTTTACCATGTCATCTTTGTTAATATTGCAAAATCCCAAAATTGTTTGCACAAACCTAAGTGTGGTTCCATGTTCAGTGGGCCTGTGTGAAGGTCCAGCCAAAGCAAAATACTCTGCACAGTTCCCCGTCACCATGTGGGGGTGGCCATTTTTACCACACAGCACCAGGGGTCCAGCACCAGAACAAAACCGAGCTCTCTTGAGACCCTGCACCATATTGGAAAGCAAGCACAGAGTGCTGGGAAGTATAATGCTTCCCAGTGCTTCCCTCCTAGAGCTCTTAAGAGAGGGCTCTGTCTCTCTTAAAGGGTCTTTCCAGCACTGAGAAAAGTGCAGTACTGTGTTGAGGTCAGCATAGAGAGAAATGGCTCTCACACTGATTTTTTTTTGCCAAAGTGGCCCCTGCTTGGAAAATAGTGAAGATCACTGAACTAGAGCACCATCTTCCAGATATCTGAACAAGGTTAGGTGGATAATGAGAGAATATCCTTTACTTTCTCCTATCTTCTTTAAAATATGCTTCCAAAATTTGTATATCAATGGATAAATCCAAAACATATGAAAAAATCTGCTGCATCGTGACTGCATTTCCAGCATCTGTCTGGACACAAATTATATCTATGTGACAAACCTGCAGGAGACAAATACCATCAGAGTTTCAGGTTTTGGTTTTTAAAAAATTCTTAAGTATTACAGTACATTCCACAAACACTTTACTACACTGTCCCACATCCAAATCAATTCCTCCCTAGTTACTGGTTTACTTAGGTCTTTTTCCTGTTTATTATAACTTTAGAAAAAAGGACATAAAGGATGAATATGTAAATGTAAACTATATTGAAATTTATGAAGTCACATAAACATGGTATTATAGATGGATAATGTGAGGCAAAAATGCTAATGAAACATGGAATACACTAAACAACAATGAATTAAAAAGGAGAACTAACACTTTCATAGATGTTAGAATGACAACGCCCCGGTGATAAAGCTGTTTCAAATTACTTTTTCAAGTGTTCATATGAGTTCAGATTAACTCCCATAAACTTTAATCAGATCATCATTAGAGCTTCAAAGCCAGGTTGAAGAAGATGTTTGAAGATGTGAAATAAATCTTCTTCACTGATCTGATTGATTAAATGCTGTCAAGTCGGTGTCAACACTTAGTGACCACATAGACAGATTCTCTCCAGGGTGATCTGTCTTCAACTTGGCCTTTAAGGTCTCTCAGTGGTCCATTCACTGCTATTGTAATCAAGTCCATCCACCTTGCTGCTGGTCTTCTCTTTCCTTCAACCTTTCCCAGCATTATGGATTTCTCAAGGGAGCTCGGTTTTCACATTCATATGTCCAAAGTATGATTGTTTGAGCCTGGTCATTTGTGCCTTGAGTGGAGGCATGGAGGAATGTAGGAATGAATTTTAAGGAACGGAGGCCTTAAAAGTCTTCTCCAGCACCAAAGTTCAGAAGCGTTAATACTTTTTCTATCTTGCTTCTTCAAAGTCCAGCTTTTGCATCCATAGAGAGTCACAGGAAAAACCATTGTCAGAACAATACTAATCTTTGTAGGTATAGACATGTCACAGCATCTAAATATCCTTTCCAAGGCCTTCATTGCAACCCTACCAAGTGCTAGTCTGCAGCGTATTTCTTGACTGCTGGATCCTTTACTGTTAATCGTCGATCCTAAAAGGCAGAAGCTATCCACCACTTCAGTGTCTTCATTATCAATTCTGAGGCTGGTTGCTGTAATTGTTGTTATTAGTTTCGTCTTCTTGAAAATTTTTCAAGAAGAATTTTCAAATGTTCATTTGAAAATGAAAATGAAAATAAAAATGCTAATGTTACAATGCCCTTATACAAATCTATGGTGTGGCCACATCTGGAATACTGTGTACAGCTTTGGTCACCGTATCTCAAGAAGGATAATGTAAAACTGGAAAAGGTGCAGAAGAGGGCAACCAAAATGATCAGGGGCCTGGAGCACCTTCTTTATGAGGCTAGGCTACAGCATCTGGGGCTCTTTTCCTTGGAAAAGAGGCGACTAAGAGGAAACATGGTCAAAGTGTATAAAATTATGCACAGAGTAGACAGGCTTAGACTTTATTTAAATTCAGTCATTTGACCAGCATAAACAAATGATAAAAACAACACAAAAAGAAGAAAATACATTGTTACCAGGCAATCCCACCAGACCCCAAAACACTCCGAATTCTGCTAGCAATATAGCAAAACGTTGCCACCAAATATGAAATGTTTCCTAGGCCATACAGTCCGACTATGTTTTCCTCACTGTTTCCAACTTTGGCATTCTAGTCTCCAGCCACCACCAGCACATCTTGCTTGCCTAGTCTATCAATTTCAGACTGAGCTTGAGCATGAAACTCATAAACTTCCTCTTCTCTTCTTCTGCATCAGTCATTGGGGCATAGACTTGAAAAACTGTCATGTGAAAGGGTTGTCCATGAAATCTAATTGATATTAGTTGGTCACTGACCACATTGTACTGTCATTGCTATATCCTTCCTGACTATGGAAGCAACACCATTCCTTCTTTGTTTTTCAAGTCTTGAGTAGTAAATGGTATGATTTTCTGACTGAAAGTATCCAATTCCAGTCCATTTTAATTCACTGATGCCCAAGATGTCTATCTGTAGTCAATTCATTTCATCTTTCACTGTGTCGAGCTTTCCCATATTCATGTTTCTGACATTCCATGTTCGCATTGTAATTCTGTCTTTGCAGCTTCGGATTTTCTTTTCCCACATGGCAACATCAGCTGCTAGACATCCAAAAGGCTTTAATCCAACCGCATCATAAACACCATTGGTACTCTAAGACAGGGATTCTCAATGTTGGGTCCCCAGATGTTATTGGACTTCAACTCCCACAATCCCTAACCAAAGGCCACTGGGGCAGGGGATTATGGGAGCTGAAGTCCAATAACATCTAGAGACCCAATATTGAGAACCCCTGCTCTAAGAGATCCTCAGCTTTCCTCAGCAGCAAGTTGAATACCATCTGACCTGAGGGCGGGGCCCATCATCTGGCGCTACATCAACAATCATTCTATCTTGTCTATTCATGTGGTTTTCTTGGTAAAATACAGGAGTGGTTTACCATTGCTTTCTCTCGTGCAGTATGAAATGATGCCTTTGTCATTATCACTAAAGTGACTGTCCTTCCTATATCACTGCTGACCAATATAGGTGCCTACTTGCTTTGGCTGGGCAGCTAGGATGACCTTTGTGCCTTGGGTGACCCTACTGGGCGTATTCCTCCAGGAGTTCTTCGCTCATCCCTCCGCTTCTTCATAGGGGACCTCAAATCTTCTCCTATGAAGCAACACTTCCAAAATCTTCAGCAGCCTTATTTTTCAAAAGTTTCTGAGATACATTTATGGGAGATAATCTGAACTCATATGAACACTTGAAAAAGTAGTTCGAAACAGCTTTATCACTGGGGTGCTGCCGTTCTAACATCTGTTATGGACTACATAGTTCTCCTTTTTATTCATTGTTGTTTACTGTAATCCATATTTTGTTAGCATTTTTGCCTCACATGATGCATCTATGTTACCATGTTTATATGACTTCATAATTTTCAATATTGTTTACATTTACATATTCATTCTTTATGCCCTTTTTCTAATGGTATTATTGGATCTGTGGGGTTGTGTTTTGGATTCTTAGTTTCAGATCCTTTTATATTATTTATATTATATTATAATATTTTATGATATTTTAATAACTTTGTCATGTTTCTTCCATTCCTAATATTAATTGATTCTAATAATCAATTACTCCTTTTAATTGTGGGATAATGATTAAACACACTGCAGAACTTCTATTGCAAATAAACATATTTTGACAATAGGTTTGTTAAAACCTCCCTGTTTTGAAAATAGTAAAACCACAAGAGACACTTCCCACCCATTTTATCTACTACATCTTGGTAAGTCAACACATCATTTTCCTTTATTAAATTCAAGACAGAAGAAATAACTTTAATTGTATCGTTTGATTAATCATCCAAACCTTTAATCAGTTTCTCTCTCACACACACATACACACAATGGCCACATTCTCACGTAACATGGAACCATGGGTCCAACCGTGCTCCCCACCTCACTGCACTCTCCGAATTTGGATGTAATGGATTGCAGGGAGCCTGCAGTCAGCAAGATTGCAGAGAGAAGGTGGAACTGGCTGTGCTGGCTTCCTTCTTTCATGAAGGACAGCCTGCACAGCTGGAGAGAGGGAGTAGCTTCCACCCTCAACTCCGGTTTGAAAGAACACAGCCTGCACTTCCGAATTCACACATAACAAAGGCTGCGTTAAACTTCAGGTTGGAGTGGCAAAACTCACTACACCCTGAGGGTACAAAATGGAGTTAGGAGAGCAGAACCTCGGGTCACTCTCCACACAGAACCAGAGTTCCGAGGGGCTGTCCTGCATACAGACATTTAGGTTTGGCAACCTCTGACCCTTTTCAACTCCAGTTCTATGTTACGTGCAAATGCAGCCAATCAATCATTGGGATTGAGTTTAAATATATTAACCCTGTGCAGTTCACAGAACCACACTGGGTCAGTCTTGATCGGCGACATTTTGTAATGCTTAGATATGTAACACACCTCCACCCAGTAGGTTGTGCTATTTAATTTCTTCAGCAGCGTGTATTATTACAATATTATTTCCTGAGAAGAATCTGAAAGTTCAGCCACACTCTAAGATTTGTACTACTAGGTGGTAACTTCTAGTGAATTACAAAAAACGTGATTCTTTGGGCAAGTATTAGAATTACATTCATATGGCACTTCAAAGCATTTCAGTAATTCTTACAATGACCAGAATTTGACTATTTATAGAAAGGATGGTTTCAGCTCAGGCATAGTTTCCTACTTTTAAAGTGATACTGGTGAAGTTTTTATTTTATTTTTTTTTAATGAAAATGAAGATATCTTTTAAAAAAATATTAGAAGTTAAGACTGAGCGGAAAAAATAAGTTGGAATGGATGTTGGAAATGAAGAAGAATAAGGATTGCTTATTGGCTGGCTTGCAACATTCCTTTCTCAGTTTTTCACAATATTCAGCCATGGAATCTTTGAGTGAACATTTTCTTCCCACAAAACTTTATTTGTCTACCTTACAATCCAGGGCTAGTGCTGTCAAATGCTTCATGCCAAATGAAACATTGGAAGCACAATCCAAACCATATAAACTTTGGGAAGCCAACTTTATATGTATATAAAAACAACTTTCAGTGTTTGAATGGATCTTGAGACCTAGATGAGAGAGTGCTGCATTTTCTGTTTTTATTTAATGTTTCTTTGCCAAGGCATTTTGAAAAGCCAAAGTGTCCTCTTAGCAGAATATACAAACAATTTTCATTATCTTTGTTTAAAATTAGGGGGAAATAACTCTTTGGGGTGATGATTACAGTTTATTTTAAGAGACATTTGTTGACCTGCTATTCCTTAATTCGCTGATCTTGGGTCTAAGCACAGCTGGTTCATACAGGCATGTTCACCCTTTGACTGCAGGACAAGGCAGCATAGATCATCCACCTGAGATGATGATGATGATGATGATGATGATGATGATGATGAATTTGATTTCTATATTGCCCTTCCAAAAATGGCTCAGAGAGGTTTACACAGATTTCATTTTAATATCACACGAAGTACAATAGGTTTCCAATACCATTACTACTACGATGACGGCGGATATTTATACTGTTCATCAACCAAAGTGATTAAAGTGGTTTGCATAGAAAAACACATAATACATAAATAAGATGGTCCCCTGTCTCCAAAGGACTCACAATCTAAAAAAGAAACATCAAGCAGATACCAGGAACAGTCACTGGCGGTCGGGGGGGGGGGATGCTCTGCTGGCGTTGGATAGGGCCAGTTGCTCTCCTCCTGCTAAATGTAAGAGATGTCTCTTTGCTTAGTTAGCAGGGGTAACAGCTCACACGTTCAAGTGTGAATAATTGCATTTTGGCCAACATCTAGACTACTGAAGCATTAGTACAGCTATGATACACTGTTGCTATAGGGGAGGGCAGAGGCGTAGCTGGGGAAAACGGTGCCCAGGGCAAGCTCTGCCCCTGAAATTGTGCCCCCCGCCCCCCCACATACCTGCGCCCTGGCCGGAGTGAGCGCGGCGGTGGTGGGCGGCGGCAGATTGCGCGGCGGTGGCGGGCGGCGGCGGCAGGAGTGAGCGCGGCAGTGGCAGGCGGCGACGGATCGCCGAGTGCAGCAGAGCGACGCCGAGGCCTGCTGTCTGGCCCGGCATCGCTTCCCAACTGCGAGGCGCGCCTGCGCAGTTCATTCTATGAACTGAGCAGGCGCGCCTGTGCAGTTGGGAAGCAACGCTGGGCCAGACGGCAGGCCTCTGCATCACTCTGCTGCACTCGGCGATCCGCTGCCGCCCGCCACCACTGCGCTCTCTCCCGCCGCCACCTGCCACCGCCGCACGAGCTGCCGCCACCGCCGCGCTCACTCCCATGCCGCCACAAGCCATGGGGCACACGATGACGATCCGCCGCTGCTCGCCACCGCCGTGCGATCCAGTGGGGGATCAGGGGGGTCGTGGCACTTTTTGGTGCCTGCCCACGTGACCCACCAAAGTGGCACCCAGGGCACGTGCCCTGCCTGCCCCCCCTATCATTACGCCCCTGGGGGAGGGGCTATTTTTGTTGATCTCCTGTTCCCTCTGAAGCTGACTGTGATGCCAGAAAACATGTCCCTCGGAGTCACACTGCCATTGCAAACATATACAAGATCCAAATATTTTGGTTATCTAAACTACTTGACTTTCTAGGCTCATTATGTCAGAGAGCCTTATGAGCGCCTAAGCAGTATTCACATTTCTCCAAACTTCTGGATTATCCTCACATTTTGAATATATGATGCCTTTAATACATATGTTTAGCAAATTCAGCTTGTCCCATAGCAGTGCTGTTAAACAAAAGAACACATTAGAGCAGAAATGTTGAACATCTCTTGATGCCTGTGGTGGTAATCATCATCATCATCATCATACATCACCAAGACCTGGCAATGGCTTAAGAATGGCAACTTGAAGAAAGAAACTGAGGGTTTAATACTGGCTGCACAAGAACAGGCACTAAGAACAAATGCAGTAAGAGCAAAAGTCGAAAAATCAACCACAAACAGCAAGTGCCGCCTTTGTAAAGAAGCAGATGAAACCGTAGACCACCTAATTAGCTGTTGTAAAAAGATTGCACAGACTGACTACAAACAAAGGCATGACAAGGTAGCAGGGATGATACACTGGAACATCTGCAAAAAATACAAGCTACCTGTAGCCAAAAATTGGTGGGACCATCAAATTGAAAAAGTGGTAGAAAATGAAGATGTAAAAATATTATGGGACTTCCGACTACAAACAGACCAACATCTGCCACACAGTACACCAGATATAACTGTAGTTGAGAAGAAAGAAAAACAAGTCAAAATAATCGACATAGCAATACCAGGGGATAGCAGAATAGAAGAAAAAGAAATAGAAAAAATCACCAAATACAAAGATCTACAAATTGAAATGGAAAGGCTGTGGCAGAAAAAGACCAAAATAATCCCAGTGGTAATTGGCACCCTGGGTGCAGTTCCAAAAGACCTTGAAGAGCATCTCAACACCATAGGGGCCACAGAAATCACCATCAGCCAAATACAAAAAGCAGCTTTACTGGGAACAGCATATATTCTGCGACAATATCTATAACAACAACAACAACATTGACAATAAAATTCTGGTATCCCAGGTCCTTGGGAAGGACATTTTCACGGACAGACACCAAGGGTTTTATTATAGAGGATTGTATCTATATTTTTAATGTTGTGAGCCACCACAAGCAGTAGTATACTGGAGAGGCGGGGCATTATCTATCTATCTATCTATCTATCTATCTATCTATCTATCTATCTATCTATCTATCTATCTATTTATTTATTTTACACAGTCAGACAGGTGTTATTGACTAGTTTGTTTTATCCAGACAGCTTCCGGTCTGCGAGCCCCCTGGTCCTTGCCACGAGTGCTACCATGGAAGAATAGTTCTGGGAATTGAAGACCATGGCAGAAACTGTCCCTTCCAGTGGCTATCAAGTGCTCATTATCTACTTTCTTGGACATTTTGGAGTGCCGGCAAAGAGACTCAAACTAGCTCAGGAAAATGTCCAAGAAAGTAGATAATGAGCATTTGATAGCCACTGGAAGGGAGACTGTACAGTGTACATGTACATGTTTATGTGTTAATGATTGAACATGCATTCATTTTAGAAGTGAATCTGAGTACAGGCCCCTCAAATGCAGGATACAAATTAGGGATGTGCATGAATTGATTTTTAAAAAAAATTGATTCAACCCTGTTTTGGTGTCTTTTTTAACCAATCACAGGGTCTGAATGGTTTTTAAAAGGTGCCAAATTGTTCTTGAATTGCATTTGAATTTAATTTCAAAAATTTGATTTGAATTCAAATTTGCCCTTTTAAGGGGTGATTAGATTCGAATCACTTGAATCACCCAGATTGGAGTTGAATCAATTCAAGTCAAATTGATTTGCACATCCCTACTACAGATAGAAAGCAGATAGCTATACATGCATTGACCATACCATGTGGATAATTAAGTTCATACAGATCTGTACATATATGGACTACATAGATTGTACATGCATTGAACAGATTATGTAAGTAGAGCTGTAGATAAGAGAGCAGGAAGAATCATTTGGGAGGATTTTATGTGTTTGGTTAGGGCAAGGCATCATTCAATCTGTGAACCCATTTCTCCCTCTTATTGTCTATGCCCTGCTTCTCTAACATATATATTTCCCTATAGTCAGGGAATATGTTCATTTCAGAAGGGATGAGATAAATAAATTAGGTTCTTCTTCTCACTTCATTTAGCTGCCGGCGATTGGTGCGTGGATATGTGTCATGCTATTTGCTTCCTTATCCAATTGCAATCATGCTCTTTTGCCATATGACTCTCAAAAAATCTTGATGTCATTTCCCCAAGTTATAACTTGGGAGGATCTTTACTGGATATACTGGTTTGCATTTGACACTTGAAACCACAAGCAAAAGTCTTGGAAGAACTACTCAACTGGCAGCAGTAACACTCCTGGACTAGAGGGAAGTTTTATGCATTGATTGTGTCTGTGTGGGCTTTAAATACCTCACTCGAAAGCTCTAAAAAGTATGGTACTTTTTCTGATGCTTTTCATGAGTCTTGCATAAGAAATTTTATTCCCCAAATGTTTTATGTGGTCAAGTCCAACCAAGAAATATATCCTGACTTCTGTCCAATTTTCTGTCATCATATTTCATAAATGAACACAGAGTGTATGGAATAATTTGTGAGAGTTTACTCCAGGACAGTTCCCAAACACTCCAGGACAGTTCCCAATAAATCTATGTCAAAATAGGTTTGTTATCTCTAATGATTGGCTCTTTGGGATAAAGTTAGTGCTATATACTCAGGACTGCCACTAGGTTGCCCTCAACCCTGGGATCCCCAGTGGCACAAGCCCCGCCCCCTCACTGGGTGGGCAGTGGCTGTAGCTCTCTCCTTCTCCTCCCCTCACTCTCCTCCTCCTCCCAAGTGTAAGGGAAGATCATACAGGGCTACTCCCTCAGGAACTATTTCTGGGTCACAAGGAGCACTTCCAGGGGCAGGGGAGATCAGTGAAAATTGCCTCCCCTCTGAGTAAACAGCAGAGTGCAACAGTGCCAACACTTGTGAGAAGTGAGAGTGATTCCTTAGGATGTCAGCCACTGTTTAAAAAAAGGTTAGTTTTATTTTAAACAATTTGACAACACCATCTAGAGTTGTCAGAGGACCAGCACAATAAGCATCCAACCTTTTCCAGGCATTGGTATTCTTTTTGCTTGGATTTCAGACTCTGATTTTTGTATGTCGGTTGTTGTTGTTGTTTATTCGATTTCTATACCACCTTTCCAAAAATGGCTCAGGGTGGTTTAAACAGAGAAATAATAAATAAATAAGATGGATCCCTAACCCCCAAAGGACTCACAATCTAAAAGAAACATAAGATAGACACCAGCAACAGTCACTGGAGGTACTGTGCTGGGGGTGGATAGGGCCAGCTGGTTTTCTACTCATTATAGTGTGCTAGGTATCCATAGGAACATAGGAAGTTGCCTTATACCAAGTCAGACCAAGTCCATCTAGCTCAGTATTATCTTTACTGACTGACAGTTTGACCCTTCAGTGTTTCAGGCAGGAGTCTTTCCCAACCTTATCTGGAGGTTCTGGGGATTGAACGTTGGACCTTCTACATGTAAGCTATGGCTCCATGTATGTAAGCTATGGCTCCATCCCCTAAGGGGATGTCTTACAGACAGTGCTGGGGGGGGGGGTGGCATGCAAAGAGGTTCACATCACAATTGTTTCAGGGTTAGAGCATTTTCCTAGCATTGGGTGCCATTATATTTTGTATCTGAGAAATGAATCTCAACACACACTCAAGCTGGTCTAACCCTGGAGGTGCTTCCTGTGGCCCAGAAGTAGGTCCCTGAGGGCTGCATGACCCTCATGGAGCTCCTTCAGGGTTGCAGAGAGGACTTCTAGGGGAAGAGGAGGTTGGCAAAAATCAGCACCCCATGTTAGTATGGAACACAGCTGCAGCACCAGTGCTTCATTAGAAGTCCTGGTGCTCCCTTAGTCGGGATGGCAGCCAATATATTTTCAATTAACTGGCAAACACCAGGGGATGCCAAGTTCAGTTTTGAATTGTGATACTTTTTTGTTACTATGGCCACTGAAAAAGTTGCCATTCAAAATACATTCAATAGTTTTAGCCACTACTACAATGAACTAAGAAAAGTGATGGGTGAATTGCCTTAGCTCAGTTTGGAATTAGCCCAGCACTTACCAGCCTTCTCAGCAATGGGTGGAGTGGGGGTAGGGGGTCTGTAGCGGGCAGGGGAAGCGTAGCTATTTCTAAGAGTTCTTGCATAGCTTGTAATCTTAGTGCATGCATACTGATGATGTGGATCGTATGCCTGATATCACACTGCCCTGGGGAATCACAGCTCATCATATAGCCCTGGCTGAGAACAGCTTGGGGATTCAATCCCTCCAGAAACAGAGAGCTTTAGATCAGGATGGGGGGACAGGGACCACAGAAAGGGCAGGAAACAATTCAGAGAATGGATACACATAGAGAAGACAAACAAAAGGCAATTGGTCACGTCACACAGTTCACAACAATCAATGAAGCTATTCTCACGATTGGGGAAAACCGGACTAAGGGAGTCCAGCTCAGTTTCCTCTCATTTCCTCACAGGCAAGCCCGATGGTTCCATGGCAGCTAGTCAAGTCAAGTTTTATTTACGGTCCTAGACCAAACAATCCGTTCCATGGCAGCTAGCCCACCTAAAAAACCCTCCCTCCAAATGCGGTTAACAGGGCAAGAGCTCCGTTCACCTTGTTTCTTGGATCGTGTGTCCAAGAAACACACACTTGGGGTGAGGGTGGGACCCCAGGAAAGGACTGTGCACTTGAGCGGTGCCTCCCTGGGGCTCCAGGGTCTGGGGCGCAGCACAGTGGCGCTCCCCTTCCCCTAACCCCTGGAGCTCTGATCCGATCTGGCTGCCCAGCAATGAGCGAATGTGCAAGAGCCCCTTAACATGCACCTACAAAACACCTACCTTTCTAGTCTGCCTGGTTTCAGAACAACCAGTGAGTTTCGTTGAGATTAAGGGACTAAAGGAAGAACATGAAATAACTTTACGATAGGTGCCTCAAGCCCCCTGGCCAACCTGAGCGCTGACAGAGCACATTCAGCATCTTGTTTTAAATTCTGAGGCTGAGAAGAACTTCTGGGGGAGATGAGACTTTATTTGTAATGCAGACAAGCATTACAAATTGGACAAACTTGTATTTTGAACCAGATTAACTTTTGAACATGATTAACTTAGGCAACATTTCTACTCTAAACACAAACAGCTATTGTTTGATGAATAGTGGCTGACATTCAGAGCAAGGAAATGCAGGCGGCGTGAGAAAGCAACTTAACAGCATTTCCAAATTAACTCTTTGAGAGGAGAGCTGGACTTGTGGGAGCAAGCATGAATTATCTCCTTTGCTAAGCAGAGTCTGCCCTGGTTTGCATTTGAATGGGAGACTACATGTGAGCACTGTAAGATATTCCACTCAGGGGATGGGGCTGCTCTGAGAAGAGCATCAGAAGGTTTCAAGATCTCTCCCTGGCATCTCCAAGAGAGGGCTGAGAGAGATTCCTGCCTGCAACCTTGGAGAAGCCGCTGCCAGTCTGTGTAGACAATACTGAGCTAGATGGACCAATGATCTGACTCAGTATAACACAGCTTGCTATTAGGGATGTGTACAAAATGCTGTTAGGATTAAATGCCCCTCCGAGTGGCGTGCATGCCTTCATGCACATTCCTACTTCCTGCACCAGGGAAGCAGCAATTTTTGATCTCTGAAAGGAGAAAAAAAAGTAGCCCTAGAGGACATACTTTGAGGTGGCACAGAGGACTTCCTGGGAAATAGGATGGTGTCAAAAATTACCCCTTCCCTGCTTCACCTGTGTTCTATTAGGTTGCTCTCTAGTTGCAGCAGCACGTCCTTGCTCTGGATGCCAGACTGTATTAATCAAAACTATGAAGCCTAGGGCATGATTTGAAGGTCTCTATTAGGGGTGTGACCCAGCCACACAAATGGCCAGGGTGCATACACGGCAGTCTCCAAAATGGCCGCCACCACATCATAAAGGGCTGGAATGGCCTGAAAATGGCAGAAAAATAGGCCAAAACGGCTCAGGGGAGATTGGGGGGAGGCTGGTGGGGAAGAGGAGGAACTGCCAGAGACCACCCCCCATGGCTGCACCCCCCACAGAGGCAGAGGGTATTTATTTATTTATTTATTTATTTATTTATTTAACTGTAGAACCCCTGATCCAGCCCCAAGCCGGCCTGGGTGGTTCAGCTCGACCTCCAGCCGAGCCGGATCACTTCGATGGTGAACCAGCTCGAGGTTGAGCTGGTTTGCACATCCCTAGTCTCGTAATTCATTCTCCCAGAATAGTATTTTCTCTCCAATAGCTGTTGCTTGGATTCTCCTTTGTATCTTTTCGACTCTGAGCTCTTTGGGGACAGAGAAGCGTTCTCACTCCCCCCCCCCCATTCTTTTGCTATGAGAACTTTGAGAACTTTTCTGTTGAAAAGTGGTGTACAAATATTTTCGAACAATAATAACAACATGCATCTCTGGAGGAAAAGCATGGCTGTAAACAATAAATAGTTGGGCCACATTCCTACTTCCCATGTACCTGCAGAGCAGGGGCGTAACTACAATTAGGCAGGGGGAGGCCATTGTCTCGGGGGCCCCCGCCTTGGGGGGGCCCCTCAGAGGCTCTCCCCCACCCGATCTTCCTTTTGAAGTCATTAAAAAAAATTCTCAGAGGGGGGGGGCATTTAAGAATCTTGTCTCAGGGCCCACTCCAACCTAGTTACGCCCCTGCTGCAAAGCAAGGTGCAGGCTAGCTGTTACAGGGCTCTGGTAGAGCCTTCCCTCCCCACCATGCTGCCTCTTTGTCCAGCATGCAATTTTAAGTAATGCAGACTACCACTGATTGAGAAAGAAATGGGAGTAAGCACAGGAATGCTCTGGTTGCAATTCATAGGGGCTATTCAAACGGCCGTGTGGGTGGGCAGGATGGAAGTCAGACTACTCTTAGCCCTGCTGCATGCAAGCCACACACTCTCACAACCCGAGCTGCCAGGAGCAACAGAGGCCAGGACTTGTTATCCTAGCCTCCGAGTATCCCACAGTGCTCCATACACCAAGCACAGTACACTGGGGAATTCCAGCTCTAGGTGTCTGTCTCTGTGTCAACACGAGCTGCAAGCCGGGAATGCTTAGCTCTGCTAAGAGCCGGGGCTTTGGCACTGGGTTTGGCACCATGGGGCCACTGTAATCCACATGGATCCTGGCCGTTCTCATGGGCAGCTAAGCCCAGGCTTGGCTGCCTAAGCCTTGACTTGTCTACTCATGAGAACAGTCTCATAATTTACTAAAATCATTACACTGAAAGTGTTGGCTTTAGATATCACTGCTTTTCAGCGACTTGAGAATTTAATATATGAACAGATAATATACTGGGCACATGTATACATTCAAATGTGCAAACAGCAATTCAACACATAGTTCAGTGATAAAGCATGTGCTCTGTATGCAAAAGGTCCTGGATTCAATCCCGGACACTTCCGGTAGCAGGAACTGGGGAACGTGGCCTTGGAAAATGGACGTTACAGTAAGCAACATGGTCCAATGGTTTGCTTTGGTATCAGATGCTTTTAACTTAACATCACGATGCTAAACTTGTTTCTTTGTCTGTAACCCAGTTGAATAAATGGATGTTGCCAATATTGTTCTAAAGTGACCTCTAGTGTTTTCTCTAGAAATTACCATTTGCATTAGTTTATTCTACAGGTCTGGCAAGCAATAGGATTTTGAACAGCTTTGTATCTAAGGCTTTCAGAGTATCATGGATAGGGGTGAGCTTGAATTGATTTTTTTTGTTTGAATTTGTACCCAAATTGAAACACACGTACCCCAATTTGTTTGGGTCCAAATCTGACCCCCCCAAATCACCCCAGATTCGATTTGTACCTGAATTTTGTGAATCTGAGTCTGGCCACCTCCAGTCTCAAAGGCAGGATGCTTCTGAGTACCAGTTGCAGGGGAGTAACATCAGGAGAGCGGGCATGCCCTCAGCTCCTGCCTGTGGGCTTCCCAGCAGCATCTGGTGGGCAGTGTGTGAAACAGGATGCTGGACTAGATAGGCCTTGGGCCTGATCCAGCAGGGCTGTTCTTATGAGATTGGTGATCATTTGGGGAGAAGGTAGGTTCAACCCTGCCCCTGCCTCCCCCCATCCCACTCTCCCTCCCCACCCCTGTACTGGTCATGTGCACAGTGGCGTATCGGGGGGAAACGGCGCTCAGGGCAAGCTCTGGCCCTGAAATGGCGCCCCCCGGCCCCCACATACCTGTGCTGGCGGTGCCCCAGGTGGCAGATCGCCGGCGGTGGCGCCGATTCGGCGGCGGCGGGATGCCACTTTTTGGTGCCCCCCATGTGACCTGCCGGGGTGGCGCCCAGGGCACGTGCCCTGCCTGCCCCCCTATCGTTACGCCCCTGCATGTGCAAACTTCATAGTGTGACAATAACCATCCAATTTAAGGTTGTTGGTAAGCACAGCAGCACGATTACATTCTTTACTGAAGTTTTATTTCATAGTATGTTTTGTAATTTTCTTCTTCTTTTAAAAAACACAATACATATTTATCAGCACTATCATTTCAAGGAATCAGGATTCAATTCCACCACAACACTGTTAACCTCCAAACAAAGTGAGCACAATTTGTGACATTGCAAAACATCATTATTGATTGTCTGCTGAGGCATCAGGTTTCAATTTCCTGGCTTTGTGGAGCTTGAGCCAAAATGAGATAGCTTTAACTCTGGTCTTAAACAGCAGGTCTTTTGACCACCAAATTAATAATAATCTGTACAATCAGTTTGCTGTGCCATAGCCAGCCTTGGTGGCCTGAATGCTTTGCAGAACTACAAGACAGAGATCCCTTGTCCAAGATGTCGTTCCTGACAGAGAACACCAGCAAAGACAGAAGCACAACCTGGAAAGCCAAATTATTTTAAAAGGACCAGGCTTTTGCCTTCCCTCCAAGAGGAAAAACCCCAGCACAAACAAAACCACTTGTTCAAATTTGCCTCCTCCCAAATGCTATGATAGAATGATTCCACCCACATATTTCACACAAGAGTCTACAATTTAGGTCTTCAAAATGCCAGCAGAAGGGATTCCTGCTAACCATTTTTTCCGCCATGAGAGATTAGAAGTGTACTGCAGCTTAATTCTGCCACCCTAGAAGCTGTCACCCATGTCTAAGTGGACAAGACCTGTAGTCTCTGCCAAGGGAGAGCAGCCCTGAAAGTCCTTTTTCCAATCACACGTGCTGCCTCAGATGTTGCCTAACTTAATCTTTTTTTTTAAAAAAAAATAATTGTTTACAATGTTTCAATGTTCTGACATTTCCTTCCGACAAAAGGTGCTAGGATGAGAGGGGGGAAAGCGGCTGAAAATAATTATTGATTTGAAATAAATAACAAAGTTATAGTCCTTCCAAATCTCAGTATGAGAGTCTTCTTTCAGGCTTCAGCAATAAGCTGTAAGTTCAAATGCAGCCCTATTAGGAAGATCTTCCATCCATTGAGGGGGTGGTATGAGCTTTCCAACATTGCAAAAATAATACACTTGGCAGCTAATAGCACCTGGGACAGCCATCATCTGTGAATCTAGGAGAGGTTCCAGATACTTGGTGAATATCCGAGAAGTACGGGTTGTCACTGAATCTAAAATCAGAATTCAGTACTAGGTTAATCTGAGCAACCACTTCTTGCCAAACAGGGGCTCCGTACCATGACTGTGGGAGAGCCTCCGGCAATGCTCGGGGTGGATAGACCATTGGGCGACTGCATGCAGTGCAGTGGCGTAGCAAGGTCAAAGGGGGCCTGTGTTCAAGATATGAAAATGCCCCCTGTTGGGCTTTCCCACTGGCTGCGGGTGGGCCTGAGTACTCACCGGGGTGGGGGCAAGAAGACGGAAGCAATACAGCCCTAGGTACAGGCAAAGCCAATCTGGCAACAGCTTTCAATGGTGGTGGTGGAGGAAGCTGCCAAAAAAACCCACAAAAAAAAACAACCTACCTGCAGGTCGCTGCCCCTGTCACTACAATGCTGGCAATGCTACAATACCAGCACAATGGAGAAGCAGCAATGTATTTGCAAAATAAGCAAAATAAGCACACAAATGTTCAGTAGATATGAAATAGCAATTTCTGCTCAGTAAAGGATTTAATGTTTTCTGAAGCATTGGCCAACTGGGCTGAAAAGATCTGGGCTTCTAATTTCCCATTCCACTCAGCAAATAAGAGTGATAAAATATATTTTTATGTGACATTTGCCATTGATACAAAGATACGTTGGGCTTAGGCCTTGTAGTTATATTTCTACTGTATTTTTCCTATTATATTGTCAGACGTGTAGATATTCTGCCTTCTTTCGATTTTGTTTTTTTTAAATGGCACCAATAACTAGCAAGAGGATTTTTATGTTTTGTCTTTGCAAATTAATTTTAATGCACATTAGTTTGTGTTTAGGGGTTTTTTGTTTTGTTTTGAGCAGAATAGTGACCAGATGTCTCAGAATGCCTGGAGCAATCAGGAGCTGCTTCCCTGACCCAGAACGAATCCAGGCCAGGTTTGCAATATGTTCTGGTTTGTAATGGGTGGCTGATTTGCAAAGCTGTTTTACTCTATTTCTCCACTGCTTCAGTAAGCAAGGGGATATTTCTGTACAAATCCTGGTTTGGTGACAAGGTCATCTTGCAAATTATTGTAATCAGTTAATGGTGCTAGTGAAGTATAGCATTATCTGGTGAATAAGGGATCCTTTTCTGGGCTCTGAGGGCTTAAGTGTTCCAAACTCTTTTGGACTTGGGCTCCGAGGCTCAATAAGTACACAATGCACATGCCTGATTGCTGCAGTGCAGTAGTCTCCATTGTAATGTGATGCATTAAAAGGAAGGACTGAAGGTTTGTGAAATTCCTGAGTTGCATGACTCACTCGACCCTACGACTTCTGTCTGGCAGCCCAGTCCTAAACATGGTTTACTTGCAAACAACTTTTGAAGTTCAATGGAACTGACTTTGGCACATTTGCTGAGGATTGCAACCCAAATGGAGCAGGTGAAACCCTGCCCCTCTGCCCCCGCAAGAGATCAATTGCATATGTTCCTATATAGGACTTGGGATTGTCAATTTCCCCTTAAGAATACAGTGAAGGTGTTTCCAAATGGAGGGTTTTCCAGATGTCAGAAATGCTGATTCAGCACTCCTAACATCGGCAAGGCCAGAGGACTGTGCTGATTCGCATTGTGGTGAGGGGTGTGCATGGAACTGGTTTGGCCAGGTCAGTTCGAATCCGAACTGGGATTTGAACTGACCCAGCCTGGTCCAGTCCAGGGGATACACTTGTAAAGAGGAAACCGGTGAGGATTCCTCTATACAAGAATTGTAAGGGACAGCCAGGCAGGAGAGTAGGGGAAAGCTGTTTACTCAGCCTGGCATGGCTTCCAGTGCTGCCACGCACCACAGCTTGCCCTCCCGGAACAGCCCCAAGAATGCTCCCCCCTCCTTTACCAAGCATTCTAGGTCGGGTAAACAGCTTCCCCCCTCTCTCGCTGCCCCTGCCTGGCTGCCCCTTACTGTGCAGAACCGGTTCACCTGAACCGGGCCTGGTTTGGTTTGATCACGGACTGAACCACCTTTGGTTCGGTCCAAGATTGAACCTTCGCACCGGCCCCGGTTCGAGATGAATCAGTTCTGCACAAGCCGTTGCTGCACACCCCTACCATGGGCAATGGCTGGCCGAGTATGCCAAGACCCATGCAATCATAGGCACGAGTCCAGAGCAGAGCAGAGCAGGAAGGACTGGCTAGAGGATGAGATAGTGACTCAACTGACCAGGTGCGCAATAGTGAGAAGGGGGGCAGGGCAGTTGGCTGGCAGTGAGTACTGAAGGGCTCAGCCCCTTGCAAGTCCTGCAGCAAATACCAGATGTTTAAATAGAGAGATGATGTGTTTCCACTCAGTTACACTCTGCTACACTATGATGTGTCAGCAGCGAGGCCGGAGACAAAAAGGCCACTCTCGGCAATTGGCTAGAAATAGCCAGAGGCAAAAGCCTCATTCAGATATTACAAATCGGAGACTGTACTTAAGAGGTGGAAGTCTTGCTCTGTGCATCAATCACTCCCCTGCCAGGCGGGCCCATCACACTTGCAGCCATTGTCTGAAGAAGCGAAGACTGTAAGCATGGTGGAGGACGGCACTCCTGTGGGTGGGAGGAGGGAGACTTCCACCTCTTTTGGGAAGCTGTACTTGAGTACAGCCTCCATTTGATAACATCTGAATGAGGCTCGAGAGCTGGAGGAAACAGGGGTATGTGGTGATGGAAACTCCCTGCTCCTCTTGTACACCCCCCACCTCATACTTAGGCGGCAGGAGGGATGAAGGCCACTTGGCTAGTGTGGGAAATAGGGCACCATGCTCATACTAATAATGTTGGAAGTTAAAGGACTTTGCGCTGTCTCTTTGTCTCAGACAGTGGAGGACAGACTAGTAAGTCAGAGGGCTAGAGGGTCAAGACATTGGTCATCCCTTCTCCACTGCTCTGATGCTATCCCTTTGATATGTAGATTGCTAATCTCAGGGACTAACTTCCTTTTCTCTCCTCTCATCCCTTCCTGCCCTTCTACCTTGCAACATGGCAAGCCTCTCTCCCTGCACCATGTGTGCAGAGAAGATGCAGAATCCATCTGCATCCAGCTAGATAGATAGATTAGAGATCCTAACCCTCACTTTCCTATCTAGAATGGAGTTCCTTAATAAATGCCTTATATATTGATTTGTATGAATTGGCTCCAAGTTACTTTACTCTCAGCATACACGCATGCCTAACTAAATCCGCTGTGTTGTGCCTCTGTGCACTCTGCTATAATGAGAAAGGGATTCTCTCACCACAGAGAATTTCCAACAAATAAAGTAAAGTAGAGCGTGCCGTCAAGTCAATTTTGACTCCTGGCGCCCACAGAGCCCTGTGGTTTTCTTTGGTAGAATACAGGAGGGGTTTACCATTGCCTCCTCCCGCTTAGTATGAGATGATGCCTTTCAGCATCTTCCTATATCGCTGCTTCCCGATATAGGTGTTTCCCATAGTCTGGGAAACATACCAGTAGGGATTCGAACTGGCAACCTTCTGCTTATTGTTTATTTATTATTAATTAATTTTTATTTATTTATTACATGTATAAACCACCCCATCCAAAGACTCCAGGCGGTGTACAACAAATTTAAAAAGCCATAAAATCACACACCATTTAAGACACAGTGCTAGAAACAATATAAAAACAATTAAAAAAACAATTAAAACCATTTAAAACTAGTTAAAATACTTTTAAAAAGAATGTAAAAACCTCGGAAGGCCAGGCCAAACAAGTAAGTTTTTAGGGCTCTCTTAAAGGCCAACAGCGAGCCTAAACTGCGGAGATGTCCCAGGAGTGCATTCCATAGGCCAGGAGCAGCTATGGAAAAAGCCCGGTTCCGAGTTGCCACCAGACGTACCGGTGGTAAAGTGTGCCGTTGTTAGTCAAGCATTGACTAGGCAGACATAGACAAGTGTGCTGTTGTTAGTCAAGCATTTCCCCACTGCGCCACTTAAGGTGGTTGCTCTTACTAATATCTAAGGCTAAATTTATTTAACTTAGTGGACTTGCGCAAACTGAGCCCCAGCCACAACTTCTTATACTAAGGTACATTGCTGTACAGAGATCCAGTCAACCACCATCTCCAGGCTTGGAAACGCATCTTTAATTCACTATCAAAGATATGCCAATGAGACCATACACCAGTGGAGCTCTAGAAAAGTGAGCTATACATATTTTGTATTAAGCAGTCAAGCAAGTAAGCAAGCAAGCAAGCTCACCACTGTCCTCTTCCTAAGTCTCACTCGTGAACCTCATAACCGTCACCCTCAATTCCACTCCAGCTACAGCTCATTGATGGATAGGAAGTCAACAGTGCTGGGTCTTCCCCCAGGTCTTCACTTACCTGACCGGCCTTCATGAATTCATGTATGTTGCCCTGGATGCATTTACATACATTTACATACATATAGTATATGCCAGAATCTGATACTGAAATCACACTATCTACTTTTATTTTCAAATTGTGAGTTGACTTATGCAGTCAATCACCATGTGATGAGATAGAGCTAGATGTTCAGTTCTACACCTTTTAGTGTGATGGTAGAAATAAATAAGTTGTCCAAATGAAACCTTTTTCCTGAGTAAGTGATCATTTGCCATTTCAGGTTCATAGCTAGAAGCACCTGACAACCATATGAAAACTGAGCTGCGTATACATTGCCAGCTACTTGGGCATTTCAACAGTTGCTTTGTGTATCATTCTATATAGAGAGAATGGGATGGGATTACTTGTAATATTAACTGGAATCTTTTGCCTTGTTGCTCATTCTATAGTTAAGGACAACGTGTGCAGATGTAGAAGCTACCTCTAGAGGTCACTATGATCCAGTTTGTTTAATTTAAATACCCCCTTCCTAGTGCAGGACATGGATGAGAAATATTTATCAGAACAAGGTAACTTCCTGCAGACTCGGGGTGTGAAATCTGCAGGCACTTCGTAACTCTGCACAAATTCCTTGCTTTGCTTCCCTGCCTGTTCAAGCTTGCAATTAGGTACCCAGCAGGTAGTTTATTTTGTGTCCTGAAGGAATATGGAGGGTGCTGGGGGGAGGGTGAGGGTTCATTGTTTTTAGAATTCTAAAACTGCAGGCAAAATAGTATTTTCATACTGCTTTATTAATAGCCAATTAGTTTCCGCAGTGGAA
The DNA here is from genome assembly GCF_027244095.1 of Hemicordylus capensis. NCBI lineage: Eukaryota > Metazoa > Chordata > Lepidosauria > Squamata > Cordylidae > Hemicordylus > Hemicordylus capensis. The sequence continues at coordinate 93,142,405 of NC_069662.1, read as the reverse complement.
GATGTGAACAAATGCTACCATAAGACCTCTCACACCATCTTTAAACTCTGACTAGATTGAGAATAGCAGGGCTTGAGTGTCAATGTAATAGGGCTAGCTGTGCTGTCTTCAATAGGAGTGACTCTTAAATATGTGGGTTCTACTTCATTGTGCTTTCGCACATATAGTATTCCTTCCATACATCTGAAGAACAATTTAAGTCCAGGCATAGGTTTTGGCTTCCAACATATCTGTTTGTCTGCATTGTAGAATTTCCTGGAATATGCTTTTGTCTGGAGCACCTTGTGTTGTTCGCAGGAACTGATTTCAGCAGGGGCGGAGCTATAATAGGGCAGACGGGTTCAAAAAACCTGGGCCACCCAGCTCTTGGGGTCTACCTAGCTCTGCCTTCCCCACAAGCTCCTGCCGATACTCATTCGCCAGGCATGCTTGTTGCTGAGTGCGTTTTGTTCATTCTCTCTGCGATGGAGAAAACAAAACACGCACCCAGCAATGCATATGGCTGGGAAAGGAGCTCTGAGCGCTTACTGGCCCATCCAGGGCTCTGGTCTGGCCATGCCCCCTTGTGTGTGAAGTCATGTGCAGGGGTGTGTGGCCAGAGCCTGGGAGCACCCACATGAGCCCTCTGGAGCTCATTTCCAGCTGGCATTTGCAGGCTGGGTGCAAGTATCTTCCTTTCTTTCCCTTGAGCGAAGTCAGAAATCTGGGCTAGTTCAAATGATGACCTTGTGCTATTCTTCCAAGAGACAGACTTACAGCAAGACTTACACATGCATTTGTCCTTACTTGCACTTCCTTGTCCATGACCTTTGTCTCAGTAACAGAGAAAAGCAAACCAAAAGCACAACATTACAATTCTTTAGCTGGATGAGCCCAGGCTATTTTATATCCAATACAGTGGTCCCTCGACTTATGTATTTAATCCATTCCGAACGCACGTTCGGAGGTTGAAATTTTCGTAAGTCGAAGAGCGCACCACGGAAGTCTGGAAACATTCATAAGTCGAGGAAACCGCATCTAAAAATTTGTAGGTTGAGTAAGCTGAATCTAAACCGGCAACTACTTCCGGTCTTTTTTGTCGCTCGTAACTCGAAAACATCAGATGTCGAGTAGTTCGTAGGTCGAGGGATTACTGTATTCCATTTCCAGCAGAAACTAACCAGTTGCCTCTGGAAACTCACAAGCAAGGCATAGAATTATTAGCCACTCACAAGTATTTATTTAAAGTAATTTTATTCTACCTTTCCAGCCACTGGCTGCCCGAGGTGACTAACAACATATTTTTAAAAATTAAAACCATAAACAGTTTTTTTAAAAAAGTATAATTCCTAAAAGCAATACAACCCTAAAAACAATGCAACAGATTTACAGCATCTACAACAGCAGCAGCAGCAGGTAGCATCGGGGAAGTAACTTGCCTCGGGAGCAAGAGGTTGCTGGTTTGAATCCCCGCTGCTATGTTTCCCAGACTATGGGAGACGCCTATATCAGGCAGCAACGATATAGGAAGATGCTGAAAGGCATCGTTTCATACTGTGTGGGAGATGGTAATAGTAACCCTTCCTATATTCTGCCAAAGACAACCACAAGGCTCTGTGGTCACCGGGAGTCAACACCGACTCAACGGCACAACTTTACTTTTACTTTACAACAGCAGCAACTAAGACATGTCTACACCATGTACAAATCAAATGCTTGCTGAAACAAAAGGTTTTTGACCTATCAGTAGAAGAACACTGGAGAGGGGCTGAACTTTGGCACCCTAGGGAGGGATTTACAAAGTCCGGGCATGGCTACGGAGCAAGTCCTGTCTCATGGCACAACCAAATGCACATCAGATGTTGGTGGGACATGAAGCAGAGCATTATCCACAGATATCTGAACAGATTCATATGGGATAAAAGAGTTCTTGAAATATCTTGTTCCCAACACTTTTAAGTCTACACCAGTGTTTGATTATGATATTTATTTATACGTAAGTATCTGTTGTGACCCATGAAGGAATGTGTATGTGATTAAGTTATTAATTTGCCATTTAAAAAGTGTATAATAACAATTATTTTTTTAAACAAAGGTCAAACCCAGCTCTTTTGTCTCCAGAGGGGCCTCAGGGGTAGACGTGGCATTTTTCATTGTCATGGATCACAGTCATGGAAGAAAGGTCTATTGAAGGTTTTATCTCCTTTTTAAAAGCTGTCTCACCTAGTGACCATCACTGTGCAGGATCGGACTATAAATTGGCTCATCCCATGGAGAACATCAGGAGCACATAGCTCTGTTCCACCTACCTGGCGTATTGTCCCTGTTCTCGGACAAATGTATACACAGGAACAGAATGTCCAAATTCCACTTAATATCTAGTTCATTCCCTAGTTCATTAAAGTAACTCACCATCAATACAACATTGTCATGCTGTGTTCCCCCCACCCTGCCCCCAGCAGCTGCCAAAGATGTGGAAGGGATGAAGTGAGAAAGTAAGCGGCTGCATCACTTGGTGGTCATATGTAAAATTACAGGGAGCAGAACATGCCATATAGATGCAATTTGGGGCAATTGTCTGTCAATGGCCAAATGTATCTGACAGTGTTCTGGAGGGTAAGACACTTACACATGCAGAAAGTGCATAACTTTTCTGGAAAGTATTCAGTGGTTCATTTTATGGGTTACACTGGAATGATAAGCTTATATGACATTCATTGGTGTGAAATGTATCTGAACTGATTCAAATCCAGCTCAAAGTGACAGAAAATTTCTAAAGCTAGTATCCAAACCAGAACCAACCTGGAGGGTTAGACAATATTGATAACGGTGAACTGAACCCAATTGTTAATTGTTTGACTCCCTAGTTAACATTAGTCTAAAGGGAAATTTTGATCCCAAACTTAAGATTTGTATGCATGTGGTGGGAAAACTGCATCTACTTCACTTTGCCGGGATTTTTTCATGCTTGTATTAATAATATATTAATTAATATTTTTGTATTAATTTAATAACTGTTTCATGCTTGTATTAATACTAGTACTGTTGTTCCCTGTGTTTTTTTTTAAAGGAGTAGCCTAAGCAATCTATTAAAGCTAACATTAGACTGCAAGGTTTGAAAGCCTACAGAGTTGTTGCTTTTAATAAACGAAGCGCAATCCTATGCGTGCTTATGTGGGAGTAAGTCCCATTGAACCCATTGGAAATTACTTCTGAGCAAACATGCATAAGATTAGGCTGCATATTGAGAATCATCCTTTTACTTACTCATGGAGGTACAATATAAAACATTTAAGCTACAAGCCACAACTCTCTAGAGTAAATATGGTGGCTGTATGTTCTTTGCACCCAGTTAATCCATCTACAAATCTCATTAATTTCTTGGAGACTAAGAGCTGATACATTCGTTGCTGCATAACCCTGGTCACACACTGAATTGTAATTTTCTGAACACCTCATGATAGTTCAGTGCACAGTGATAACTAGGGTGACTAGATGCAAAGGCAGTGCCTTTCTGTGTCTTTCACAGGTGTGTAGAAGAGAGAAATTCAACAGGTGTCACTTACCTCTGCATGACAAATGACACACACCAAAATTCCCTGACACAACTATAAAAAAGCATAAGAAACCTGTCCTCCTTGTACCTGCCAGTGCATTTTGGAAAGCAGTTATTGCTGGATTGCTAGGGTTGCCAAATGTTTTTTTTAAAAATGTATATAGTACTTGGCTTCCTGCTGAAATAAGAGCATTTCCTTCTCTGTTTGTTTTCTGGAAGAACCTCAAGAACCTCCTGTTCTCCCAGGCTTTTAATTAGAATTAATTTTAATACTTTTAAAAACTTCTTTTAATAATTTTATGCTATTGTTTTTATTGTCATATTTTAATTTGTGACTTCTAAATATTTTAAATTTTGTACACCGCCTAGAGATATACATATCAGGTGGTATACACAAATATGATAAATAAATAAAATAAATAAATACTTGGGCAGGGTCTGGGGATAGAGCCAGGAAGTGGTGGTTTGGGAACAGAGACTAGGTTTGGGGCGGAGGGGGGTGGGGCTTGAGTCTAATGTAAAAGATGCCTATTCACCTAATATATGGGTAAAGCAAACAAAACCCTAACCATGAGGTGAAGTTCCTGCACACTGATTTTCTGACAACTGTCCTGAAAAGCAAAAGAGCCTGCCATGCTGCTTCCCCCCACCTTCAGTTGGCAAGCCTATGTGGTGCAAAAATGGATCAATACAACTGAAAAAATGCTTGTTTCAGTTTCCTCCTCAAACTTCATTGGGCTGGTTCAGACATAACATGGAACCTCAGTTTAAACCTGGTTCTATGCGACACTCCCAAGCATTAGGAGTGCATGCTCCCCCCCCCGCCCCCGTGAGTGACTAAAAGTCAAGTGTGCCGTCAAGTCGGTGTTGACTCCTGGCACCCACAGAGCCCATTGGTTTTCTTTGGTAATATACAGGAGGGGTTTACCATTGCCTCTTCCCATGCAGTATGATGTTACGCCTTTCAGCATCTTCCTATATTGCTGCTGCCCAATATAGTACCAGCGGGGATTCAAACCGGCAACTTTCTGCTTGTTAGTTAAGCATTTGGTTAGAAAAAACCACAAGCAGGTGTGACATCTGAACCAACCAATCTTGGCTTATTGTAGACCACTTATTTGAAATAAATTGCAATTTATAACTCACTTCAAACTCTGGTTACAGATATTGGCTTATTTCAGATGAATATATTAGAATAAACTAAGATCGGTCAGTGAAGACATCACAGCTGATCTGGGTTTATTCTAACCTAAACTGCAAGTAGACAGCCATGTGGGAAGTGAAAATGCACACTCTCAAGACTTGGGAATGTCACAATAACTAGTCTTTAACCTGATCCCACACGATGTCTCAGCCAGCCCATGCACTTGCAAAACTTTTAAGGCAAAGTTGAAAAAGTGTTCAGTACATTCAACTTTTTTCTATCTTAGTGGCACTGCTCAAGCACTAAACAATGCACTTTTAAATTCACAAGAATAAATTGTACTTGGATTACTTTATCTGTATTGCACTGTTTGCTGTCTTGATGGGGAGGAAATTGAAGGGATATTGTCTTCATGAATCCAAGGGCTGAAATGGGAAAACTGGAAAAGTTAAAATAAGGACCAAACTTGCTTTTCTTTCAGTTGGATATATCCCCATCAAGAGATCATTCAGAACCTGTAGTTTGGAAACTCCACTTAAAGTTATGAACTTTACCAATTTGTTACCGTTTACCCCAGACCATAAATAGGATATAATGCAGAAGTTGACTTGGAAAAATGCAAATAAATAACATGAATTCTCAAAACACTAAACAGCTTTGCCAATTAACTACACACTTGTTAATACTTGCACTCCTAATTAGCCTTATATACATCTAATTTCCAAATAACACAGTCACAGATCATTATATTCTGTATTAAACATTGTGTAGGAAAGCCATACACTTTATTGTTTTCTGTCAATATGATTATCCTGTAAACTCTCGTGACACTGTTTTACAACTAGAGTTGTCATTATGTGGCCAGGAGGAGGCGTCTGTTCATTTAATAACTCCAAAGCAGGTAGAAGTCCCATAGGTTATGCTTCCCTACAATGGAGTTGATTATTTCATCTTTATAGTGTTGTAAGATTCCAGCTTCTCACGAAAACATGTAGGACCTGATGGTCTTCATTTTTATTTGATATACAGTAGATCTCTTAAAAGAATAGCTATCCCATATGGTCAAGGCTTGATAACACTAGAACTGACTGGAATTATCAAAATCAATATGGAAAAGTGAACAGAGTAATGAGTACAGGGCTGTGTCGCAAGCCCAGCCTCTGATTCTTGTTTGTCCATGCAGTATCTTGGGTGGCCACAAGCCAACTGCAATCTCACAGCCTAAGTTATCTCACTGGGTTGTTGTGAAGATATTGAGGCTATTCAGATGCGTGTGCAAAACTGGGCTAGGGAAGCCCAGCCCGGTTTTGCACATGTGTGTGAACTTCCGGGATTTGCCCAATCCCAGCAGCAACACGGTGGCAAACTGGCCTAAATAGCCACCCATTAAAATGAGGTTAAGGGATCAAGTGTTCCCTTAACCTTGGTATTTTGATCATCCCGTGGTGCATTGTGGTATTTCTGGGAGCTGGGCTGACACATCCCAACCCCCAACCCTCCCTGCTGTCTGGGCATGTGGAGAATCATCTGGGCACATGGAGAGTGTGCCCAGAAACACGGCATGGATCATCTGTGGGGAAGGTAAGTGTAAGCCTCCACTCCGGAGCCCTTCCCACTAATCATGAGAAGAGACTCATATTGTAGCCTACCCTCACCTCTTGAATTAATCTTGAGTTATAGGGCAGAGGGTATTGTGTCTGTTGAATATGACCATAAAAGAAAACAGTTTAGAATGAGAGACTCAGTTTTGCATGGAGCTAACATTTGGCTGCCAAATCGTCATTCCTTTGGTGGCTCTACTTTTCATGTTAGGCCGGTATGTGTTATTTCCAGATTTGCCAGGCTGCAACCTGAGATTTGCACTGTACCTTTCAGTTCACCAATGAAGCAGGAGATGAAACAGATATGGTTTCTTATTCCCCTTCTTTCCTTGGTCAACTTGATCACTCTTCTCCACCTGTCTGGCACACCTGGAGTGCTGCTTGCTTGCTACAGCAAAGCTGAAGACAGGCAAAAGAACTGGGGAAGAATTGGATGTGAGAAGCTGTAGCTGCTTCAGCTATTGCTTTGATGATGGATGGCAAGGCAAACATCTGTGGGGTTGCTTGTATCCTGGAAATACTGTGGGTTTGAGTGGGTCTTGTGAGCATCCTAGAAGGCCTCACTAGGACTGTAATGTAAGATATAATAAAAATAATAATGTCTTAGTTATTTCACCTGACAAGAACATCACCATGTTCTTAGTGGTTGGGAAAGGAGTTGGACTAGGACTGGGAAGACCCGAGTTCAAATCCCCATTCAACCATGAAACTCACTGGGTGACTTTGGGCCAGTCATGTATCTCTCAGCCCAATCTACCTCACAGGGTTGTTGTGAGGATAAAAATAAGCATGTACACTGCTCTGAACTCCTCGGTGGAAGAGCAGGATATAAATCTAAAAGATGAAATAAAATAAAGGGATTAGGACAGAAATTATACCCCTCAAGTGTTCTTCATTAGAAGGCATATCCAGTGTTTGACAAGGTTTAACATGCTCTCCAGATATAGGCTCAAAAATATCTATAGCTGGGTTTTTGTAAAGCCAGTAAGGCAAGTCATGGCTTTATATTGTAAAAATTATATCTCAGCACAGTGTCCCTTCAATGGCTGCTGCTGGTGTCTACTTCGTGTTTCTTTTTAGTTTGTGAGCCCTTGGGGGGAAAGGGAACCTTCTTATTCTTTTTCTCTGTAGACTGCTTTGAGAACTTTTTGGCTGAAAAGTAGTACATCAATAAATAAATAATACAAAGATTTTTCCTCACGATGAGGAGTACATCTGAGGTATGCTGCAGACCACAAAGTGATAGGAGGCTCCCAAGTTAAATGAAGCATCAGTCTATAAAATTTTTATACCATTGCAACTCAAATTTTAGTGCTTAGAGAGGTAAATGCAAGAACATCCTTTCCCTGCCCGGGTTGGTAAGCATCTCAGCATAATGGTAATTGTACATGTAAACCAGAGAATACTTGACTTTAGCCAGTGCACCTGGTTTAAGGGTGCACTGGACTGAGGTCCTTTTGGAACTCTCAGTGGCTTTTGATACTATAGATCATAGTATCCTTCTGGAGCATCTGAAGGGGTTGGGAGTGGGAGGCACGGCTTTGCAGTGGTTCTGTTCCTACCTCTCGAGCAGGTTCCAGATGGTGTCCCTTGGAGACTGTTCTTCAAAATCTGAACTTTTGTATGGTGTTCCTCAGGGCTCTGTGTTGTCTCCGATGTTGTTTAACATCTACATGAAACCGCTGGGAGAGATCATCAGGAGATTTGGGGTAGGGTGCTATCAGTATGCTGATGACACCCAAATCTATTTCTCCATGTCAACATCATCGGGAGAGGGCATAACCTCCCTAAATGCCTGCCTGGAGGCAGTAATGGACTGGATGAGGGATAACAAATTGAGACTGACTCCAGATAAGATGGAGGTACTCATTGTTTGGGGTTGCAACTCAGGAGATGAGTTTGATCTGCCTGTTCTGGATGGGGTCACACTTCCCAGGAAGGAAAGGTATGCAGTCTGGGGGTGCTTCTGGTTCCAACCTCTCCCTGGTGTCCCAGTTTGAGGAGGTGGCCACAAGTGCCTTCTATCAGCTTCGGCTGATACGCCAGTTGCATCCGTTTCTTGAGATAAATGACCTCAGAACAGTGGTACATATGCTGGTAACCTCCAGACCGGATTACTGCAATGTGCTCTATGTAGGGCTGCCCTCGTGTGTAGTCCGGAAAATACAGCTGGTTCAGAATGCGGCAGCCAGGTTGGTCTCTGGGTCATCTCGGAGAGACCATATTACTCCTGTATTGAAAGATCTACACTGGCTTCCAATAAATTTCCGGGCAAAATACAAGGTGCTGGTTATAACCTACAGGTATGAAGGCCTAAACAACTTGGGCCCTGGGTATTTAAGAGAATGTATTCTTCATTATGAATCCCACCACCCATTGAGATCATCAGGAGAGGTCCATCTGTGTTGCTACCTGCTCATCTGGTGGCTACTCAGGAATGGGTCTTCTTCACTGCTGTCCCAAAGCTTTGGAATATGCTCCCTGCTGAAATAAGAGCCTCCCAATCTCTGACAACTTTTAAAAAGTCATTTATTTATTTGATTGATTGATTGATTTCTATACTGCCCTTCCAAAATGGCTCAAGGTGGCTTACAACAGGATAAAAACAATTAAAAAGAGTTAACAATTAAAATCAGAACTATAAAAACAGAATAAAACCAATTAAACATGCAAACAGCTAAAAAAAGATGTATCTTTAAATATGCATCTATACACCCAGGCTTTTTATTAAATATTAAAACCCACGGTTTCTGGGTGGCAGGCCGGCTATAAAGCTGGTCCTCCACCTCCTCCCGCCCGCTCCCGGTAGTGGCCGCCAACTCCCGCCAGCAGGGCGAGGTCGGCCTGCCACTGCCTTCTCCTTCTGGCAGCCTGGCTAATCGTCACCTCCTGTTCCCGTCACCTCCTGCTCCCACTGGCCGTCTCGTCCTGCTCCCACTGGCCGGGTAGGGCTAGCCCACCGCCGCCTCCTCCTGTTCCCAGCAGCCCACAGGGCCGGCATCCCTATTTTCCCCTAGTCCCCATCGCTAATCCTATCTGGCAGCTGCTCGTGAACTCTCGTGAGAGCTGCCACACATGGGATTAGCGATGGGTACGCCTAGGAGAAATACATATATAGATCGTTGTAGTGTTTTACCTTTTAAGTTTTCTGTTGTCATTTGTTTTAACTAATGTTTTAACTTTGCTTGCTTGCTTGCTTGCTGTAAACTGCCCAGAGATGTGAGTTTTGGGCAGTATAAAAATATGTTAAATAATAAATAAATAAAAGGGGGAGAAGGAGGGGGGAAGAAGGAGGATACAATAACCGAACAAAAAAAATGTTTGGGGGTGTGGGTGGACAGCAGTTGAGAGGGACCAACAGTTGCTCAGAAGGAGGAGGAGAGATATAAGAAGAAGGGAAAAGAAGAAAGGAAGAGAGAAAAGAAGAATAAGAAGGGGGGAACACACAAGAAGAAAACAGAACAGAGTGCAGTGAGCATTTGGGCCCCATTGCAACAATGTATCAAGTCCTCATGACATCATTCGTGTGTTCTAAATCAGGGAAAATTATAAATGGGTAGGTCCTAGAAGAATTTTTTCTTCCTTCTCCCCCAGATTAAAGAACAGGGACCCCGCTTACTTAGGGAAAAATCCTCTAAGAAGGGCTACAGAAAAAACAAAGTTTTTTTTAAAAAGAACCCTAATTGCAGCCCTGTGATCCTGAATGGGAACCCCCATGGCTGCTTTTTGGGGGGGAAGAGAAGTTGCCAGGTGTGTTATGCATATCTCTTAATGAAGAGTTTTATGTAACATATAATTTGACCTTTTGCTAAATGTATGCAATGTCCCCACTGAAAATTTTGCATTGGAATTGACATTGGATGATATGAAAGTTGCATCTATAGAGACCGGTCTGTATGATTCATATACATATACATATTGATTCTTCTGCTAATATTATAATGCCCTTATACAAAACTATGGTGCAGCCACACCTGGAGTACTGTGTACAATTCTGGTCACCACATCCCAAAAAGGACATTGTAGAACTGGAAAAGGTGCAGAAGAGGGCAACCAAGATGATCAGGGGCCTAGAGCAGGGATTCTCAACAGTTGGGTCCCCAGATGTTATTGGACTTCAACTCCCATAATCCCCAACCAAAGATCACCGGGGCTGGGGATTATGAGAGTTGAAGTCCAATAACACCTGGGGACCCAATGTTGAGAATTCCTGGTCTAGAGCACCTTTCTTATGAGGCAAGGCTACAACACCTGGGGCTTTTTAGTTTAGAAAAAAGACTGCGGGGAGACATGATAGAGGTCTATAAAATCATGTATGATGTAGAGAAAGTGGATAGAGATAAATTCTTCTCCCTCTCACATAAAACTAGAACCAGGGGTCATCCCATGAAATTGATTGCCAGGAAATTTAGGACCAACGAAGAGAAGTACTTTTTTACACAACACATAATCAACGTGGAATTCTCTGCCACAAGATGTGGTGACAGCCAACAACCTGGATGGCTTTAAGAGGGGTTTGGATAACTTCATGGAGAAGAGGTCTATCAACGGCTACTAGTCAGAGGGCTATAGACCACCCGCAGCCTCAGAGGCAGGATGCCTATGAGTTTCAGTTGCAGGGGAGTAACAGCAGGAGGAAAGGTATACCCTCAACTCCTGCCAGTGGCATCTGGTGGGCCACTGTGTGAAACAGGATGCTGGCCTAGATGGGCCTTGGGTCTGATCCGGCAGGGCTGTTCTTATGTTCTTATGCCAAATATCAAAGATTCTTATCAATAATCAAAGACTCAGCAATAGTCAAAGGCAACAATGATTTTTTATTTGTTTTTTAATTTAAAGAAATTCCTTTATTTAAAGACATGCAATTTATTGCAATATCCACGTCTTCTACTTTATGTGTTCTATAATTATTCCCACCAAAAATCAAAATCTCTGTACCATATACTGTAACTAATAACATTATTAACCTGAAATGAATATTTGGAACCATTAATTCTTTCAGAGGTACACTAGTAGAAAGAACAGAATTGGAACAAAGTTGAACTAATCAACATGCTTCAATCAATCAATCAATCAATCAATCAATCTTTATTATGGTCACAGACCAGCATAAAGTATAAGGGTGATTACATGTTAAAAGTGAGAGTAGATAAAAGATGCTTACATATAAAATGGTACATATTAATACTAAAAGGATTAAAAATACTAGAAATAGTAGATAATACACGAAAAGCATGAGGGCCTAATAGCCTGAGAAATAGTAAAAGCCATAAAAACACATGAAAGGAATAAAACAACAACAAAAACCCACAAGGGGTGGGGCATAAAAATGGATGTAATAAACTTAAAAGACATGAGAAGACAAAAATACATAAAAGCCTGTAATGGTAACTGGAAAATAGCCAAATTAAAGGTTATAAGGAACAGTATAAAGGGAGGCGTGTGAGCAATTGCAGGGCCTGCCCAGAGTCACCGAGAGTCAGATTAAGGCTGATGGGACTCACTGCCTGTCATCCGCTGACGAATGCTGATCACAGCTGCCCAGTGGAGACGCAATATGTGATGGCAGGCTTAGAGTCAGAGAGTAGCAGGGAGCTGTAGAATTGGCTTGGACGGCCTGGATACTTGCTTAGCAATGGAAGGATGAGGGAGGCACAAATGTCTCTATGGAACAAGCAGTAGAGGAGAACATGCTCAGTAGTTTTGATCTGCCCTGGGCTACAGGGGCATAGTCGCTCTCCTTTAACGACCTTCTAGCACTGCTGAAGGAAGGAATCAACATGCTTAAGAAACTTAAATATTTTGGCCAAATATATGAAAAAACCAGGGAACTGTGGTTTAAATACCAAAGAGAGAGAGAGAGAGAGAGAGGTGATGCAAATACTGGTCCTTCGAGAAGCAGAGGCATCCGTTCCGGTTTTGTTGGGTTTTTTTAATCCTGGAACACTGTATGAATATACTACCACAATCACTACCACCACCACTGCTCCTGCTGCTTTTATATGCTGCTTTTTAACAGAAGTTCTCAAAGTGGTTTTCTAATAATAATAGTAATAATAGTAATGGTAATAATAATAATTATTTTCTCTCTATATAAAATTGAATGTCTGTTTGACTGTCTGTTCCCTATACATTCCCACACCCTTTGAGCTATTGGTACCAAACTTGGCACAGTGACTTCCTAGGACTCTGTGAGTAACGTAGGGTACCCAGGAACTCCGACAACCACCTCACACAGACAGACGGATATACAATGGGTATATCCATAAAATGGAGATGGATGCAATACTTTGCACAGTGAATTCTTAGGACCCTACAAGTAACGTAAGGGATCCAGGGACCCTGACAACCACCTCGCACAAGCAGACTGACGGATATACAACAGGTATATCCACAAAACAGAGATGGATGCAATAACAAAGAGAAACTCGCACCATAAACCTGAGCAACACTGGGTACTCAAAGCTAGTTATTAAATTAATAACAATAACAATAAATAGTCTCACCACTTTCCAACAAAAAGTTCTCAATCATTTACATGATTGAGCCAACACAAAAAGAATGAGCCAACACAATCCTAATATAAATAACTCTATGCCACCTGCCACTTACACACTCATTCTCTCCCTCCTCAGGATGTTTGTTTAAGGAGCTTATCATTGTTTAAGTATATAAGATGGAAACATATTACTTGTTCAGACATTACACTGTAAGTGCACATGTATATTTTTTGGCAAATCATTGTACATGCACTCATTTTAAAACTGAACCTGGATGTAGGCCTTCTCAGATGCAGGGTACAGATAGAAAGTGTACTACTTTATGGGTGTGGAACATAATGTGTGAAACATTATGCATACGGGCATACGTGCATCCAGTATATACATGCATACACTTTACATACATTGTATACAGTTGTGTGGAAGCAAACAACTAGGTAGGAGCAGAGGAGGGAGAAGTGATTGTGTGGAATCAAGGTAGGAGGGAAAGTTGGGTGCAACAGTGCTGTCCTACCCAACTTTCATACCCAGCATTTGCCGAAGGTAGGAGGAAAAGCTATCCCACTCAGCTGTCCCTCCTACCTTGATTCCACACAATCATTTCTCCTTCCTCCTACCTAGTTGTTTGCTCCCTACACAACTAGAAATTGGTTGCCCTACCCAGTTTTCAGATGTATGAATGACCTCTTTATCTGTCAGCATGGGGAGGTTCTGCCCCTCTCCCTGCTGGTTCCACTCAGCCTGCTGAGCTAAATCCCATATACTGGGCTGTGCCCTGTCTTTGAATAATGCTGTATGCAGAGCTGGCTTCCCTGCCCACAGTGAGGGATGAGGCCAGCTGCTCTTGTCTCTAGGGCCTCTGTGGGTCCTGCTGATTGTCTCTGTAAGCCAAATAAAATAAGTCTCTGGGTCATCTAGAAGAGACCATATTACTCCTGTGTTGAAAGAACTACATTGGCTGCCGACACATTTCTGGGCAAAATACAAGGTGCTGGTTATTACCTATAAAGCCCTAAATATCTTAGGCCCTGGGTATTTAAGAGAATGTCTTTTTTGCCATGAGCTGCTCTACCTGTTAAGATCATATGGAGAGGTCCGTCTGCAGTTGCTGCCAACTCGTTTGGCGGCTACTCGGGAATGGGTCTTCTCTATTGCTGCCCCTGGGCTTTGGAATGCACCCCCTGTTGAAACAGTCTCCCCATCTCTGGCAACTTTAAAAAAGTCACTAAAGACACGTTTATTTGCCCACACTTTTAATTAGATTTATAGTTTTGAAATTTTTAATACTGGGTTTTAAATGTTTTTAATGATTGTAATTGTAAACCACCTAGACACACAAGTTTGAGGCAGTATAGAAATATTTTTAATTAATTAATTAATTAATTAATTAAATAAAAATAAAAATAAGGGGCATGGAAGTGGAATGGAAGAGGGTCCTTGGCTGATTACAGTGTTGTTGTTGTTGTTATTCACATTTTATATCCCGCTCTTCCTCCAAGGAGCCCAGAGCGGTGGACTACGTACTTAAGTTTCTCCTCACAACAACCCTGTGAAGTAGGTTAGGATGAGAGAGAGTGACTGGCCCAGAGTCACCCAGCTAGTATCATGGCTGAATGGGGATTTGAACTCGGGTCTCCCCGGTCCTAATCCAGCACTCTAACCACTACACCCTTAACACACTACAAAAGGATGGTAGCCTTCAGGAAATAATCTCTGTATTGCTGCCCTTTAGATAAGCAGTTCCCACATGCTGGTTGAATGGTCTGATACCAATGTCATAGTAAGGGTTCATGCAGCCAGCCTGTGCTCATATGATAGGGTCATGTATATGTTTGTCCCACCATGCAGTGCTTGATGATAGGTGAGTGGTTGCCAAGTAGCTGGGTGGATATCTATGGCCATGGCACTTAGCTGTTGTCGAACTACAATTTCCATCATTCCTAGTCACAACTGCCAAGGCTGATTGGTGTTGTATGCCAACAGTTTTAGGAGGGCCTCAAATTGAGACCCTGGTCTAAAGGGTAGCACAGTAGCAGACTGTAAGGCTTAGAACCCATTTCCAGGGAGAGGTGAGAAGAAAGGAAAAAATACATTTGCGGGATCTTATCTGCAATGGAGGAGAAAAAAGATTATGAAAACATGTATTCCTGCACCTTGTAGTGCTTTTTGACTAACATTTCAGTGACTCTTAAATGAACTTTTTGCTTGCTGTCCATATGAAAGAAAATGATCTAGAATTCTTCTTAGATATTTGGCTCCTCATTCATTCTTCTAAGGCTAAATTAAGACTTCCATTTTGATCAATAACAGATGCCCGATCATCTGTAGTTATGCTTGATTGAGATAGGTTCTGACAACCAACATAACAATAGGCAGACCATCCTTTAACACATTAACCCTTGTGACCTAATTAGCCATCCAAAAAATGCAAATTAGATCCCAGGCAGCCTGATGTTTGTTTTTCCTTTCACAGTGCTGAAGTTCTATTGTAAGCATTCTATTATGAAAAGTAAAGCTATTCAACCTTCTTTCTTCATCCTTGCCACCACTATGTGTATGCTGCAAGTTTTTGTTTGTTATAACCATCTTTCCTCACAGGAACAATTAAAAGCTTGAACTGAAAACCTTGAGTTTAACAGAATGTTATCTATTCACAGAACATGGCACTGATTCATAGCTAGTCTATAACAACATGGTACAACTATTTCTTCATTGTACTGCTCTTCAGACTGCAGGTGTGGGCCTACATTGATTGATTGATTGATTGATTTCTATACCGCCCTTCCAAAAATGGCTCAGGGCGGTTTACACAGAGGAATAATAAATAAATAAATAAATAAGATGGAACCCTGTCCCCAAAGAGCTCACAATCTAAAAAGAAACATAAGATAGACACCAGCAACAGTCACTGGAGGTATTGTGCTGGGGTGGACTGAATAATGACTGAAACATGACTGAATGAGCCCCCATATTATAAAAAACAAAACAAAAAAACAATTTCTGCATGTAGAATATTAGATGTCAGGCTTCTAGCCTACTTTTCCCTTTAGCATACTAATCGAAGTGCAATATTTTTCATGAGGAACATTCAAAGCTGCAACCCTTTACCTCCAGTTTGGCAGTACAGCCTAGAAATTGTTTTACCATATGCTGTTTGTGTAGGCTAGGTCATCCTGCCCAGAAAGCAAGATGACATTTGGGTTGCAGGAATGGAAACCGAGTTAATGTGGTTGTGTGGCTGACTTATGGTATGCTGAAATCCAATTTTTTAAAGGTGACGTTTCACATTGTTGCTGAATGCTCTCAGAAGGTCTTGTAGAGGAATGATGAAATGTCTCATACCCAGATTTTCATTCACTTCCAAGGGAATGCGTATCAGCCCATGGCTGTCTTCAGATGTCACGGGAAACCTGAGGCAAACCCACCTCAGGATGGCCCTCCGTGACATCTGAATTATTGGAACCATAGTTCCCAGACCTAACCACGGTTTTGATTCCTCCCCCAAACCTCCGAATGAACCTTCAGTTTGAAGGTACACTTTGGTACACTTACCAAACCAAGGGTTCAGAGGCTCCAAAGTGTCATCTGGTTTGTGCAAGCTGCACAAACCGGAGTTAAAGGAAAGAAGCTCCTCCCTCTCTGCAATGCAATTGGCTACCCAGCTTTTTTCCCAGCAGTGGAGGAAGTCCACTACCTGTGCAGCCAGTTCCACCCCCTTTGCATTCTCCCAGACTGCAGATTGTTATCATCTGGGTGTGTGCCTGGGGACTGGAGGCAAACTGCGGGTCTGTGGAACCTGCTGTGAAACTTTACATCCAAAGGTGACCCAGGTCCAGTTCCTTCAGTGAAATGAGTTGTACCTGGAAACCCATTTCACCAATGCTTTATTCATGTATAACACTCTTTTACTCGAAGATTGAGAACTTAAATATCTACATTCAGTTTGATGTGCCTTAATCTAATTTGTCAATTTACTAATCTCCTCTCTCTTCCTATGTCCATGGTTAAAGAGCAATGATAATGCAGGATCCCAGCATTTTGAACTAGTCTCTTGCTCTCTTTATGCTAAGAAGTTCTAAGCTGTTTCAATGACTTGTTATTTTTTAATTGGCATTATGTTCCCAGGGCATTTCCAATGCAATACATTCCCCAGTGGCTCCTGTGGAAAGTAAAGCCATGAAATCTACCGTAACAATCTCTCTGTTTTCTAGTCAAGGAGATTTAAGATCAACAGCAGCTACTAAATGTCTGAAATCAATTTAGAGAAATCCCAACATGGTTATACTTAATTTTGGCCCTTGTATTTATTTGCTAAGCATAGGCTTCCAAGACCCTTGTGCTTATATATGAGGTGTTTCCTTATTGTCTGTCTACTCAGACATGAGAGCATGACCTCTCTGTGACTGTCTCGCCTGCTTCCTTCTCCATACAGGTAAAAAAAATTTCTGGGCAGCCAAAAAACATGAGGTGTGGGGGGAAGAGACTTAACAGCTGGCATCAGTGTAAGCACTTTATTATATATTAAAATATCAAACCCCACATTTTTCTTTAAAAAGGACAGTTCTATCTGCACTATTCAAAATGGTTATAAGCTTAATTATGGACAATGACTTATGCTTGCATTTTCATTAATGGCTGTGTTAAGGAAGAAACACACAGAAATACTGTCCAGGTTTCAATAATTTACAAGCAGGTTTATTAAGGTATAACCCCTTTGGAGAACACAGAATCCCTGTCTATGTCATGGCTACCCTGAAAAAAAAAATCTGCATGTACCCTAAGGAGTGAGAAAGAAGCACACAGGATGGTTAGAGGGGTTCTTGGCATTTCTTTTAAAATATATACTAACTGACCCAGGCACAGAGCATCTGTGTCCCTAGTTCTCCCTCCCCCTCCATTTCAGGGATCAGCCAGTTCTCCTCCCATCCTTTTAGCCAGTATCCCTCTCTGCCCTCTCCTCCGGTAGTTCTCATCCTCCTGACGAGGAGGCTGGTGGCCCCATTTTCACTGCCTGATTGGCTGCTCGCAGTGGTGCTGCCGCCACCTCCTCCTCAACCTCCCCCCCCAGTTCTTGCCCTCCTCGCGAGGAGAGGAGAACTGGTCGTGTGGTAGCAAGCATGACTTGTCCCCAAAGCTAAGCAGGGCCTGCCCTGGTTGCATATGAATGGGAGACTTGAGCACTGCAAGATATTCCCCTCAGAGGATGGAGCTGCTCTGGGAAGAGCAGAAGGTTTCAAGTCCCCTCCCTGGCTTCTCCAAGATAGGGCTGAAAGAGATTCCTGCCTGAAACCTTGGAGAAGCTGTGCCAGTCTGTGAAGACAATACTGAGCTAGATAGACCAATGGTCTGACTCAGTATATGGCAGTTTCCTATGTTCCTATGACCAGAGCCCATTTTTGTTGGCTGCTCGGCTGCTCGCAGTGGCAGCGCTGCCTTCTCCTTGACCTCCCCCTGCCTCCCTCCTCCAGCCAGCTGCTTGCAGTGGTGCCTCCTCCTCCTTGACCTCCTCCCCCTCCTCCTCTCGTCCTCCTTGCAAGGAGCCTGGCAGCCCATTTTTGTCGGCCACTCGGCCACTCACAGTAGCACCGCTGCCTTCTCTTTGAGCTTCCCCCACCTCTCCCTGCCAGCTCTCATCCTCCTCATAAGGAGGCCAGTGGGCCCCATTTTTTCCACCTGCTTGGCCATCCTCAGTGGCTTGTAATGGTGCCTCCTCCTCCTCCTCGGTCTCCCTCCCTCCTTGCCAGCTCTCGCAATGCCCGGCAGCTGCTCCCGAACCCTCATGAGAGCTGCCATGCACGGGATTAGTCACGAGTACGCCTTAGAGAATTATATATATATATAGAATGGTATAATAACTCATCCCCTGTGGGATGCTGGGGTTTACATCAGAGGCTTTATGAGCAAAATGTGTGTGCTGAGTTGTGATGGGAAAGTGAGTTTATTCCCTCTCTTTTAAACAAAGATCGTTCCACTATTCCCTCCCCCTGTTTTTTAAAAGGATATTTTAAAAAAAAATTTTAGAAGGATCTTTTTATCTCCCTACATTTTCAAATGGATCTTTCCATTTTGAAAAGAGATATTTCCATTATCTCTCTTCATTGTTTAGGTCCCCCACCCAAGGGATCTTTCAGTTACTTCTCTCCTTATTAACAGTTGGACTTTCTCTGAAGTAAATATGCAATGGATTATTTATTTATTTATTTATTTATTTATTTAATTGTTAGATTTATATACCGCCTTTCAATCACAAGGCGGTTTACAAAAGTTAAAACACATAATAAAAATGAATTAAAAGTATTTAGCTAAAAATATAAAAACAATCTGATATTAAAATATATAATATACAAATACAAAAAACTATACATGGATAAAAACGCAAAAATTGTCAGGCAAAAACTGTCAGTTGCCTATATTGTCAGGCAACTGCTGCAGACACAAAAGAGGCTCAGCAAACTCTGCAGACATAGAGGTCAGCTTGCTATGGTGGCCTACTTGGTCCTGGGAGACGGAGCTAAAGAGAAAGGCAGGTGCCAACCATCTTTACTGAGGGAAATTGCTACTGCGAAGAATCAGTCAGGCTACTTGGCATGTGCTGTGATATATGCCCTCAGTTGATTATTTATTATAATGGCGTTTAAAAGGCAAAAAGCTGGAGAAAAACTCACTGGGTTATTTTCAAAACAATAAAAGTACATATGTCTATAAGGACCTGCACTTTTAGATACACTTGAAATAACAAGGAAAAAAGGATAGGTCACCCTTGGCTGAATTTAGGTCCCTTACATGTGAAAAAGCAGCTTCTTAAGAGCCATTTTCAAGCTGCTGTATCTTGGTCATTTGTCAATTGATCTATGTGAAATTTAGAATAGTGGTGGCAAGCATCACCTACTTGTTCTGTGCCAAATTTCAGGCTGTTTGGCCAGATGGTTTGATGTTATAATCAATAGAATGTTCAGAGTTCACAACAGTGTAATTCAGTTTTTGCACATCACCTTACCTATACAGGCAATGATATATTCCTGCATAATCCACATACACTTGGAAAGCTGAGTGGTTGCATAGGGCTCTGCTTTCAATGATGCTGGATGCCTTCCAATGTTGGATTATCATGTTGGATGTTCCCAAACCACTCACTGGGTTTACCCTCATAATGTCACCCTCAGAGTTTCCACTGTAATAAATACTGGTGATGAAGAAGCAGGCAGAGTAAAATAAACAGATATGCAGTCTTCCACTGCTAAATGAGACACCTTGAAAAGTGGCGATTCTCTTATATTTATCAGAGGGAGAGCAACTGGCCCTATCCAAACCCAGCACAGCATCCCTCCAGTGGCTGTTGCTGGTATCTGCCTTATGTTTCTTATTAGATTGTGGGCCCTTTGGGAACAGGGGGCCATTTTATTTCTGCACAATTTATTTTTCTGTGCAGAGATGGGCAGTATCTAATACAGATGTATTTTAAAATACATATTTTTAATACTTTTGTATTTTGTATCTAAAATCCTTTTAGGAACAGTATTTGTATTTTGTATCTAAAATACATTTGTTCAGGTATTTTGTATTTTTTAAAAAAACATTGCCAAAACCAAAATACATCAGCCAATCATTGCTTTGAGGTTTGTTTGTTTGTTTGTTTGTTTGTTTGTTTTATTTTGTTTTTTGCTTCAGGAGCTGCCTTTTTATTGCAAGCAAGCAGCCCATTAACATCAGCAAACGTGTATGCTCAAGTTCATCAGTCAGTTGAACAATGCAGTCAGTCCTGTGTTGTCTTTGTAGCAACTCAGCAAGCAAATTCTTAGGAGGCACACCCTTTCACTCTAGGATTCTCTGATTAGAAGTAATGTAACAAGGAAAAAAAGCAAGTGATAACTGGCTTGACCAGTTTGAAATGACCAGGCTATTGTCTTTCAGTGATTAGTGAACACCCACACTGGGATGCAAATTCCACCCCCAACCCCTTGGAAGGTGGGAGGGTTTGCAGACATGTGGATTAATTGAGCTTTGCTTACACATTGTCCTTCTCTGGTCTATAGAACAGTACAGCAATCAGCAAAGTGCAGTTAGGAGTGCAAGAGGTAAATTATTTTATCTTCTTAAAAACTCTTTGCAAACACTGTGGACTCTGGGTTGGCTGGGAGACTGGGATATTTTCATTTGCTTCCTAATTACAAAGAGGTGAGAGAAACAGAATCCTTATGTTTGTGTGGCTGGGAAAAGGTCCTATGTTTGCTATGTGTAGGTCCAGTGCCCATCCAGTCCAGCATCCCATTTCACACAGTGGCCCACCAGATGCCTCTGAGAAGCCTACAGGCAAGAGCTGAGGGCATGCCCCCTCTCTTGCTGTTGCTCCTGCTCCCCTGCAACTAGTATTTGGAGGCATCTTGCCTCTGAGATGCCTGGAGCTGGCTACACACAGCCTTGTAGGAATGCTTATATCTGACATGCTAGATTGTGGGAAATGCTTTGCTATGCTTTTTGCATGTTGGTCTTATGGGAAGTGTTTGGAGATCTGATCCTGTGTATGTTTTGTACTTTGTTGTGCTATTCCTAGTATGCACCATAGGCTTGGCTATGTAGGCTACATGATGAGTTAAGAGTCTAGAATTCCCCCAAACTCACTGGTAATGTTTAAGCCACCCTGACTTTTTGGATGCTGTTTGTTGTCCCATTTTCAGCAGTGTCCAGCAGCAGAACATTTTCCCCACTGGAACAGATTGGTGTGTGTGTGACAGAATAGGCCTTTTTTTGGCTTAAAAACACATTCCAGTTTCATATCAGAACTTCCCTCAATTCCAAAAGCCAATTTTGGCCTGGGCCCATGACCACAACTTTTGTGGATTTATTGTGTCTCACTTGTTTGTCAGGAACTGTCCTATTGTTTGGAAAACTCTACCTTGAGGGAGAAACATTAAGCTTTTGATTGTTTTGCCTATCTCCAAGAGGGGATAGTTAACCTCAAGTTAGGTGAGAGGAGGGGCTTTTGAGGTTGCTGTTTCCAACATGCTACTTTGGTGTTAGTTTAGCTTTGTTAGCTGATAGCAGGCTGTGTGGCTCCTGGAATGTGCAGACCTCACCACGATGAAAGCTTTTGTTCTCTGAACTGCAATTTGAGAACTAGGTGCGACCAAGCCTCCTGTCTAACACCAAATAGGAGGAAAGGTATCTCACTTATACATTTTTAACATTTTGCTTTGGTTGCCTGTAAAGTGTCCTACTCCCCCCCCCCCACTTAAATAAACAAACTAGCTTTTGGTTGTTTTAAACTTGATCTGGCTGGAAGCATGCTCCGTTCTGTCTCCCTAAGTGCCTCATCTGACTACATGCTACAAAGAGGTTTTAAGGCATTTTAGCTATATTCTGAGTTCACCCTGGTTCTAGATAGAACAGGGAAGGTCTTGATGTTAGTTTTGTCTTATAGGAGACTGGTGGCAGTTCTACCAGAGCATTCATTTAATTCATGTAAAATGTTACTTGATTTTTATTTTAGACTGTGAGATTCAATTTACAGAGTGAAAAGTATATTCCATTTTTGAAACTATGTGATCAATTGTTGAGGAAGAGTGGTTTCTAGAAATGTAAATAATGAATACATATAGATGAATACACCTGTGCCTGTCCTGGGAACTGGGTTTACCCATAGGAACATAGGAAGGAACTTAGGAAGCTGCCCTATATTGAGTCAAACCCTTGATCCATCAAGCTCAGTATTTTCTACACAGACTGGCAGCAACTTCTCCAAAGTTGCAGGCAAGAGATTCTCTCAGCCCTGTTGCTGCCAGGGAGGGGATGGCACCTGGAACCTTCTACATGCAAGCATGCAGATGTTCTTCCCAGAGTGGTCCCATCCCCTGAGGCTAGCCTGCTCAACTTCGGCCCTCCTGTAGATGTTGGCCTACAACTCCCATAACCCCTGGCTATTGGCTACTGTGGCTGGAAAGTATGGGATTAGTAGTCCAAAAACATCGGGGGGGGGGGGCTGTTGAGCAGGTCTGCCCTATGGGGAATATCTTACAGTGATCACACGTGCAGTCTCCCATTCAAATGCAAACCATGGTAGACCCTGCTTAGCAAAAGGGAGAATTCATGCATACTACCACATGCTACTAACTGGAAATTTGTCTGAATCACATGGTATCTGAGATATTTGAGTTGTAAAGATCTGCCTAAAATGTTCCTTTGAAAATGGGGTGAGGTTGGTGGGAATGGAGGAACATAGCAAAAAGAAGCAGGGCAGTTCCTTTTTTCAGGCATTGTATTTTGTATTTTAAGATGTATTATAAAATACGATTTTGTATTTTTATTGGTTGTTTACCAAGTATTTTGTATTTTGTATCTAAAATACATTGAGGCAATTCCCACGATCAGTGGGAGCCACCTGGGGAGGGTTTGTGGCGAGAGCGGGCTTAGCCCGCTCTCCCTGCAGGCGAGAAGTCAGTCTGCTCCGGGCAGCCGCAGCGGCCGCCCACACAACTGCCAGCTCCAACATTGAGCAGGTGGGGGCTGGGGAGTTTGGGGGCCATGCGGTCCCCGGAATCTCCAGTATGCCCTGCACAAGTGCGCAGAGGATGCTGGAGAGAGCTGGGAGGCTGCTTTTAAGCCTCCCGATCAGGGGTCTACACGTGAGCTTCTGTGGCATGGAGCCGCGGCAACTCACGATTGCAAAAACCAGGTTTGTGGAGCGCTCGCTCTGCAAACCCGGTTTAAGCACCGGGCTACTTAAGTGGGTGACCCACTTCAGAATCACAGGGCTCACAGCCGAGCCCGGTGGTTCTCACGATGGGAGAAAATGGGGCTAGCCTCCACTAGCCCCATTTTCTCCCATCATGTGAATAGCCTCATTTTCTCAGGTATTTTGTATTTTGTATCTAAATTACGTTTTCTGAGTTTTTTGCCCTTTTCTATTTCTATGTAAACTGCTTTGAGAACTTGGGTATATAAATATCTGTAGTAGTAATAGTAGTAGTAGTAGTACTATTTTCACCTAAGATTACAGGAGAAGCCATCAAGTATATGCAACCAAGTTGAAGTAATTTTTCTCCTTTTAAAATAGTAGTTCAGTTTCAAGAAATATACAAATGTGTGAAAACCTCGCTCCAAATTCCTTCAAAAAGATTGCTGCCCTTTCCTGGCCCAGTTCTTGCATCTTTAACAGTGGGCTGAGACATATAAACACAGCAGATGAAGGCTTTCCTGACACGGAGTCCTTAGCTGGCAACTAGTATTTTGGGGGAGAGCCATTTGAGTAGAGAGTGTAGGGCGTTAAGCCAGGGCCTCACCTTTCATCCCCTATAATGTTCTGCCCACAAATTTGCTTGCCACAGAGATGGGGTAGAGTTCTGGCAGGCATGGAAGCATTTCCAGAGGGGACTCAGGGGATTCACGGCTTTCCAGCAAGTTCTGGACCCATTCCAGAAATATTGGAAGGAGGAACCTCCCTCCCAGTTCGTCTCCTGTTCCCTGCCTCAGAAGCCCTGGTGCACACACGTGGGTAGGGTTTAGCACAGTTGCTCCAAGTTTTGGTGTAACAGAATACTATAAAATCATTCTATTGTTTGTCAAAACTCAGTGAAGTAGGACCTCCTTAGCCAAAGATACCGGTCCCCACACCTCTTGAATTAATGAATGCTTTCAAAAGACAACCCCCTGATCAAGCAAAGTGCGTGTTTTTATCAATAGGATGCACTATCCCGATTATGTTTTTTTTAAAATGCCTGTCACTAACATGTAGCATTTTACAATCCATTTTCATTAAACCAAAGGGGGCTGTGTTTGCATTTTTGGAAAGCATTTGTTTTACATTATTCTAGTACCTGCCAAAATGCTACCCAGAGAATGGATGCTGTACTGAGTACCCAAATGGGAAGTAAGTGTCTATTCTTTACTAGGAAGTCATGACAGGAATATTAAAATGAGGATGCTCAGAAACAGCTACTTGATGCATAAAGGCATGTTTATTTTAAGAATGCCATTGTTTGTTGAACATTTATAAATAATTGTCAGGTCCTTTTAACTTATTTGTTCGGTTTGATCACTGTGTGTCTGTGTCTGTCTACATCATTCTACACCTGCATGCAAATTTTGGTGTGCATGGAGGGTACATATTTCTTAGGTTATTTTAAATATTTTCTTCTACTTGACATTCTGTCCTTATTACGCCTAAAGTAAGTGTGATTTCATCAAACTGTAGGGAATAGAACAAATTAATAACGAATTCCTTAGCAACGTTACTTTTAGCTAAGAAGAGAAATGTAATTTTTTGACAATATCTGATTGTGTTTCATCCTACTGATAAGGGACAGAATGGGATTCTTATTGAGGTGATTCTCGTGACCAGCCAAAACCAGGCGAAGGGAGCCAAGCCCAGTTTTGGTGGGTCGCGTGCTGCAATGGGAGTTGCATGGCTCCCGTCGGCAAGCCCGCTTGAATGACCCTGCTTAAACGAAATTAGCCGAGTGCGCACTCCCTAACCCCATTTCCCTGATCATATTCTGCCGCGGCTGCTTGCAGCAGCGGCTGCTTGCAGCCACAGTGCACAGTGCATTACTGGGACTTTGGGCAGGGTGGGGGTGGGACATCACGTTGCGGCTTTTTCCTTGGTCTGACCCCTGGAGCTGCTGGACGAGCCGCAGCTGGGTGCCAGGATGCCAGAGTGAAGCCGCTGCTCATCTGGGTGGGCGATCCACCCACCCAGTGATGGGCCAGTGTTCGTCTGTGGCGAGAGCAGGCAAGCCCGCTCTCCCCACAAATCGCCTTTCGGCTCTACACATGAATTGTGTGTCTAGCCTTACTGTGTCCCAATAACAGTAGGGATGGGCCCGGACCGGTCCGGAGGCCATTGAAATAGCCTCTGGACTGGTCCGGACCTGGGCGGTTCGGGTGGGGGGGTACCTTTAAGAGCGGCGGGAGAGTTTACTTACCCCTCCCGCCGCTTTCCTGATCTTTCACCATAATTGCCAGAGTAATTGGGGCGGCAGGATACTTCCCTGCCGCCCCTTCCCCGACATTGCTGGAAAAACTCCCATCAGTCCTTTGCGCAGCGCACGCGCACGTCACAGAGGCACGCACGTCTCTGTGACGTGCGCGCACGCCACGCAAAGGACTGCTGGGAGTTTTCCCAGCAACGTCGGGGAAGGGGTGGCAGGGAGGTATCCTGCTGCCCCAATTACTCTGGCAATTACGGCGAAAGATCAGGAAAGCGGCGGGAGGGGTAAGTAAACCCTCCCGCCGCTTTTAAAGGTACCCCCCACCCCAGTGCCAGACCGCAGTTGGTGGGTCCATGCACTCCCCTAAATAACAGTACAGCAAACATTATAACCCTATGTATCAAATTTTTGGTAGATTGCTGACAGCCACTACTGGCTGATGCTGTCCAATGCCCACAATAATGTCATTTGCTATGCAGAGGAAATAATGCCACAAATAGATGAACATGGTCAATTTGCTTTGAACATCTTAAAAATTGGAAGATGACTTCTTAAGAAAATAAGTCTGCATTCCTCTCTGCACTTCAGTGAAGTCACTTCAGGGCTTGACAGTGCAACACAAAGGTGCAGCGAGGTGATTTTGGAACCCGGACCTAGTGAGTTACTGCCCGCACTTGCAAAATAAGTATCCTCTCCTCCGGCCAGTAGCCCCATGGTTTCACACAACTTCCCCTTGGTGCAGGCAGGCAGGAATTGTGTCCCTTGCTCCACAGTTCAAACACACACCTGCATCACAAACCAGCTTGGACATTTAGCTCATTTGTAAGGAAAAATGTTAAAAATGCAACACATGCCCCTTGCTTCATAGTTCTCACTCAGATCTTCTGGACTGCAAACCAACTTGAGCATAGTGTATCTATTAAAAAGTAAATAAATCGTTTGTTTATTCAGAAGATGAGAGCTAGTAGGGGTGTGCATGGAACCGGCTGGCCCGGTTCGGTTCGAATGCAAACTGCACTCGAACCTGACTGGACCAGTTCGGTCTGGCCCTCCTTCAAGCCCCGGTTCGGTTTAGTCCGGGGGGTGGGGGGGCTCGCGAATTTTTTTTTATTTTTATTTTTTAAATTATTTCCTCTAACCCCTTTGGGGGGCTTCCTAAAGGCCGCGGGGTGTGTGTGTGTGTTGTGAAGGTTCCCCTTCTCTCCACCGGCCTCGTTTATCACCGCCGCGGCCTATTTTAAGTCTTTTTTTGGCCCATTCAAGCCTTGGTAGCGGGGAGAATGGCCACCGTGCCAGCTTACCAATGCCTGAACAGGCCAAAAAAAGACTTAAAAGGGGCTGCGGTGGTGATAAACGAGGCCGGTGGGACAAGAGGGAACCTTCACAGACACACACACATCCCGCACTGCCCCGTCGGCAAGCCCACTTAAATGACCCTGCTTAAACAAAATTAGCCAAGTCCACACTCCCTAACCCCATTTTCCTGATCATGTTCTGCCGTGGCTGCTTGCAGCCACAGCGCACACACTCGAGGAGGGGGAGGACACACCCCAGAAATGCTCTGTGCATTTGCACAGTGCATTACTGGGACTTTGGGCAGGGTGGGGGTGGGACATCATGTTGCGGCTTTTCCCCTGGCCTGACCCCTGGAGCTGCTGGACGAGCCGCAGCTGGGTGCCAGGATGCCAGAGTGAAGCCGGCGCTCATCTGGGTGGGCGATCCACCCACCCAGTAATGGGCCAGTGATCTTCTGCGGCGAGAGCAGGCAAGCCCGCTCTCCCCACAAATCGCCTTTCGGCTCTACACATGAGTTGTATGTCTAGCCTTACTGTGTCCCAATAACAGTACAGCAAACATTATAACCCTATGAATCAAATTTTTGGTAGATTGCTGACAGCCACTACTGGCTGATGCTGTCCAATGCGCACAATAATGTCATTTGCTTAGGAAGCCCCCCGAAGGGGCTAGAGGTAATAAATTTTTAATTTTATTTTTTATTTTTTAAAAATTCATGAACTGGCAGGGTGGTGGTGGTTTGGTCCCAGTCCAGACAGAACCAGGGGGGCAGGGTTCAGTTTGACCCCAACCCCCGAACCATCAAACCGAACCCCTGAACCAGTTTGCACATCCCTAAGAGCTAGCTCCACTTTCACTAGGTGTGAAGTACTCTATGGATAGAGACAACGTTTTCTGGCACATTTAATGCGTTAGGGAAAAATTGATTAAAATCAATATATTGACCAATCTATTCAAATTAAATATACAGAGCTCTCCCACCAGGCCCTATCAAAGCCCTATGCCAAGCCATTCCAGGAGATCTAAAGGGTGGGGCAAAAAGAGTGATGCTTTACCTTTTTTTATGAAGGCAAGGGCAGATTCCTCCACTGGGGGTGGAATAATGGTGCAAGGAGGGGGCTTCCGTTCCAGAAGTTTTTGTAATTTTCTACCTCAAAACAAGCCAGTTATGGGACTTGTTGATTTTTGAAATTCAAAAAAAATATTTAAAAATCAACAGATTGTCCAATCCACTTTAAAATATATATACCGAGCTCTCCCACCCAGCAGAGCCCTATGGCAAGCCATTCCATAAATATACAAAAGGGGGATAACCACAAAAGGAAATCACATACCTTCTATTATTAGGTCTGAGGAGGAGGCAGGCACAGGCAGCAGGGCAGGGCAGGGCAGAGGATGTGCACAGTACTGTGGTTGGCAGTCAGCTCTGACCGCTCTGTCTCTAACTTCTCTGCTGCCTGCAGGCAGCCTGCCAGCCCATGCTGCTCCCCAGCTTCAGGGAGGCCTGCAGAGGCGCCGGAAGCCCCACCCACCAAACAGCTGATAGTCAGGTGAGGGGGAGCTGTTGCAGGCAGCCTACCCCAGCTCCTACAGGCAGCTCTGTGCGTACATCGGGCACACAGGAGGCATTGCAGAGCCTGTGCTGGCTGTGTGGCGGGGAGGCGAGTGCCTTAGTAACACTTACTTCTTTGTAGACAGGTACAGGATTGTGCTGTAATTTACCTTGCCAAAAGCAAGGGCGATCACGAGAATACAACCAAGCAAAACAAAGAGGAAAGAACCCACCCGTGACTAAGACGGAGATTGTAAAAGTCATATATTGCAAAAAACAGTTAGAAATATGTATTGATAATCAGTAGGACAATAGTAAGATAATTTATTTCTTACAATGGTAAGAAAATTAGTAATTGAAACAAACATAACAATTCAAAATGAAACATGAATAATAACATGTATAAAAAGACATCTAGAGGAAATATTCCTGAAATAAGGCAAATTCTCTGGAAGCAAATGGGAGTGGATTCATGGTTTGTATTGAAAATCTCATTTGCTACCAGAGAATCTACACTCAGAACACCTCAGAAACAACAGAACCCTGTACCCCATTGGTTAGCAACCCATAGGGGTGGCTGGCACCCTCTGTTCGCTACACTACACTCACTCTGGGCCACCCCTACGCCCCCCAAAGTGCAGTTATGGGGCTGCTGAAACCTCCATTACACCTTATGATGTGGAAAAACCTTAAAGATACATAAACTTCAACAAATCACCAAAAAACAGCCCTCTGCCCAAATCCTTTGAAAAAATTCTGGTAGCTTCCTTGCCCCCCTTGGGCACTACCACCAACCCCACACCACTCTAGGCCACCCCTTTCCCCCTGATGTGAAGCAATACTTGTCTCATGGTAGCAAGCATGCCTTGTCCTCTTAGCTAAGCAGGGTCAGCCCTGGTTGCATTTGAAGGGGAAACTAGAAGTGTGAGCACTGTAAGATATTCCCCTCAGGGGATGGAGCCGCTCTGGGAAGAGCAGAAGGTTCCATGTTCCCTCCCTGGCTTCTCCAAGATAGGGCTGAGAGAGATTCCTGCCTGCAACCTTGGAGAAGCCGCTGCCAGTCTGTGAAGACAATACTGAGCTAGATAGACCAATGGTCTGACTCATTATATGGCAGCTTCCTATGTTCCTATATTCCATTATACCCAAAATGAAAATTTTCCATTTTCCATTTCAGGACCCAAAATTTTGACCCCACTGCTTTGTAGGTGGGCGTGGGGAATTAGTGGCATCCCGTGTTCCAACTACCCCCCCAACCCACAAGCAACTGGGTACTCAAGTTTATATTTTAGGAGTTTTTAGACTCTTTATTATGATGAAAGGTTATTAGACACCAAAGAGCCTAAACACTTGAAAACAATCCTAGAACATAAACGGAGTAGTACCCCACTGCCTTGCGGGTGGGAGTGGGGTGTAGTTGGCACATGGCAGTTGACAGCTGACACTGTCAATAAGACAGTCAAAATGAATAGAAGAAATTAAAGTGTGTATTGAATCCTCATAGGAATTCATTGAGGGGAAAAATCCAAACCAAAGAATCCAAACACTTGAAAAATAGTGACCATACATTTTGCTCCATAATCTCACTTCTACAAGGGCTAGAGCTTAGCTTTTTTTAAAAATTGAAAGCTTGGAATCTTGGGGGATTATTACGAGGGATCCGAATCTCAAATCGATTTGAATCGAATCAGGCGCGATTCGATTTGTACTCGAATCTAGCCAATGGACCACAGGGGTGATTTTTTTTGTCTCTGAATCACCCAAATCAGCTAGATTCGGGTACAAATTTATTTGTATCCAAATCAATTTGCACATCCCTACTTTTGAGTGTTCCAAGCATTCTGAGTGCCATTTTGGTGGGCTGTTTTCCCCTGGCTTCCTGTTTTTGGCGCCAATGCCAAAACCACCAAAATGGGGCTCAGAACACTTGGAACATTCCAACTCGGAATGGTGTCATTCTGTTCTGAGCCCAAAACAGGCCCTTCATTTGAAGGGTGTTTTGTTTTGAGCTCAGAACACTCAAAACTGATCATTTCGAGTTGGGAAGTTCTGAGCATGGGACCTTCTGCACATCCCTAATATGGTGAATGTGTGAGGGGAAACAGGAGTATGCTGGCTAGCTATGTCTCCTGCTGCCAACATGCCTTCTGGCTATATCCCAGGGGGGAAACACTATTTCCACAACCACTGCTTCTGAACAGCACCATTGGGATTGCCTTAGAAGTTTGCAGCAGCTCCAGGGCACAATGTTATGGAGCTGTAATATGTGCATCATGTTAGCCCCTAAATTAAGGCTAAAGTTTGGAGAAGAGCTTTTAACATCAGAGTTAATCTGAATCTAGGCCAAATAAAGTATGCTTCCTTAAAATACGTTTTCAGTGATGATGTTCTCATGACCTGCATGGTCTTGGTTAAAGGGTAAACTATGATCTCACTCCTGCAGAGCATGACATGAGAACCCATGTTTTAGCTCCGATTGAAGTCCTGCTGTTGAGGTTAAATGAGGATTAAACCTCGATCTGTAAATTCAATCTGACTGTAGTTATCGATTGTAGTTTAATCCTAGTTAATTGTGGTGACAGGACTATGATCAGTGCTAAAGTGTGGGTTCTCAAATTACCCTCCGCAGTAGCATACCCAGCTCACCAATCATAGTTAACCCTTTAACTACGATCACTTATGAGAACATAGCCAGTGTAAGCAAAGTACACTAAACTCACACATTGAATCGATTGATATTTTGCATTAAACTCTGTGGTATATAATCATCACATGTTTGTGCAGGTGTGGGTTTATATGATGTGTATACATACACACCTTGTTATCTGAGATCTTTACACTGATTTCAATAGGAACAAGATTAAGAGCTAAGAACTGAAAAAAGGGGAAGGGGAAAAACCCAGGTGTTATCCATTGCCTTTTAGTGTTCTTAAACATTCTTCCCTCTGTGGGGAACACACACACACCACACACACACCCCAACACCACCACTATATTTGTTTCATACCCTTGTGCAGTCTGACTACACCCATCAAGTGTTTTCAGTGACTATTCTTCCTTGCCTTTGGGCTTGCTTTCAAAATATTCAAATATGTTTGGCTTTTGTAACTTTCCCTAATTAAACCATCTAAAGCAGATGGAATTACAGAAATTACAGAGTTTAAAATATCATCCTAATTGGTTTACGATCTCTGTAACACTACAGTGCCATTCAGACTATGCAATATTTAAGGGCTGCAGAAAAGAGAACTATTGTCAATTAATTTCTTAAACTTAATTATCCTCAAGGTTTTTATTTTGTATAACGCACCCACCATTCAAAAGGACAGTCTCTTACTGGTAAGGTACCTATTTGTTTGGGGCATGGGCTTGTTATTTCTTCGAACAGTCTACTATTTGTGGTGTTTCATCACATACATAACTTCAACTATATGCCATGAGGGAGGGATGTGAGAAGTTTCCCCCACCCCATTTCTTGTTATCAGCATTAGATATTCCAAACATATTCCGAGGCAACTGAAGTTCATTTATTTATTTATTTAAAACATTTCTATACCACCCAAAACGTGCCTCTCTGTTCAAAGAAAGAAAATGAAACGTGTTGTTTTTGAGAGGTTAAATTAGGAGAAGTTGTAATGCCATTATGGTGATCTTCCTTTGCTTAGTTTTTTCCCCCTAAACCCTTCTGTTTCTTCAAAGTATCTCACGTTGCCATTTAGATATGAATTTAAACTCTCTGTTCCCTTTGGTTGCCATAGTAACAGGTTTTGGGCCTCATAGTGACAGAAAAGTATCACAGACCTTGTTCCTGTTTGAGCGAGCATCTTGAATAAGCTGTAATATGCTCATAGGAGGGAGAAGCGGAGGGAAAGATCATCATACCTTTTGGAGCACGGTTGGGTAACTGCTGGTGTTAAATAAAAGTACAGCTGGAGAAATACCCTATAGCGGGGACCGATTTACCTCTCGGAGCTTCTCTGTATGGTGTAGCTTACATGGTACTGCTGGGCTGCTTTTTATTCTCCTAGGTGACATTTTCTATGTCAAAGAAATATTTAAATGAAATGCGTTGTAAGAGATTCCTACAGAGCCAGCTGTAAGTCTCTTTCCAGCATTGCAGGGGTCAATTAAGAAAGCCAATCATTTGGTTTTAAAACTTAAAAAAAAAAAAGGAAGTAAAGAAAAAAGTGGACAAAAAGTAATGTTAAATAGCATGGAGCATGACTAATGGCACAAGCATGTTAAAATCATTGGGAAAATGTCCTTGGAAGACAAATGAATTTTCAGCAGAATAATTAACTTAATTAACAAATTTGCATGCATATTCATCAGGCTATTGAAGTCTTTCCAGCACAGCTTGATGAGCATTGGTGTAATAATTGTCTCATTTACATTCTGCAATCTACTACAATTTGGGGCATACAAAAAAAAAAAAGAAGAAGAAGAAGAGCCAACTCTTCCCTTTGACATTCTTTAGGACCTCAACCCTTTTAGTAATCACATGCAAACAGTGGGCAGTGTCCATTCAGTAGCCTTCTGTACAGTCCTTTTAGCACTCCCCTTCTCTAGCCTTCTGACGTTTTCCTTCTTTCCATTTTCCCCTTACCTCCCCCACCCCTCCCTTCTCTCCTTTGGCCCAGGTTCTCTGTTTTGCCTCTGCTTGCTCTCCTGGGTAAATCTTGGCACCAGTTCTGACTTCAAATCTCCTGGGCCGCCAGACTGCATCATGTAAAAATTGCCATTTTCCTCTATCTCTGCAGGGCAATCTTTAAAGGCAGTAAGGTGTGACGCTCCAGACTGGCAGCTTGGCAAGAAAGAGCTTATAGATACCAGCACACAGGAATCTGGAGGGCTCAATCTGACAGCCAGTCTGTACTAGGAACAAAAGGATTTTTTTTTAAAAAGAGAGAGGAAGAAGTGGGGGGGGGGGGAGAACGACAAAATGTATTTTTACATATTGCAGACATATGGCTACAGGACCAGCAGAAATAGATTTAATTACCAAACTCAAGCATTAAGGAAAAAACATTCTATAAAAGCACTATAAACAGTGATCTTCTCATCTAATTTTTTCGTTAGTTAAAATCATTAGAGAAATTCATCAGTTGAAATAA
Organism: Hemicordylus capensis; assembly: GCF_027244095.1. Taxonomy (NCBI): domain Eukaryota; kingdom Metazoa; phylum Chordata; class Lepidosauria; order Squamata; family Cordylidae; genus Hemicordylus; species Hemicordylus capensis. Next base: position 93,108,740 of record NC_069662.1, on the reverse strand, counting down.
AAAGGATTGAACTGGAAAGTGCGTGCACTAGTCCAGTCTCGTCTTTTGGACCCATCTCGGATAGAGATTACTAAAAGAAAAAACTATAGGGCTACTCAAGATAATATTTGATTGCTGGGGAAGACTGTTTATGGGTTCTTATCCCAAGAACCCATATCATTCTCTCCAAGAACCCATAAACAAGATCGCCATTCTCATGTTTTGCTTCTACACACAGCTATCCTACAAATAATATCAACTTGTCATTCCTTCATCATTATAGGCTTCTAGTGAATGAGTGAAGACGACAGACTTGTTTATAAACCTTCTTTCCAAAACAGTCATGTGTACTGTTTTGAGAAGTATGCATCCTAGTCATTAAATTAACGAGATCATAGTGGGCCCACCAGACCACCTTTGTCATCAGTCCAGACAAATAGGCTCTCCACATGAGCAGTGTGGAGAGTTGAGGAGGGTTTGGTGGGCTTGGCCCACTCTCCCTGCAAATGAACACTCTGCCCTCTCTGGGCAGCCAGATTGGCTGGCCACATGATTACTAGATCTGTCACGGAGCCAGTTGGGGCGGTGGGGATTGGGAGCCACCTGGCCCCCAGAAGTCCCAGCATGCCCCATGCAAGTGCACAGGGCATTCCGGGGGGACCCCCGACACTGGGAGGCTTGTTGTAGCCTCCCAGTTGGGGGTCTCCTCATTAGTTGCCATGGCACGGAGCCTTGCCGTGGTGACTCATGATCACAGAGTCGCTGTGCTCCGCTAAAGCCTTGTTTTAGGGGAGGGGTATTTAGGCAGGTTAGATCGACACTCGTCCGCAAGCCTGGTGGTTCTCAAGACCACTCAAAAGTGGGCTGGACTCCCTTGGCCCACTTTCTAGTGATCGTGTGAATAGCCTCAGTGTATCACTCCCAGTGCCTTGGTATACTCCCGAAGGACTGGAAACTGGGCTACAGTTAAAACAAGAGCAGGACCTTAGTTCAACCAGATGTTGTTCTGATGCTTTTTGATGTGCAAAAAGTGGAGTGTTTAAAATATGCATTTTAAATGGGTCACAATATTGCCAACTCAAAACACTTGTGTAATATAACCAACACTTATTGATGGCTCAGATTACTCAGGCTTGGATCCTAAGTTACATAGGAACATAGGAAACTGCCTTATACCAAGTCAAACCATTGGCCCATCTAGCTCAGTATTGTCTACACAGACTGGCAGCACTTCTCCATGATTACAGGCAGAAGTCTCTCTCAGCCCTATCTTGGAGATGCCAGGGAGGGAACTTGGAACCTTCTACATGCAAGCATGCAGATGCTCTTCCCAAAGAAGCTCAGTCCCCTAAGGGGAAGATCTTACAGTGCTCACATGTAGTCTCCCATTCAAATGCAAATTAGGGCAGACCCTGCTTAGCAAAGGGGATAATTCATGCTTGCTACCACAAGACCAGCTCTCCTCCCATAAACATAAAGTTGCTTGGAAGGCCCTTCAATTTGCAAGAGGCACCATTTTCACAGATTTCTGTTTAATGGAAATTCATTGAGGATGGCCTCAATGCCCAGGGTCATTGAGGCCATCCTCAAAGACCAAGGGATGTAGAAGGCTATAGAGGGAAGGAGGAACTGAAGCCCAGGTTCATCAGTAGAACAAAAGGATACAACCTGCAGCTATAGTCCATGGGAAAGCCAAAATTTTCCATATTCCCCTGGGATTTGTTTTTCAGAGCACTATGCCCAAGAGATCTGGGGCAATGGAAGGAACTCCCACATGCTGTCACTACTTCTCCTAAAGTCACTTCCAAGTAAGGGAAGTTAGTAAGTAAGGGATGAGTTCTGGGGGGTGGGGTGCAGCAGTGAAGCAAGTTGCCTAGGGAGCAAGAGGCTGTCAGTTCAAAGCCCCGCTGGTATGTTTCCCAGAATATGGAAAACACCTATTGGGCAGCAGCGATATAGGAAGGTGCTGAAAAGCACCATCTCATACTGCGTGGGAGGAGGCAATGGTAAAGCTTTCCTGTATTCCTGTATACCAAGAAAACCACATAGCTCTGTGTTTGCCAGGTGTCGACACTGACTCAACGGTCACAATCTTTCTTTCCAGTGCAGGAACGTTTCTGGGGATAGTGAGGGCTGGTAGGGATGGGAAGAGGGAAGCTGGACATATTTCTCTGCCTAGTATTTTGATCCATAAACTTGAACCAGCAACCTTTTAATGTAGTGTGAAGATAGGCATACCTTTTAAATAGCCTGTCTTAGTGAGTTCTTTATGTGAGTTCTTTCCTTGCATTGTGAGCCCAGTTCACATTGCAGGACAAAGGGACCTAGCAGGAGATTGAATATTGAGTTATCAGTCTTGTGCCTCCTTTCATAAGTCAGGCAGTTGTTCTCCTTTAAAAAACATTGTTAAAGCAGCAGAGAACATATTTGCTATTTGCTAGTATCAATGATATTTCATTAGTATCAATCACATTTAAATAAAATTCTAAAATTGCTATGAGGATTGGACTCTATCAATAGGTAGATTGGACACAATAGATGTCCTCTAAAAACCAATTTGTACAGGCCCATGCAAACTTGGACTTGTAAAACTGGCTTTTGTAAGGGCTCTCCTTGGAACAGAAGATTCACATATTTCTACAGAAAAGTAGAATCACCTCTGCCACACCCAAAATAGTATGCTTGCGAGGGGAGTCTTCCATCCATCCTATTATGTTACTAAAGAATTGATTCAATTTTGTTTCCGCACTGACTGACATTCTGATATGTACACTAAAGGATTGTATCTGCTTCCTTCCACAGGATGGTGAAAGAGGACAAGCATTAAAAAAAGTACCGTGAGTTGACATAATTTTAATATAATATAAACATGTAAGTTGATAACACTCTCTTTCATAAATATGTTCAGTACTCAGTGGTAATATGCCACTTACATTTTTTGGGCTATATTAGTAGATTGTAATTTAGGTGCTAAAAAACCCCCATTTTCAATCAGCAGAGACTATTCCAGAGTTAATGGCCTGAATATTTCAGATGAAATTATCAAAATAAATGCCATAAAATAGCATTTATCAAATAAAAATAAAAAATCAAGAAGGGGCATTAGCTATGATTCATTAAAACACTCCAGCTCATTTCTTGTCACATGTTAACTATCCTGTATCTTTAGTCCCTCTTCGCAGCCTGTGTTAAAAGTGTATGTTGTGCAAAGGGATAAACAGATAAAGTCAGAAAGAGTTCTGTAATTCAGAACTAGGATTCGTCTATGTCTTCAGTTCTCCACTTGGGCACAACCTGCCTTTAAGGCACTCTTAGCAATTCATTTAAGAAAACAGCTTCTGCTGCCTCTATGCACACAGGATTCTGAGAAGGGTTCAGTCTTGACCCATATGTAGATTTCTGACTTTAGAACATTGTGCGCAGTCTGCAGATTGGCTACCCAAATGGTTTTTTAAAAAAGTTCATTTTGAAAACCCTTCTGTAGGCAGAGATAGCAACAATAGAAATTAGCACATTCTGGGGAAAAATCTTTCTGCAGACACACAACCAGAAAAAAACAGACACCACCAACTGTCAAGGCTTGTTAAGAAAAGTAATCATACAAAGAGCAATTTTTTAAAAATATTGTCTCGTGTCTACTAACGGGGGTTCTACAAGTTTTCATGTTTGGTGGTATGTGTCTAGAAGAAAAATATTGTGACTTGCTGCTACTTGGAGAACATATCTTGTTCTTGCTACTTCAAAATTTCAACAGGATTGGCATAATTATTATCACATATGAAACTCTGCTGCAATCTGCGTATTGTTTTTATAGCAATCCTCAGTGACTGTACTATGGAAAAATATACTCCATCTCATCCCATCCATGAATTCCAAGACAAAAGTGCAACTGTTTGTCTATTCCGTCCTAAAAAGGGCTGGACGCTTACACTTGCCGTGCTGTTGGGGCATCCTTTAATTGCAAGAAAGGGGTGTTCATCTGTTTCAGAGTGCACGTAGAGTGTACTCCAGAGTTTTACAGTGCATATAGAGGAGTCATTCAGATGAACAGCCCTCTCGCACAATTAGAGGATGTCAGGATGGGTGCACTCTAGGCACGTCCCTGTACTGCTCATGTGTGCTGACTGGCGTTCATTTGAACCGGCCCATGTAGACTTTCAGAAGTTGATATAGAAATGGTACCCTGGAGGCAGAAAAAATGAAAAATGCTGCTTCAATGAATCCTTTCTCTGAATGACTCAAACAGTTAAACAGCTCCTTGCTTGCTCCAGTATGCAATGTTTTCTACTGAATTTTTCTGACTTTTACTGAATATGTATTTCAGTAAAAGTCACTCCAGCCTCACAGACAAATGTTGTTTCCGACAATTGTAGCCTCCATTTAGTCTTCAGTGGGGTGAGCAGCAATGTTGCTTCCTTATTTGGTGCAGGATTCTGCATTTGCCAGTCTTGGCAGCACTGCAGAATGTATATGTTGAGAAACTAGTAACCCCCTCTTCATCAAGTTGTGAATTTTATTTTCCAGTAATGAGATGGTGGTAGATGGAATTAAGAAAAAGGATAGAGCAATACATGTGATTTGGAATATTGTTTGGGGGCTTAAAGTTTGAAATTACCATATTTTATTCCCATGGAATCAAACTCTAGACAATAAAATGCAAACAGTTATAATACCCAAAACACTTTACAGCTGTAAAGCAAGCAGCCTTATTACTTATTCAGATTTACTTTCCTGCAGTATTCAGCTTGGTTTAAAACTGAGGTTGATCCCAGCACAGATTCAGAGAACAGTATCTTCTGGATTCTGCATTTTGTTGTCTATTGAGAAAGACATGCTGTTAGGTAAACATCAGAAGTTTAAGATTTTTTGTGTATGCCACTGAAGCTGAGATGTATTTGAAACTTTGGCATCACCTCTGATTGATTCAGGTTTCCTCCTCCTAACCTTTGAGGCTGTAGGGAAAATGTCTCAGTGTGGGTCAGCAAGTGCCAACAGCCACAGCATGGTGGTACAAAAAATGAGGGTAGGGAGAGGATGTTTTTCACAATGTGAAAAATCACGTTTTCCATAATGACAAATACAAGTATTGTATTTTACCCCCTTTGCTGAAGTAATGTAATTTCTCATGGAAATTCAGAGGTTACCCAGAGCTCCTTGTGTGTGTGTACTTTATACAGATGCTGCCGTGAAACATGCAATTTGCATTAGCTAGAGACAATGATAATAGTAAACCCCTCCTGTATTCTACCAAAGACAACCAGAGGGCTCTGTGGTCACCAGGAGTCAACATTGACTAGATGGCACACTTACCTTTAGAGAGCAGTTGGGATAAGTTGGAAGTGCACCTAGCCTTAAGTAGCTGCAAACTTGCCAGTAATTTGAGAAAGGGTGACTAAAAGGTCACAAATAAATAATGAGGCCATTCACACAATCGAAAACAGTGTTCTACCTGAGTTTGGGAGCTGTATATGCTCCCAATTTTCAATTGTGTGGAAGCAAGGTGGGAGGAAAACCTGGGTAGCTTTTCCTCCTACTCCTACCTGGGTAGCTTTTGCTCCTACTGTGCTTGCACAGAATCACTTCTAACCAAGTTTTCCTCCTACTTTGCTTCCACACAACTGAAAACTGGGAGCACACACAGCTCCCAAACCTGAGTAGGACACAATTTTTGATCGTGTGAATGACCTCAATATTTAACTGCTGGGGCAACTTCTAATGCATCTTCAACAAAATGGCAACATGGTGAGTGTCGGATGTTGGAATTGTTAGCCTAATACCCAGGGTCCAGGGTTTTCAGAAGGACTTGCTGCCACCGCCTAAGACCACCTCTGTGCTCTTAGCCCTCATGTGGAGGTGGCCGAACAGCTCTCTTGGGAATACCCAGGTAGGAGGGGGCCCATGAAGAGCAGTTTGTTGAGGACCCCCTGAAACCTGGAGCTAACCCTGCTTGTCAGCTATGGTGGGATTAAAACTCTGAAAATGTCACTTATAAACATGCCCTCAAGAATTGTGATGGGCCAAAGAAAATTGTCATACATTGGCCAAGACATTTGACATACTCATGTGAAATGGATGACTGACCAAAGGGAACTGTAGAAGTATGGTGTATGAGGCTGAAGACAAAGGACTTCTTCTCATGAATTAATCATCCATTAAACTTGTCATCTTCTTATATACTGTATTTTCTCCATGGGGGTGTTGTAATAGTTGGTTAATATTATAAGGAGATTTAAAGATGAACAGTGCCATAGAAGAGCTTCATGTTATGGGTGGTGTGCATGTTTAAGATTACATTTTATAACATGGTTATAGTTTCATTCATCAGCATGGCAATCTTGATGTAACAGTCATTACTTAATTCTTAATTACTTAACTCATTACTTAATAGCCTATCTCCAGATTGATCTTTTCAACAAGCCTTTTTGTCACTCTCTCCTGATGGTTTGTAACCTTTGATTCATTGTGCTAAATGGATTTGGGCCCCTCCCCTTCTGTTACAGCTTCACTTCAATGTGCTCATATTTAACTTGTGGTTTAACATTATATATGACCTTTAAATGTACATAGTAAGGCTATTCACACCAACAGCCCAACCCAGGCTGGGTTGGGCTGCTCGTGCTTCCACACCACCCCTGCTAGCTTGACTTTTACCCAAGCCCTTAACTGGGGTTAGTGGGTGTGAGTGTGCTCTCAACCCCCAAACTGGGGTCGTGTGTATGCTTGGGGTGCACACAGCCTGAGTGCACAGAGTCGGGTGCCTAGAGAGCTTGACTCAGGGAGGAATCCTCCAATGCACCGCTCTCATTACGTGGTGCATTGTGGGTTATCTGGAGGCCAGGCGTCCTTCCCCCAGCCTCCCTGCTGCTGTGCTGCTCACCACAGCAGTACTTGTCTGAGAACACAGTTTAGAGAGCTTCAGCTCAGCACATGTGAGGGAAGGCAGACTGTTTGATAAAATTAAGCAGTAAAAGGGATTGGGGGGAGTATCAATCCTGCCTCCCCACCCCACCCCGTCCCTCCCTGGCTCCCAGAGAAGAAGTTGTGTGCACGACCTCAGTGTCTTATTTAGCACTGGAACTTGAATGTATACCTTTTACATTACATTTCCTTAGATAAGAATTTCTCACATTTCTTTTCACAGGGACTTGCCAATGTACTTATTTTCTTAGACAACTGCCAGGTTATGTATTAAAATGAAGGCTGCACTAAATTTTATTGCTTGTGTAGAATCCAAGGGGAAGAGTTGTGGTATGCAAGGACAAGGCAGTGGAGTTGAATCAGGAATATTAACAGTTTAATGAAATAGGTATTATGTATAGGAAGGCAAGTGCAGTCTGCCTTCAGAGCTCTTGCTGCTGGCCGTTTGTTAGCCTTGCTTCTATTAATTATTATTGATTGATTGATTGATTGATTTGTATACTGCCCTTCCAAAATGGCTCAGGGGGATTTACAATTAAAACAAACCACTAAAATAGTAAAGAGCTAAAAGAAATTAAAAAACAATATAACAATTAACAATTTAAAAACATTTTAAAACAATTAAACAATTACAGTGATTAAAAATCCCGAAATCGGGTTTTTAATTTTAAAATAAACCAGATATTTAAAAAACCCAAATTTAGGAAGCTGAGAAAGCTTGGGTGAAAAGATGGTTTTCAGGTGTTTTTTGAAAATTGCCAGAGATGGGGAGGATTGTATCTCAGCAGGGAGTGCATTCCACAATCTCGGGGCAGCGACCGAGAAGGCCCGTCTCTGTGTAGCCACCAAGCGAGTTGGTGGTAACTGGAGACGGACCTCCTCAGATGACCTCAATGGGCGGTGGGGGTCATAATGAAGAAGGTGCTCTCTTAGATACCCAGGACCTAAGCCGTTTAGGGCTTTGTAATTTTTAACTAGCATATTTGTATTTTGTATTTTGTCCAGGAACCTATTGGCAGCCAGTGTAACTCCATCAGTAAAGGAATACATGGTCTCTCCAAGATGACCCAGAGACCAACCTGGCTGCTGCGTTCTGAACAGGACTAGAATACAAGTAACTAAAGCACCAGTCACACCACATCCCTCCACCCCCCAATAAAAAGGGGGCATCAAAATACTCCCATCAAAATACTAACAAAATTTGGAACACAAAACTATACACATAAAACAAGATCAACAGTTGGTCCACCGATTCATGACCAGCTACTACTATGTAGTATAGTTCTACAAATAGCTTGGAGCTTGACAATTGTTCCTTTGTAGATAACGTGAATGGCACTGCTCAGGATCAGACAGGGCTGTAGAAACTGGTGGATCAGGAGAGCTGAACGAGGTAACATTGTCACTGGGTATGGAGTCATCATCATCTGAGCATGAAACCTGATGTGTTTCTTGTGACTTTGTGATTACCCCGCTGGGCTGTGATCATGGTACTTTTTATCTGTGTTGTTTGATATGGTGCAGGATAAAAGGTCAGTGTCAGTTTGTTCCAAGGTTGAAGGTTCTTCACTAGAACTGCGTCACCCACTTTCAATGGTAGTAGAGTGGCTCACCTGCATCAATTAGTGTACTCTTTCATTACACTCTTTATACATTCATCATGTTGACATAAAACAGTGTCCTGACATGGGGTGTCAAGCTGAGGCAGTTCTATTTGCTTCCTTTTAAACTTTCTGATGCCTTCAAACATGTTTACATAGTGGTGGAGGTTAAAAGGAAGTGGATTGAGGAGTATAGTCCTCAATCCACAATAGAGGAGTATATTGTGATGAGTCCCAAGGCATTGGTCGTGTCATAGGTGATTAAGGTATCACCACTAGGTGCAACATACATGGGACGTATAACAGATGTATCCTGGAAGGTGAAATGTCCCTGTAATATGCCATACAGAGGTAACAGAGTTGGAGTTGGATAGGAGTACATTTTCATGGCTGAGTGCAACAGCAATGGCTTCGGAGGAAGTGTATCATAGTCACACTTGGCCATCACATTTATAGCTGTGCCTGTATCAATTAAAACACGAACCCTGTATCCTTCTATGAAAACATGGCGATAAGGCAGACCCTTATGGTCAGAAGTATGGGGCTGGAGAACAGACAGTATAGATGTGTGAGTTATCTTCCCCAGGAAGAGCAGCCTGAAGAGTATTTGCTTGCCCATGACCCTGCTGGCGAGGACATGAGGTAATCTGTGAAGACCTGCAGACTCTTGCATAGTGGTTCCCCCCGGCCCCTCACAGCCATTGCAAGTTGTGCCCTTGGGCAAACACCCTTGTGGGAATAAGATCCACCACAGTTGTAACAAATCCATTGAGCCTTCCCCCAGGTGCATACTGCATGGTTGAAGATGGATGGGTAGCTTGAGAAAGTGTTGGCTGCCTGGAACTGGGGTGTCTCTGAAGCTTTTGTATAGTTTCCATTTGTGGTGAATGGCTGCCTTGCTCAATCAGTTCAGCATGTTGTTCAGACACTTCAGTTGCTCGAGCAGTGTCCAATATTTTGGAGAGAATCCTTTGGGGATAATGTTTTGTCACTGAAGCTTGGCTGAGGAACATCCTTGTATTATCTGTGCCCTTATCTCATTGTCTGTGTTTGTGAATGTACAGGTCTGTGCAAGGTGAAGAAGATGGGTGTGATATGTATCAGTACTTTCTCCTTCCTTTTGACGTGCCTGCCTGAACATATATTGCTCAAAGTCTCTGTTTTTTGCAGAGCTTAACATACTTGTTGAGTGCTAGCTTTGCCTTTTCATAATCATCATAATTTCCAGTATCAGGAAACGTTTTGAAAATCTGGTGAACTTCACAGCCTGCAAAATGTAACAGCATTGCCTGCTTGGTGGTGGGGTCATTTTGTTCTATCACAAGAAATAGATTTTCCAGGCTTTCAAGCCAATGGTCCTACCTAGGTCCCATTGTAGAGTGGGAGCCATGAATAGCAAATTCAGGAAAAACAGGAAGCATACTGGTGACAACAAAGTCAGAAGCTCATAAAACTAGAAGAGGAACCAGTCACTGTTGGAAAAGTATGCTGTGCCACTGAATAAAAGAAGTACTCAAAACGGCTGCCACTCCACTCCACTCCTTCAGGCAGAGTTAAGAGACTATACAGTAGATCAGATGGCTCTTGCACTCAAAAGCAGGCTACTACAAAAAAGCTTGTGTTAAACAGTCTGTTATCACTAAGAAGAAGAAAATATATATTCAGATTTCCAAGTGAGAGAGAGACAGAAATACCTAGTTAGAAGAATGGTGTGTCTTGGTTTCTGTCCCTTACCTTCCTTTTGTCCTCTCGGTGTCTTGTAGGCCTTTCCCTCTCTCTATTGCTTTCTGTGATTGAGAAGGGAGTTTTGTAGGTTGGTTGGTTGGTTGGTTGATGAAGGGGTTCTTAGCGACTCTCGTTGTCAGTGTAAAATCCACGGGAAAGAGCTGTGATATGCAAGGATAAGGCAGTGGAGTTGAATCAGGAATATAAACAGTTTAATGATGCAGATATTATGTACAGAGAGGCAAGTGCAGCCTGCCTTCTGTGCTCTTGCTGCTGGCCCTTTGTTAGCCCCGCCTCTACTCCAGGATAAAGCACCATTCAAAAGCTGGCCTGGAGCGAGGAATGGATTGACCAAAAACACCACAGCTTCGAAAGTAGAAAATCCAGTAAAGCCAAATACAGAATTGAAGGGGGAAAAACATTCATAAATGATTGGAAACAACACTTGCAGGATCTTTGGTTTTTTCATATGCACTTTTGCATCCTTTTGTCTTCCTAGCTACTTTCTTTTTCTTCTTTGCCCTCACTGTCTTTGGTCTCACTTGCTCTCACCGCCATTAATCTGAATGGCTGATGGTATGAGAAAGGAAGAAATTTCTGGCTTCAGAAAACCAACGCGTTATCCTTGGAAATCCTCCCTGGTACTTAAAATTCTGCTTCTATCCCCAGAAACCACCACCCACTCCAGATCCACAAGCTTTATATTAAACAAAGCTGGCTGTGAAAACTGTGGCACAAACTGTACTATTCTCTGCAATATTGGGAGTGGAGGTATGAAATTTCAACATTCTGAGGATACAATTTATTACTGTCAAGACTCTTTCCCAGCCTTTTAAATGAAAGACCAAGAGAATGGAGAAAGTGTCAAGCTGCAGAGATTGTCAATATGGGAGCAATCAGCACAAGATATCTAGATGCTTTCCTGTAGAGTATCTCAAAATTGCATTCTTCTGAGATGGAAATAAAATAATTTGATAAACTCTGTGTTAATTTTTTCCAGTTTGTATTCCAGTTGTATGCTTTTACACAGAGTTACATTGCTGATATTAAAAATGCAAGTTAAGATACAATATTTTGCTGCTTTGACTATGTTCTGCCTTTTGCGGGGGGGGATGCAGTATTAATTTTATGTTCTTCTTGCACATAAATGCCTGCATTTGCACCTTAACAAGCCCTGAAACACTGGTTACTAAACAACCACATTACATCTCCTGCATATCCCCCCACTTTTGTTCACTAGCTATAAAATTGAACAACTGGGATTCGGAGACTTTGGCCTGGATCCAAAATTGAGCTAGATGCATTCATGCTTGGCTCTGTGCCCATAGATATAATATTCAAATGTGACTTGTCCTTAATTTTTTTTTAAAATCAAGCTTTCCTACTTCATCTTCCAAAGGGATGAGGGTATTTGTTACTACTGTAGGAGTCTACAGGAATCGATTGTTAAAATCTAATAAAGACACCATTTCTCTAAATTTCTTAAAGCCATTTACGGGTCCTTACTGAAACTTACTGGAAGTCAGTGCTTTCTGATAAGAAGATATATTTATCACTGAACAAGTGAGGGAAAAGGCCAACGTCCTAACCACTGTGGAAGCAAGTTAGTTAGGTGGTGCCTGCTTATTTTTAGTTGTTTATAAATTGGTCAGCTCTTAAGAGTTATGTCCAAATTTATTGAAAATGTTGCAGATGGAGTTTGTCCCTATTTTATGTAAAGACAGGGTTATATTTTCAAATTATTTCAGGAAACATGCAAGCTTTAGGAAGGAGAAAACATCAACAGCAAGTATTCCTTCAAGAGGGCAAACTATTCAAGTAAAACTGCAATCCTATGCACACTTACCTAGGACTAGTTTCCTTTAGACTCAGTGGCAGACATCCAGAGCAAGGAACTGCATGCAGAATGAGCACTGTTGTCCTAGCGCAAGAGAAAAAACAGAGATTTGCAGGATTGCACTATAGCACTCTTGTGCAAAAGGTCCATCAAAACAAATGAGGCATGCTACTGTTCTGCAGCTGTTGCAGAACTACAAGCAGGCACCTGGAAGTGATTATGTGGGAGGGGTCCAACATGGTTGCTTGATGCAAACATAGGTCACCCTAGTTTAAATCTCAGATTGCCAATATTGGTCACCTACACTGAGCAATCACAATGGACTCCTCCCACATGATCATTTCCCAGTCCTTTTCACCACCCAGACAACCAAGAATCAGAAACTTGCATGCTTCTGCCTCCCTCTCTGTCCAACATTTAGTGGCATAACTGACATAGCCAGATTGTGAGAACCATTCCATGGGGGAGGGGGAGAGATGGTATTCCAAAAGGGCTCACAGTCTAAAAAGACTCATAAAATAGACACCAGCAACAACCATTAGTGGGATGTTGTGTTGCGGTTGGGTCAGTTGCTGCCCCTCTGTTAAATATAAGAGAATCACCACTTTAAAAGGTGCCTCCTTGCTGAGTTAGCAGAGATAAGTGCATTTCCATTTCCCACAGGGAGTTAATTACAGTGGCAAATCTGAGGGAAGTATTCAGATTCCAGTTGTTGCAGCTGAAGAACAGATAAATTAGCATCCAGTGCTAGAAAGGCATCAGTTCCCAAATGGCAATCAGGGTCGATTCAGACAACTGCTTTCCATCTCTTGGTGATTTCCTCAGCTGTATCTCAGGACTGCATGGAATGTGGGAGGTTGCTGGAAGGGACCACAAGGGGCAATTTTTAGCAAGCTAGATTTGTACAATTTATCGAAAGTATGGAGTCTCTGTGTTCCACCATGCACTAGACTCCTCTTAACAGTCCAGTTTTAATGATAAGCCCATCAGTGCAGTTACTACAAAAGTTTCTATCAGTATTAAAGCACTGGTCAAGTGAATTGCCATGAGAGGCACATGAATTTTTCCTTAAAAATATATGGAGATGATTTTCACTTTGTTTTGTATTGAACCGATGAAGTAGAATTTTTGACAGTGTGTAGAACTGTACGTGCCAGTTAACCAAATTATCACAATGCTGAGAATATATATATATATATATATATATATATATATATATATATATATTCATTCCTATTTATCTGCTCAACAATGCATTTCAGCATTACAATGGAACTACTCCAGGGCAAGGCCTCTCAAGCCCTTGTGAGTATCAATAGATTGCCCTCCTAACATGAAAAGTAGATTCCCTGCATGCTGTTACAAACATGAAAAAGAACACCTGATTGCAGGGCTAGCCTACCTGCTAAGCTAACTTAGGGTGCAAAATGGGCAGGGCTGGCGACAGTTTGCATCATGGCCGCCCTCTGCCCCCTCCCCCTGCTATTGCAGCAGTGACAAGGAGAACAAGCAGGTGGGTGATGGGGAACACCTCCCCACCTGCCCTCCCTGTTGCTGCTTCCCCCTCCACCTGCTAATTTTGTGGTGAGTTGTGAGGGAACAAACAAGGCGGAAACGGTGTCAATGCAGGACCTCCTGAACATCAGAAGGGTGCGTTTATTTATAGAGTACAAAAGAGGTGGTGCAAATGTATAGGGAGAGAGCGTGGAAAGAGCGGATTGGTTCTATTTTGCCGCAGTATGGGAGGAGTGCTTATCAGGGTGCGACCGCCACATTCCAGTATGGTATGCCAGTCCTGGGTGGGGTGTTTACCCTTATCAGCCTACATCTCCCCCTTTTCTGTTTTAACATGGTGATATGCATAATGGGTGCTCACATATCAGGGAGACATTGGTTCCATGGGTGTGAAACATATAATACGCGTGACGGACCCACATGTTGGGGTGTGAAAGAGAAGCCAAGGGCAAAGCTTCAGTAGGTACATAAAAAAGGCAGAAGAAATAACAAAACAGAATAAGGCAAGAATTTGCATTCAGGGCTGCAAACACGGCTGCCAGAAAGTTCTCAGGGGTCTTTTCTTTTTCCTCCTGCTCCAGGAGCACGGTCGCCTGCGCTGCCAGATTCTTCACCATTCCCCAGGTCACTGGCGGGTTGTTCTTCCTGTTGCTGCCTCGTTGTCGGGGCTGTGCCGGGAAGCTCTCCTTCAGGTGGAGACCGAAGTTCGGGATCGGGTTGGACAGACCTTGATGCCACGACATCCTGGGTGGGTCGAACACAGCGGGCAGGTACCCACAACGGGCCTGTTGGGAGATCCACAGCAGCATAACCCCGGCCCCAAGTGATCAGGGGAACAGGACCTTTCCACTGCGGGTCCGGCAGGCGCTTGTAACGCACCAAGGGCCGGGGGGACGGCTCGGTGGTGCGAAAGTGTTTTTGTACGCGGGATAAATAATGAGAATCAGAGAAAATAAGGTTTAAGTGATTAATAGTAAATAGAACATGTGCAAGCAGTTGCTCCCTGTCCGGCAAGGACAGGGGACTTCCCCCTTTCCTGTCTTGTCGAACCAAAGCAGCCTTCAAAGTGCGGTTGGCCCGTTCAACGATAGCTTGGCCTGTTGAGTTGTAAGGTATGCCGAAAGTATGACGGATGTCCCAACGCGCACAGAAGGAAGCAAAGGCCGAGGAACAGTAGGCAGGGCCATTATCAGTTTTTAAAGCGGACGGCTGTCCCATGACTGCAAAGCAGCGGACAAGGTGATTGCAGACATGGCGAGTTTTTTCGCCCTTCTGCGGGGTGGCCCAAATGTACCCTGAGTAAGTATCGATTGTAACGTGAAGCCAGCGCCAGGGAGCAAATGGGGGCCACTGCGTTACATCCATCTGCCACAACGCATTGGCTCCCAACCCCCTGGGATTTACCCCTGTGGACGGGTAAGAGGCTTGGCCTGAACATTGGGGGCACTGTTGAATAATGGCCTGGGCGTCTGTGAGGGGAATAGAGAACCTATGGGCGAGGCTGCGGGCAGATTGATGGTGCATGGCATGACTTTGCGCTGGGGAGACTGGAAAGGCGCGTAACAGCTGATCAGCTTTTGCATTTCCCTCTGCCAGCGAGCCTGGAAAGGGTTGATGGCTGCGAATATGGGCGGCAAAGAGAAGCGTTCTGCGCTGCGCCAGCAGACGTTGCAACGCAATAAACAAACCAAGAAGGTTCCTGTCTAGATTGTGAGAGACATAACTTCCTTCAAGTACAGTGAGGACATTATAAACGTACAAGCTGTCAGTGATTAAATTAAAACTAGAGTCTGCAAACACTGTGCAAGCCAGGACTACCGCAGCAAGCTCTGCACGTTGCGGAGATGTTTGTGGGGTAGTATATCGGGCTTTCCATTCACCATCCACCTGCCAAGTCATCACACCTCTGGTAGGTGACCCATCAGTAAAGACAGTGGGCGCCCCTTGGAGGGGGGCTGGGCTTAGGCAAGTGCCGAGTCTAATAGGCAAATGGGGGAGAAGTTGCAACCGTACATCCTTGGGAAGGTGGTATGCAACCTCTCCAGTAAAATCAGCTAACGCGAGTTGCAAGGCTAAGGAAGAACGGAAACCAGACTCCCAGTCACTTTGGGGGATGGGTATGTGGAGTCGAATAGGATCCATGCCAAAAAGGGCCAAGCAACGATCGCGCCCTTTGCGGAGGATCAAAGCTAGCATAGCCAATTGAGTCAAGACAGTGGTTTTTGGCGTATGTGCAAGGTGGAGCCACTCCAAGATATGCACCTCCGACGAGGAGACTTGAGCGATTGCTCCGGTGAACTGAGGTCGGGTTGCTACGATTAGAAGTGCAGGGGGCATATTTTCTATTGCACGATCTACCCAACGCTCTTTTAGGGCGATATTCACCTTCTTAATCACTTCTAACTGAGGCTGAGATAATGTAATGAGGTCAGCCGGTTGTCGGCCTTGCTTAAGAGCCTCAAAAAGCGGGTGGAGGTCATTAGTTGTCAATTTATAGTATGGCCGTGCCCAATTAAGGGTCCCTAAGATTTGTTGTAAGTGTACATAAGTCAGCTTTGGTGGCAAAATAATTTCGGGTAGTTGGGGCATGGCGTAGGCGCTCATCAAACGGTGGCCAAGATACAAAAAGGGCTCGGAGAGCTGGATTTTTTCAGGTGCAATTATTAACCCAAACTCTCTCAGGGACTGAGTTAGAATAGGTAACCAATTAAGAGGTAATCTAGGCCCCGATACCAAGATATCATCCATGTAATGAATAACTAGGAGGGTCGGATAACGCTTACGAAACTCCGATAATGCTTGATGCACGTAAAGCTGACACAGCACAGGGCTGTTCAACATGCCCTGGACAATACAGACCAATGATACCTTTGTGTGGGCTGGGCATTATTCAGAACTGGTACCGTGAAAGCAAACTTTTTCTTATCTTGAGGCTGAAGGGGAATAGTGTAAAAACAGTCTTTCAAATCTACGATGGCGACCTGGTAACCCGCAGGTATTAAGTTAGGATTAGGTAGTCCACATTGCAAGGGGCCCATGGGTTCAATAATTTTATTTACTTCCCTCAAATCATGTAAGAGTCGCCATTTCCCTGATTTTTTCTTTATCACAAAAACAGGGGTATTGTAGGGGCTAGAGGAAAATTCCAAGTGTCCAGCTTGCACCTGCTCCTTTACCAGGTGCAGCAGAGCCTCTAATTTGTCTTTTGGCAAAGGCCATTGCTCTACCCAAATGGGTTCTTCAGTTTTCCAGGTGAGGGCCAATGCTCGGTGCGGGGAAGCTACTCCCGCATGTTGATCCGAGTTCCCAGCTGTTGCAGGAGGTCGCGTCCCCATAGGTTAAAAGGGAGCGGTATTATGACTGGTTGAAAGTGAGCTATAACTGGACCGGCTTGACTTGCTCTCACCGCCAACCACTCAGTGCTCTGGCTAGAAGATTGTTCCCCACCCACTCCCCAAATAGAGGGGGCGGGCTCCTTAGGCCACTGAGACGGCCATTCCTTTACCGTAATGACCGACACATCCGCCCCAGTGTCCAACAACCCTTCGAGGCAGTGCCCATGAATCCAAAACTTACGAGTTGGCTTTCCACTGGCAATGTTCGTCTGGACCAGCGCAACCTGTGGGGATAACATAGAGGCCTTAGGCCCCACTGGGGTGAGGTTCCGTACGCTTAGGCAATGAGCCCACAAATCTCCCTGCTTAAGGGTCAGGGGCATGTGCCCCCAAACCTGAAGCATGATAGATGTCTGGGGAATGTAGTCAAGCAATTCCGGGACCACAAAAATCCCTTGAGGGCTCGCTGCTTGCGTTGGTAAAATAAGCAGTGGCTCAGGACCCTCAAAGGGAGTCGCTGGCAATGTGGGAACAAGTATAACTTCCCCTGGGAACACTGAGGTGGCATTCTTTTGAAGCACAAGCGCGACAGCACATCCGGGTGTCGGCAATGATTCCTCTTTCTTTATTCCGGGGCCCGAGGAAGGCCCGCTCCCCGGTTTCCCGGGGAGGTCTCTGTTCCTACAGGGTTAGTACGGCATTGGTTAGCCCAATGGTAGCCCTTGCTACATCTGGGACACTTCTTCGAGGGGCGACCAGCATTCTTCTGGTTCGATCCAGATTTATGTGCTCCTCCGCCTGGCGCTCGGCACGCAGCACGGAAGTGGCCAGGCTTCTGGCAGTTGTAGCAGTTCCCCGTGGGCTTATTGGATTGTTTCAAAGCCATAGCTAACAGGCCCATATCGTACGATTTTGAGCCGATTTCAGCACAAGCCTGAATCATGTCCGCCAGGGAATAAGTCTGACGGTGGATAACTCCCTGCAAGGCCTTTTTGCTGTCCGCGTTGGCATTCTCAAATGCCAATTTTTGCAGCAGCTCTCCCTGAGCCTCAACATTGTCCAACTGCCGAGCGATCGCAACCTTCAAACGGTCCACAAAGCTTGTGTATGGCTCTGAGGGTCCTTGCTTGATCACTGCAAAGGAGCGAGCCGGGGTGCCAGCCGAGGGCACCCTGCGGAGCGCTCGGAGGACACACATTCCAACCGCCTTAATGTGTCCATCAGGCAACTGGCATTGCATGGCCAGAGGCTCGAACTGCCCAGAACCATAAACCTGCTCTGCTGTAATCTGCGCTGTGGCGCCCAAACGGGCTGCCTGCTGGTATTCGCTATCCCACACCACATACTGTGAAGGCGTTAAAATCATACGAAACAACGCCTTCCAGTCGTGCGGGGTCATGAGGTATCCATTGTTAAGACCTTCCAAAATGCCCTGGACAAAGGTAGACTGGAGTCCTGAGTCCTTCACGGCTCGATTTAACTCCCGGAGGACCGAATACGGAAGTGGTTCCCAGTCCACGTGGGCGTTTCCTTGGCCGTCTACCGGACCTCGCATCACTGGGAACAGAGCTGGGTTCTCTCCAGCCCATTCTTCCCCATCTACCAGGATTTGTCCGGACTTTTTGGCATGATGGAGTCCCTCCACAACAACCCCTCGAAAGCCCAGCTTCTCCTTAAGAGCCCTGGAGTTCGGGGGCCCCGAGGCCGTCGGCGTGACGGCGGGCAGCAACACAGGGTATGGAGGGGGTGCGGCATCCACAACTTCAGATTTCAGGAGCACAGGCTCCCCACCGAAGAAAGCCGCGACTGCTTCCAGCACCTTTCTGCTGAGCAGGAGGTGCTGGATCGGAGCTCGTGGCTCCGCCTGCAGCTCGGTCCCTATCTTTCTCCAATGTTCTGCTTTCAATGTCCCTTTGTACGGATACCAAGGGCATTGACAATCGACCTCCCGTAAGAGATCAGCGAGATCATGCACAGGCACCACCTCCCCGGAATGTTGCCGGATAATTTTTTGCAATTCTTCCGCATGCTGTTTCTGATCAACAGAAAGACTAGAGCCCATACTTACGAGGGAGCCGAAGCTGAGTGCACTAAGAAGACTGTTCCAGTCGCGTAAGCAGGGTGCTGAGGGATCTGGATCACGTCGGGGTCACCAGATGAGGGAACAAACAAGGCGGAAACGGTGTCAATGCAGGACCTCCTGAACATCAGAAGGGTGCGTTTATTTATAGAGTACAAAAGAGGTGGTGCAAATGTATAGGGAGAGAGCGTGGAAAGAGCGGATTGGTTCTATTTTGCCGCAGTATGGGAGGAGTGCTTATCAGGGTGCGACCGCCACATTCCAGTATGGTATGCCAGTCCTGGGTGGGGTGTTTACCCTTATCAGCCTACAGAGTTGAGGTGGTGGCAGCAGTGACAATGAAGGTGAGCAAGAAGGTGAGTGTTCCCCATCACCCACCCACCTGCCTGCTCACTCACTTGCTCGCCCTCCTCACCACCATTGCAAAATGGCAGGTAGAGGCAGTGGCAGAGAGGAGGGCAGACGCAGGCTCCCTGTTGCTCACTCATCCTCCTTCCCACCAGTTCTGCAGTGTTTAACTGCAGTGGAGGCTGTGGCCAGGAGGGCATCTGGGAGGGCTATGAGGTAGGGGCATAGCAAAGTTGTAGTGGGCCCAGAGACAAGATTTTAAAATGCACCCCCTCACTGAAGCTCAGCTCATGAAGTAAAGAAATCTTAAATGAGGCTGAATAGTGGTAACAAAAAGCATAGTAAATTTTTGATATTGGTGGGCCCCCAGATAACTGTTTCCCCTTGCCCTATTATAGTTACACCCCTGCTATGAGGGTGTTGGGGGCTGCCCGGGTAGGCAACAGGGGCACCCAGGCAGACCTTTCTCCTGAGCCTTGAGCCAGCCCTGTCTGATTGTCATGCTAAAAATTCAGCCACGTAGTTGTTATTAGATGATAAGACTGTACAGCAGCAGTTCAAGTCTACTTTAAGAACTCTCTATGATCTGGCATAATTGTTTCTCAACCACTCATCCAAGACTTTGAAAGAGTGCACCACCACAGTGACTCCTCTGTCAGGAATTTCTTTCTCAAAATGATTTTTTCAGCACAAAAATAGTTTGACCCCTGCTAATAAGGCAAAGAGGCACCTTTCCAAGTGGCAATTCTCCTTATATTAAGCAAGGGGGGTAGCAATTGTCCATATTCAACCCCAGCATAGCACAGCGGCTATTGCTGGTGTCTGCCTTGGGATTCTTCTTAGATGGTGAGCCCTTTGGGGACAGAGAGCCATTTTGTTCTTATTCTTTTTCTATGTTAACTGCTTTGAGAACTTTTGTTGAAAAGTGGTATATAAATAATAGAAGTAAATGAAGTTGCCATGTGCTGCTAGCCATTTTAAGAGCATTTTCAGAACCATCTTGGATTGGGCCCTCTAGCAGCAAATGTGCACATTTTCCCAAAGGTTACCCAGCTCATTTCTTTTGCCAGCCTTTCCTCCTGTGACATTTACATGAAGAAAGACAAACCAAACCAAACAGTCTTAGCTACTTGATGTTCAAAGAGCACGTCTTAGATTTATTATTATTATTTATTATTTACATTTATATCCCGCTCTTCCTCCAAGGAGCCCAGAGTACTGCATACTTGAGTTTCTCTTTCACAACAACCCTGTGAAGTAGGTTAGGCTGAGAGAGAAGTGACTAGCCCAGAGTCACCCAGCTAGTTTCATGGCTGGGTGGAACTCGGGTCTCCCCAGTCCTAGTCCAGCACTCTAACCACTACACCACGCTGGCTTCAAATTTGTGAACAAAGGCTGGCAGATTTGTGAACAAATCTGCACTACAGATTTAAAGAAGTTTAGTGTTCATTCCATGTTCACAGGGAACTGTAGTTTCCAACAGAATTTCTAACAGAGAACTCTCAACTCTTTACCAAACTACAGTCCCTGGAATTCTTTTCAGGAAAACCATGATGATAGATTATCTATCTATCTATCTATCTGATGTATATACTGCCCTTCCAAAATGGCTCAGGGTGGTTTACAACAGTATAAAAACAATTGAAACCAGTTAACAATTAAAATTAGAACTATAAAAACAGAATAAAACCAATTAAACATGCAAACAGCTAAACACCCTGGAAAACCAGGGCAACTATTTAAAACTATTTAACAGTTTACAGTAGCTTAAAAACCCTGGAAGGCCAGGCCAAACAGGGCTCTCCTGAAAGACAGTAATGAACTCAAATTATGGATTTCTGCTGGGAGTGCATTCCACAGCCCAGGAGCAGCTACAGAGAAGGCTCGCCTCTGAGTCACCACCAGACGCACCAGTGGTAGCTGGAGACGGACCTCAGATGACCTTAACGTGCGGTGGGGATCATGCAGAAGAAGGCACACTCTAAGATAACTCAGACCTAAGCCATTCAGGGCTTTAAAGGCACTTTGTATTTATTTATTTATTTGTATTTGTATTTAGCACTTTGTATTTATACTTATATTGTACTGTAATAAAAACACAATGTAAGTGTGTTGGGCCAATAGACCTATATAATTCACGTACTGCTGGAGGACCTTTTCCCACATCATGCACTGTAGTGATACATGAAAACACTTCCAAATTTCTTCTTTGCTCTGCTTTATACACAAGATGCAGACCTTCTCTCAGTGACTAAAATGGCACCCTGGAAGGGGACCAGTAGGTCATATGAAAATCATGCCCATACAGGATTAGAGCATGTATTCCTTTTTAAAGAACACTCTGCACCTCTTTTCTCACCCCACCAAATTTAAGTTTTATGAAACTAAAAGATAAGTAACCATAATTTAAACATAGGGAAAACTGTTGTATAGTGTTTCATTATTATACCATTTTGTTTTATTATCTACATTTTATGGCACAGAGGCATTAATGCATCACTACAGCATTGTCTCTTATTTTTGGCTAGCAAACTCCCAAAATAATTAACATCCCCTACATATTTTGTCTTCTGTGAAATCTGCACTTCTCTTAGCAGAAATAATAAAATGGTTTAATAACTGTTAAATTGTTTGCAGGTGCCAGTCATAAGTGTAGACATGAATAAACCAAAATAATGACTTGAAATATTAAGATTTTATAAAAGAGTATAAAAGACAAAGCAAATCAGAAATACACAAATACAATCTAGGGTAAGCCAAAATGAAGTGGCCAGTTTTGCAAAAGTATTTGTCCGAATTGAAAGGTGGTCACCACTTCACATATTTTTCAGGAATAGTTGAGCACTGAGAACTCTTGCAATTGAACACTCTCATTTCTTATACTGATTCCTGATTGAGTAGGATCATCAATGTGACACGTATTGCTCTCACCTTAAGGGACTTCATTTGTCCTTTGTAATATTAGCATTTAACTCAACCTGAGTGGCTACATAGTATTCTGATGTTATGTCTACTATGTGAACTGTGACTGGCTGGGATTATTCAAACAGAATGAACCCCTAGACTTAAAAAAAATAATTAAATTGATAGTACTACTATTATTTATATACCACTTTTCAACTGCCCCCCCGGCTCTTAAAGCAGTTTATATAGAAAAAGAATAATTAGGAAAAGATGGGGGGTGGGTTACCCAAAAGGGCTCACAGTCTGAATAGGTACACAAGGTATTGTCACCAACAACAGCCACTGGAGGGATGCTGTGCTGGGCTTGAATGGGGTGGTTGCTCTTCCCCTGCTTAATATAGAGAATCACCACTTATGAAAAGTGCCTCTGCTCAGTTAGCAAAGGTAAATTCTGTATCTGGAAGCAGGACTTCTTGGCTACTTTTAATAACATATATTTTTTCCTTGCCTATGAAGTACAAGTAGGAAATAATGGAGAAATGAAGGACTTTAGCGTAGCTGTGATTGGACAATAGTATTCCCCGCCAAAGGGTAGAACTTAAGCTCTTTTTAATTTCAAACTTACTTTGTATAAAAAACTTCATTTTTAAAAAGCCTTGAAACATTTGGCAAACACTATATACTCCGTTGACTTTCATGCAGATGCACTGTGCATTTACCCCTCATGCAGTGCAAAATTACTAGTGTATAACAATTTAGATTAAGAAAAGATGGAGGAGGAGATATCTTTGATTCTTCATGCAATGAACATTGTGTATATATTGACTGATTACATTACAAAAGAAACAGAGGACGCATTCACATGTAATGTGGAACCGCGGGTCCAATGGACCTGCGGTTCAGTTCCCCCCTCCCCCTGCTCTCCCACCTGAATTTGGGTGTTACGGAGAGCTCCCTCTCTGCACTCAGTGTGCAGTCAAACTAGCTGTGCGGGATTCCTTCTTCCATTAAGTACAGCCCTCTCAGCCAATCACGGCTGGAGTTGAGGGAGGAACTTCCTCCCTCAACTCCAGTTCCCCAGGACACAGCTTGAGGTTCTGAATTCAGATGTACTGCAGGCTGCGTCCAACCTCAGGTTGCAGCAGCGAAACTCACTACAACCCAAGGGTACAGACTGGAGTTACAAATCTGAAACCTTGGGTTCGTTGCCACGCCAAATCACATTTCCACACATTCAGATATAACACTCACAGAACCTCTGGCCTATTCAACTGCGGTTCCACATTACATATGGATGTGGCCAGAGTTTCCAAAACACAGAACCTAAGATGGCCCTTTTCAAGCATATTGGAAGAATTATTTCCAAAGTTTCCAAAGATTTTCAGTATATTTGTACATAAAGGAAATATGCCATCTTTAAATGATGATAAGGCCGTACATTAACAGTTAAATTAAGCAGCATCACCCTGGCCCAGTTTGTGTGAAAGGAAGCCGAAATTGCTCCCTAGAAAACAGAGCCCTGGCTCAGCTTCATACAAACACGAAACATTTTTTGGTCTCTGACTTCTTTTGGTAGGAGAACCAATGGCCAGCAGCCACCATGTACTTACCACAAGCAATCAATCATGGCAAGGATTTCCAGTTCTTTGTTTCAAAATGTGAGATAGATGGGGCTCTCTTTCCACTGGTAAAGTTGCAGGGACTTGTCACCAGCTTCCTCTCCCCTGCAGGTCTTGGACCCTTTGAGCCATAGGTACCCCTTATTCCGGATTAAGTAGTGGCCTTGGCATGGAAAAGTTCTATCTTCTGCAGCCCATTTCCAAATCTCCCAGCTGTTACAAAGAGAAGTGATTATCTACCACTACCACCACTAATCCCAGTCTCTCCCACTCAGAAGAAAGTCTAAGTTGACTCCATATCCATCCTTTCCATATTTTCCAACTTTCCCCATCATTTCCTTCTCCTTCTAGTACCTTGACTTGAATCTCTAGGAAACTTTATCATGCACTCATTAAAAGATTATCCCCCATGACCCCATTCTTTCTCAGCACATACTCTGCAATAATTGTAAATCAGTTTATTCCCAAATTCTGCCCTCCCCTCTCACAAAATATGTAAAACTAGGTAAAACTAGCTACATTTGAAGGGAGAAATATAAAATAAACTTGCTGATTGACTAAAACTAGCAATTAAGAAGATCTTTTGAAGCTGGAAGGGCAATATTATGATTTTAAAAGTGTAATTAGCATTATTGGTTTGATTTGCTATTTGAATAAACATGTATCTGAATATTGGATAGTGACAACTCAGTCAATGAAGTGCCCTCCTGCATATTCTTTCTGTATGGAGATAGCAAATAATATGTACATTGTGCATGGCAAACTGCTTGCAATCAGTAAGCATGGCAAATCAGTTTGCAATCACCCAGCTTACCTTCTGTCTAGCTGCATATGTGTGTGTGTGTGTGTGTGTGTGTATAACTTAGTTATGTTCCACTGTATCATGTGCAGCTTTCCAGCCAATCCATTTTGGAACGCAAGGAGCCCCAGTGTCAGTAAAGATGCTCCAATACAACCATTGTGACTACCGACAGCAAACAAATGTTGTTCTTTGCCCCACTTCCGCAGCATTGAAGGACTATAAACATACTAGGGAATCTGGCTCAGAGATTACATGTGCCAGATTTTAAAAGCAAAAACTAGTGCACAGATGAATAAAATGTCCCATCTGTCCATATTTTGCCCTATGTCTTCAATACTAAAAAACCTGAAAATATTACTAAGTGTGGACAATGAATGCCCTAGAATGAGATATTCTCAGTTATATGTTCTTGAAAATGTCTTCTCCAATGTTTTTGAAATGCTACACAAATGTGTAGCAATGCCAAGAAATTTAGATTGTCAAGAAATTTAGGACCAACTAAAAGAAATACTTTTCCACACAATGCATAATCAACTTGCGGAATTCTTTGCCACAAAATGTGGTCACAGCCAACAACCTGGATGCAGGGCCGCTGATAGC
The DNA here is from genome assembly GCF_027244095.1 of Hemicordylus capensis. Taxonomy (NCBI): domain Eukaryota; kingdom Metazoa; phylum Chordata; class Lepidosauria; order Squamata; family Cordylidae; genus Hemicordylus; species Hemicordylus capensis. The sequence continues at coordinate 93,083,477 of NC_069662.1, read as the reverse complement.
TGGTTCAGGCCCCAGTGAAAACATTTTTTTGCGCCCCCCCCAGCAAGGGCAGAGCGGCTATAAATCTTTACATGGGATTTGTATTGATGTGATTTGTATCGATAAATGAATGAAAGAATGAATGCATATGCCCTGCCTGGAATATAAATGAAACATGGAATAGGTAAAGAAAACATTTATTCTTGAAGAACATTTTTATAATTTTGACATGAGATCTTGTTTATTTGAAATCTGAGAAAAAATAGTTAGAAATATTTGAAAAAATAAACTGTTTTATTTTTGGGGTGTGTGTGTGTGCCATTTTACCTTTTGTAATTAAAGAATAACTAAAAAAAATTAAAATATATACTTTGTCAAAATAAAATAAAATTTTACCCCAAATTTTTATTTATTTTATTTTATTTATTGTTGGATTTATTTCATTTTTATTTCATTAAAAGACAACCCCAAGGTGGTTTACAAAAGTTAAAACATACAATAAAAAGACAATAAAAATATTAAGCTAAAAATATATAAACAAACCAAATTTAAAATCTATAAAATACAAGCATAAAAACAATACAACAGGTAAAAACACACAGAAGCAGCAGTAAAAATGATTATGTAAAAGCCTGGATAAAAAGCCAAGTTTTAACAAGCTTTCTAAAAGCCGTGATGGAGTCCGAGGAGCGAATGGCCACTGGGAGAGCATTCCAAATTGCAACTTTATTCATACAAAGTTATATTTTTGAAACAATTGATTCAGGAAACTTGCATTTTGAAAAATTTACTGTATCGCATTTATATCAGCGGAGCTTTACGAGTTTTACAATTTGCTAATAAATCAATAACTTCAGAAAAATCGCATTTTCTCGCTAATTCAGCTTCAACTGACAGTAAACCTAAATCTGCCAATTGGTTTTGGGTCATGTAACGAGAACAGAATGGAATAACAGGGGAGGGGGAACAACCTAAGAAACAATTATGAGATAAAAGGTGAGAAGAGGATTAGTTTATGGATTAGTTCTAAGACACCAGAATGCACTGAGCAGAAGAATAGGGAATGAAATAACACAGATTGGAAGAATGGTTACACAGGCAAGGCAGTAATGCTTACATTTCAGCCATAAAACCGCATATGCATTTATTCTAGATCATTTAAACTAGAACTCCTTGATGCTGTACTCAAAGGTACTAACTTAGAGTATAATCCTCACTCCACCTTTTTTGCCATTCTTTAACCATCCTGTTCTATATATTACAAGAATGTTTTTCAGTAGTAAGTGACATCTCAGTATGCACCCTAAAAATGAGTTTTGGAGAATGAATCTGTAACAAAAACAAGGATTTTGTCACACACATTAATAGAATATAAAAGAGAAAGAACGATATCATTAGCTTAAGTTAAACCATTTGCAAGCTTAGGTCATGGAGAGTAGAGGCTGAATTCAGGCTGTGATGTTAAATTTCTTCTGCTGACAAATGGAAGCTATTCTGTCTTTGCCCACGGTAGCACAGAAACCAGAAAGGGAAACTGGAAATATTTGGATGGGTGCCTACTTATTCCCTGAGAAGGTGTGTGTGTGGTGGGGGGGGAGAGCAGATTTGTGGGGTGGGGGCAGAATCAAAGGAGAAATACTGCAGTGAAGGGAGAGGCTTCTGCAGGAAAAATGTGAATACAGTGGGGCTCACCTCAGCCATTTTTGCTGTGGGATGCAAAGCCCCCAAGGTGTGAGGGGACGGAGGAGGAGGAAGACCCCATGAAAGTGGGTAGGGAGGGCCTTTCCTCCTCACTCGGGCTCTGCTGGTGTGTACATGGTCCACTGCTCTCTAGAAACTACAAGCCTACCCTGCTCACATTCTGCAGAGAGATGCGTGGGGAGGAGACGGCTCATGGCTGTTGAGCAGGCTGTAGGGAAGGGGAGGAGTGTCATGCCCCCACTTGAGGACACTGAAGAGGAGTGGGGGGCAGGCAACTTACCAGAAGATGTGGAGGCACCTGAGGAGGAGTGGCCTGGTGATGTGAATGGGGAGATAACTGAGACAGGCCAAGGCGAGTGTTTGGCACAAGAGGGGCAAGCAGGGCTGGGTGACCTTTGGAGAGAAGGGTTAGGATCTGAGCCAGAGTTTGAATGGTGACTATCTCTTCAAGGATGCAGATGGGAAAAATGTCAGCCACAGGTGAGGGAATTACAGAGGAGTCATCGGCTCGCGAGGAGGCAGCAGGAGCCGGATTGAATCTATGGCAGCTGGCGGGGGTGGAGGGTTGATTAAGTGCACATGGCCACTGACTATAAATCAGGCAGTCTGTGCCTTGAACAACTGCTGGAAACAACACGCCAAATCGGCTTGAGCCTCTGTCAGAGAGATTGTGACCTTGGAATTTGGGTTTCTCCCTCCTCACTCCTGTATCCCTGGTGAGACTGTTAAACCTGTCTCTCTAGCAATAAAAGACTGAAACCTGAGCTACTGGCTATTGCAGCATATATCTCTGGCTAGCATCTTCCGTCGAGTGAGCTTGTGACAAGGAGGAGTAACAAAAAAGCAAGGGAGTGGGTGCGTGGGTTTCTCCCTGGGAGTGTATAGTTGTGTGAGTGAGTGCATGTGAACAGGTGGCCCATAGATTTCAGTGGGTCCTCAATAGACTGCCCAAGGAAGTCATCCTCCCATTAAAGTTAGGGGCACAGAGTTGGTTTCTGGATTCATCAGTGGCTTTTCCTGAATGACCTGGATAGCAGCTCAAAAATGCCAACCCCTGACACCAGTTCTGAATTAAAGGTTTTCAGGAGTGGTTCTTGTGTGATCCAAAATGGTTCAGATGAAATGTTATTGGATCCATTTTGTTGGTAAAGCAGAGTTGTATAGACTTCTTCATAGGAAAAGAAAGGATTTGTGCAGTATGAATTTCCTTTTACCGACTTCTATCCATATACATGTATTAATAATTATAATAATAATTCAATTGCTATTTCTATTCTACAGTAGCGATATAGCAATGGAGTTTGGACTAGACAAGTGTGCTGCATTAATAATGAACAGAGGGAAAATAACAAAAACAGAAGGAAGAGAACTGCCCAATGGAAGCAAGATCAAGAACCTGGAAGAGAAAGAACCTTACAAATACTTGGGCATTCTCCAGGCTGATAACATCGCACACACTGAAGTTAAAAGAAAAATTGGAAGTGAATACATCAGGAGAGTTAGAAAAATCCTCAAGCCCAAATTCAATGGCGGGAACACCATACAAGCCATAAATACCTGGACTATACCTGTTATCAGATACACTGCAGGAATAATAGACTGGACCCAGGCAGAGCTAGAGACGCTAGATCGTAAGACCAGGAAAATAACGACCATCAATCATGCTCTGCACCCCCGCTGTGATGTAGATAGGCTCTACTTTCCTCGCAGCTCGGGTGGAAGAGGAATGCTGCAAGTCCATCAAACAGTAGAGGAGGAGAAAAGAGGCCTTGAAGAATATATCAAGGACAGTGAAGAAGATGCACTTCAAATGGTCAATAATGAGAAACTATTCAACACCAATGAAAGAAAGAAGGCCTACAAGAAAGAACAAGTCAAGCACCGAGCAGAAAAATGGAAAAATAAGCCCCTGCATGGTCAATATTTGCACAATATAAGTGGAAAATCAGACATCACCATGACCTGGCAATGGCTTAAGAATGGTTACTTGAAGAAAGAAACAGAGGGTTTAATACTGGCTGCGCAATAACAGGCACTAAGAACAAATGCAATAAGAGCAAAAGTGGAAAAGTCAATAACAAACAGCAAGTGCCGCCTTTGTAAAGAAGCAGATGAAACCGTGGACCACCTAATCAACTGTTGTAAAAAGATTGCACAGACTGACTACAAACAAAGGCATGACAAGGTAGCAGGAATGATACACTGGAACATCTGCAAAAAATACAAGCTACCTGTAGGCAAAAATTGATGGGACCATAAAATTGAAAAAGTGGTAGAAAATGAAGATGTAAAAATATTATGAGACTTCCGACTACAAACAGACCAACATCTGCCACACAATACACCAGATATAACTGTAGTTGAGAAGAAAGAAAAACAAGTCAAAATAATCGACATAGCAATACCAGGGGATAGCAGAATAGAAGAAAAAGAAATAGAAAAAAATCACCAAATACAAAGATCTACAAACTGAAATTGAAAGGCTGTGGCAGAAAAAGACTCAAATAATCCCAGTGGTAATTGGCGCCCTGGGTGCAGTTCCAAAAGACCTTGAAGAGCACCTCAAGACCATAGGGGCCACAGAAATCACCATCAGCCAATTACAAAAAGCAGCTTTACTGGGAACAGCCTATATTCTGCGACGATATCTATAACAATTGACAATAAAATTCAGCCATATCAGGTCCTTGGGAAGGACTCGATGTCTGGATAAAACAAACCAGTCAATAACATCTGTCTGACTGTGTAAACAAGAAATAATAATAATAATTCAATTTCTATTCCGCTCTTCCAAAAATGACTCAGGGCAGTTTACACAGAGAAATAATAATTAAATAAGATGGATCCCTGTCCCCAAAGGCTCACAATCTAAAAAGAAACATAAGATAAACACCAGTAACAGTCACTGGAAGTACTGTGCTGGGGGTTGACAGGACCAGTTACTCTCCCCCTGCTAAATAAAAGAGCATTACCACGTTAAAAAGTGCCTCTTTGTCAAGTTAGCAAGAGGTCTCTAAACCCCAATCAATTGTCCAAGACTTTTCTAATGGATCTGTTTAGGTATTAAATCATATAATAAATATTTCTCAATGCATCTACATCTTGATGCACTTAAAAACAAACACTAGTATGCATGTTTTTATTTTGTAAGAGAGAATCCATGGAGTAATATATGGAAAAACATTTGACTGTAACGTAGATTTTTACAAAACCTGGGTAGCAACTACAGGTGAAACTCGGAAAATTAGAATATCGTGTAAAAGTCCATTAATTTCAGTAATGCAAATTAAAAGGTGAAACTGATATATGAGACAGACGCATTACATGCAAAGCGAGATAAGTCAAGCCTTAATTTGTTATAATTGTGATGATCATGGCGTACAGCTCATGAAAACCCCAAATCCACAATCTCAGAAAATTAGAATATTACATGGAACCAAGAAGACAAGGCTTGAAGAATAGAACACTATCGGACCTCTGAAAAGTATAAGCATGCATATGTATTCAGTACTTGGTTTGGGCTGCTTTTGCAGCAATTACTGCCTCAATGCGGCGTGGCATGGATGCTATCAGCCTGTGGCACTGATGAGGTATTATGGAAGACTAGGATGCTTCATTAGCGGCCTTCAGCAATTCTGCATTGTTTGGTCTCATGTCTCTCATCCTTCTCTTGGCAATGCCCCATAGATTCTCTATGGGGTCAGGTCAGGCGAGTTTGCTGGCCAATCAAGCACAGTACACTGTATACTTTTCAGAGGTCCGATATTGTTCTATTCTTCAATCCTTGTCTTCTTGGTTCCATGTAATATTCTAATTTTCTGAGATTGTGGATTTGGGGTTTTCATGAGCTGTACGCCATGATCATCACAATTATAACAAATTAAGGCTTGACTTATCTCGCTTTGCATGTAATGCGTCTGTCTCATATATCAGTTTCACCTTTTAATTTGCATTACTGAAATTAATGGACTTTTGCACGATATTCTAATTTTCTGAGTTTCACCTGTAGTCTCCTGTTCTCAGGGCCTTTTTGAGACTCTTAGAGGCTCACGGGCAATGTGTTCATTCCAGTCCCCCTTTCTTCTCTCTAGTTGACATACTGTGCAATATTATATGTTACATGTTGGAATGTAACATTTGTGCACTTGCACAAGAGCACTGTTGTGAAAGTGCAACAATTGCACAGGCCATTATAGATAATGCAACTCTGTGCAATTTTTGCACTTGCACACCCATGCTGTTGCACAACTGCACCAACATTATGTTATGTGTGTAATGTTGCACCGTATATCAGCAACTGCATCCTGTGTCAATGTAATAATCCAAAATACTGAAATAACTCTTGATTCTTATATTTTAAGTGATGAGTTTTATTGACTTGAATGAAAAGGATCAATATGATCACTTCAAATACTGATCCATACTTCCTTGGATGGGACCCCTCTATATGTGGGGACTGGGGAAATTGTCCCCCTTGCCCCCCACCCCACAAGGCCCTGTCTGCTCATGGTTGCTCCACTCTGACATAACATTTTTTATATGCATTTTCCCATAGGGATTCATTTCTGCATGGGCAAACAATGTTGCATTATTATGAAGAGCCTTAGGTATTTACTGAAAATTCTTGGCTGGTAAGTCTGGTCTATATTTAGATTTCACTGGGATCATTTTTTTTTTTGTCTCAAGACAATTTCTTCCAGCATTAGTTTTAAACCTATTCTTCTGCTGGGTTGATGCTACTTGGTATGTGTAGGTTCACACATTGGTCTGGAGCCTGCCTCATCTGATATAGAATAGAGTGCTATCTAATTCTAGATATTTCTGTTGGCCAAACTAAGCAAAATTTCAGCTTACACAAAACTCTTCGTCATGAAGAATAGAAAAAGAACTGAAGGTCACATTTTCTATAAACATCAATTAAGTACAAAAAGTAAGTGAAAGGAGCAGGGGGCAATGAGCAAAAGTATGTTTCTTTAGTAATGGAGGAGATCTGGTCTTGTGGTAGCAAGCATGAATTGTCCCTTTTGCTAAGCAGGTTCTGCCCTTTGCATTCGAATGGGAGACACGTGTGAACACTATAAGATATTCCTCTCAGGGGATGGGGACCCTGGGAAGAGCATCTGCATGCCTGCATGCAGAAGATTCCAAGTTCCCTCCCTGGCAGCATCTCCAAGGTAGGGCTGAGAAAGACTCCTGCCGGCAACCTTGGAGCAGCCACTGCCAGTCTGTGTAAACAATACTGAGCTAGATGGACCAATGGTCTGACTCAGTATAAGGCAGCTTCCTATGTTCCTGTTATGTTAATCCAATAAAAATATGCCAAGTTACCTCTTTTGTATTTCTCACACCCAGGAAACAGTATGACAACAACTGCCTAATAATGATAATGGCACTGAGAGTGGAGTTAATTTTTAAGGCGAGGCTCTGCAGGCATTCCCCAGTTAAAAGTTCTTGATGTAAAGAAAGTCACCAATCCACAGAGGGATTTGATTACCTCTATCCATTACACACATGCAATGAGTGATCGTGCTACTAACCATCTGTCATCTATTTCATTTGCATCGTCAACACCTGCCCTGTTTATCTGCTGCATTCTTCTCTTCGTTGAATTCTTACACTGCTTTAATAAAACACAGAAATGTTATTGTTAAAAACCAATTAATTTACAATCCTCCACAGAGATGGTATTACTTATAATTCAATTTAGCTTCTAATGACCTGCTTTCGTGCAAAAATGACTTAATTCTTGTGTCAAAGATTAGTTATATTAGGCATTACCCTCCCGCACCTGTCATGCATTGTTGGGAAGAGGGAAAGTATCTCTCGGTGTCCACGGTCATTAATCGGAACTCCTAGTAATTTTCCCCTTTAAAAGTTCCTGTCTCCTGTTATAATCTTATACCAGCAAAGATTAAAATGAAAATTTTAAAGACCTTAAGGAGAAACTCACCACTTCTTTTGCAGGAGAAGTTATACTGGCCTACTGATTTTCCCTTTCAGCCAATAGAATCTGGACTCAATTTTACTTACTTCAGAAATCTGGAAATTAAAACAATTGGATTTTCCTCACAATTATAGTGCTGGATGTACTTTCCCCTTCTTATTACCAAAAACAGAATTATAAACATATATCACAGAAACCAAACCTGTTCACGCATTTGTAGTTTGGCAAAGCTAACTATGCCCTGCTTAGATTTAACAAAAGCCCAACATATGGTGAAATCTGGCAAATTCTAGAAACCTCCACTCATCCCACCGGTGCTCACAGAATGTCTTATCATTGTAAACTGATTTAATATTCAGCATCTGAAACAGATCTCATTTCCTTGCTTCTCCTTGTCCTAATTTTATACCATAGGCCAAACTGGATATTCTTTATCACCACATCTAAAAAGAAAGATTTATTCATCTCTTAGTCTGTGGAAACAATATTTTACTACCCATAGTTTGCATTTTATTTCAATTAGAAATAGTACAAGTTTATTTCAGGAAGTGTGACAAAATCAGGCCCAGTTTTTTTTCAGAATGCAGTAGAAATTTTATAAAAGCTTTTATGTAGTTTTAAAATGTCAATTTCCCCAAAGCATATTACTGCTTCTGTCACCAAGTCATTGTAATTCTTTCTAATACCTGGGTGTTTATCAGTTTCGAAGTAAAATGCAGCCCAGAATTAAGGTAGACGTATCTGCATACTCAGGGGAATCCTCACATAAGTAGAAGTTTATTAATTTGTAAATTAAAGGTAGGGGGATCCTGATCAGGATCTGTGCTTTCAGGACCTATAGAATGTTGAGGGTGTCCACTGAAAACAAGAAAATAAAAGAAAATGGGGGTGGGGGGATTGGCTTGCTTGGACTCCTATTAGGAATGTGCAAACAGGTTTTACTCCGAACCTGTTCAAGGTCGAACCGGTTTGGTTCGACCATTTGGAGTCGAACCAGCCCCCCCCCCCGTTTGGTCTGTTGCTGGATGTCACTTATTCCCTCTAATAGCAAATTGGGTGGCTCTTTGCCAAATGGTAGGGAAGAGAAATGGGGCTAGCTACAGACAAGGTAGGCAATGCAAATGGAGGGAGGAAAGGAAACCTTTCAGTAATGGTTGCATATGTCATTGCTTGGTTCATCTGCCATGGTAATCTGGAATGATATGCTCTCTGTGTGCTCTGTGACCTGCTTTCCATTTATGGCATGCCTGTAGTCAGACACGTATACCATACCTTAGGGATGTGCGTTTCGTTTCGGATACAAAACGGTTTGTGCACAAAACAGGCCGTTTCGGCTGTTTTGTAGCCAAAACAAAACACCCAATGCTCAAAACAGAAAATTTTGTAGCCAAAACAAAATGTTCCTGTTTTGGATACAAAACGTTTTGTTGTTTCGGCTGTTTTGGAGCTCCATTTTGCAATCGCAGAAAGTCTTTCTCCTTCAGTCTCCATTTTGAGTTTTGACATCTGTTTGAATTTCCAGCCCTTCCAGCCCGCAGATTGGCCAGCGAAAGCATGGGCTGATCTGCTGGCAATTGCCTCCTTATTCCTTTTAAGCAAATTTAAGGGTAAATTTTACCCTCATTGTCTAGTGGGGCAGTGTGCATTTACCCACATTGGCCAGTGGGGCAGTGTGCATTTCATTGTTGTTTCACACTGTTGTGTATAGATCAATTGCATTTTGAGTGGGAGGGATGTGGATGTGCATGACCTTTGGAAATCTGCCTGATTTTTCCCAAAGCTCTGCTGTTGTTAATGTGTGATGTTGATGTTATTTGGGGTGGATTCAGGGCAGAAAGGGGGCTTTGGGGGCAGAAGAATGGTTCAGGTGGTAGTGCCCCAATGGGTGCCTGCCGCCACCCAGATTCCAAAGGAATTGGGAAAAGGGCTGATTTTTAAAGGATTTCTGAAGTTGAAATGTCTTTGGGGCAGATTCGGGGCAGAAAGGGAGCCTGAGGGGCAAAACAGTGGGTTGGGTGGCAGTGCCCCAAGGGATGCCTGCCACTTTCCCTATTCCAAAGGAATAGGGCAAAGGGCTGATTTCTTAGGAATTGTTGAAGTTTACGTTTCTTTAAGGTCCCACCCCCCAGGGAATAAAGGAGGTTTCAAAAGATGCATAACTCCACCTTGGGGGCACTGGGGTAGCCAGGAGTGAGTGGTGGTATAGTGCACACAGGGTGCCAACCACCCCCTTGGGTTGCTGACCCATGGGGTGCTGGGTTCTTCTGTTTCTGAGGTGTTCTGAGTATAGATTCTCTGGTAGCATATGAGATTTTCAATGAAAAACCATGAATCCACTCTCACATGCTACCAGAGAATCTGAATCTACACTCAAACATCTCAGAAACAACAGAACACAGTACTCCATGGGTTAGCTACCCATGGGGGTGGTTGGCACTCTATGTGCTCTACACCACCACTTGCTCTGGGCCACCCTGGTGCCCCCCAAGTGTAGTTATGGGGCAGGAATTATGGAGATCTATCATTCCCTATGGGGAAGAACTTTACAGACGCACAAACTCCATTACATCTTTAAAAATCAGCCCTCTGCCCAATTCCTTTGAAATAATTCTGGCAGCTTCCTTGCCCCCACTGGGCACTACCACCCACCCTACTCTGCTATGGGTCACCCCTTTCCCCCCAACATGAAGCTATACTCTTGCTGAAACCTCCATTCTTCCCTACGGGAAAAATCCTATACTTCAAAAATTCACCAAAAATCAGCCCTTTGCCCAATTCCTCTGAAATTTGGGTGGTAGTTTCCACCCATTGGGCACTACCACTCATACCCACTAGTTTTCCCCTGGGGCCATTTTTCAAAATCCAAAACGTTTCGGATTCGGATTTTGCAATTTTGAACAAAGAACAAAATTGGAGTGTTTCGGATTGGCTGATTTCGAACAAAGAACAAAATGGGGGTGTTTTGGATTTGGGCCAAAAACAAAACAGGGGAAAAAACAAAATGCACAACCCTACCATACCTCCTAAGTTTTTTGACTACACATTGTACATCCTGCCTGCAAAATTGCTTGGTCACTTCCCCATTTTTAATTGGTGAAATGATGGTGAGTATGGCATGTGCAAAGGAACCATTCTATTTCATTCCCTATCAAAATGGTAGGGACAGTTTAAAGCATTAATGGTGACAAAAGCAAGATAGTGGAAGGGACTGGCATCTGGGAAACAGTAAGTGATGGTTGAAAGTGAGAGTTGGGTTGAAAAATTGCAGCTAACTGTTCAGATCCCTTATCTATAAATTTATTTCTCCTAGGCGTACCCATTGTTAATCCCATGCATGGCAGCTCTCGCGAGAGTTCACGAGCAGCTGCCAATTAGAGATGGAGACATGACGAAAATAGGGATGCCAGCCGCCACTGGGTGGCCAGACGGCGGGAGCAGGTGGCGGCAGGCCAGCCCGACTGCTGGTAATTGGTGAGCAGGTGGATGGTAGGAGGTGGTGGGCCAGTTTTCCAGCTGGCCAGCCCAAGCGGGTGGGGGAGAAGAAGCGGATAGGGATGGGTCCGGACCGGTCCGGAGGCCATTGTAAAGGCCTCCAGACCATTCGGACCTGGCCGGTCCAGTCTGGGTGGAGGGGGTTCCTTTAAGGGCGGGGAGGGTTTACTTACCCCTCCCGCCGCTTTCCCCCCTCCAGCTCTTGTAATTACTGTAGAAATTGGGGCGGCAGGATACCTCCCTGCCGCCCCTTCTTGCTGCTCAATGTAAACCGCTCCAACAAGCCTTCTGCGCATGCTCACGCTGCGCGCAAGCTTCACATCTCCCGGAGCCCCGGTTTACCCGGCCTCGTCCCCTGCCGGCGGGTAGACCGGGCCTCCGGCAGCTGGAGGCCCAGTCTACCCATCGGGACGAGGCCGGGTAGACCGGGCCTCTGGCAATCGGAGGCCCAGTCTACCCGGCCTCGTCCTGGTGGGTAGACCGGGCCTCCGGCCGCTGGAGGCCCAGTCTATCCACCGGCAGGGGCCGAGGCCGGGTAGACCGGGCCTTCGGGAGCCGTGAAGCTTGCGTACGGCGTGCGCGTGCGCAGAAGGCTTGTCGGAGCCTTTTACATTGAGCAGCAAGAAGGGGCGGCAGGGAGGTATCCTGCCGCGCCAATTTCTACAGTAATTACGAGAGCTGGAGGGGGCAAAGCGGCGGGAGGGGTAAGTAAACCCTCCCCGCCCTTAAAGGAACCCCCTCCACAGTGCCGGACTGCAGCTGTGCGGTTCTGTGCACACCCCTAGAAGCGGGCAGCCCCCACCAGTGGGTGGCCGGCTGATGGGAGCAGGCCACGTCGATAGGCCAGGCCAGCCACTAGGAGCATCAGGCAGCGGCTGGCCGGCCACTAGCAGCAGGCAGCAGGCTGGCCCGCCAGCCAGAAACCATAGGTGGGCAAGAGGGGGAGAAGCAGGTGTGTGTGGGGGGGGAAGAAGCGGGGCGGTGGAGATGCAGATACTCCAGTAGTATCATTATTGCTTTTATTATAAAGGGTTGGAGGACCTCAGAGAGATAGTTTCAGGAGACATATGTGGTTCCCCCAATCAGTGGAAGAACCTGGTATTTTGAGGGAGGGTGAGCCTGGATGTTGGCTAACAGTGTGCAAACCCGTTTTAATCAAACTGGTTTGATATCAAAATGGTTTGGTTCGAAGGTTCAGAGTCAAGTTGAACCACCCTCTGGTTTGGCTCCACACACACACACCCCCAGTTCAGCTCAACCCCAGACCGAACACCACCTCCACCCCCAGTTCGAGGGTTCATCAAGCCAGTGATTTTTCTTTCTTTTTTACTCCCTCCAGGTGGCTTCTCCAAGGTGGCAGGGTGTTCCACAGAGGTCCCCCTCCCTGACAGCCTTAAAATCACCCAGTTTGAGTGGTCTTCAGCCCTTTCCAGGCCTATTCCTCGCATGGTGGCCACTTTGGAGGCCACCACACATGCACAGTCGGACTCTGCGTAGCCGGGTCATGATCCAGACTACGCAGGGTCCCACTGACCATGTGCAGCGGCCTCCAAAATGGCTGCTGCACTGGGGAATAGGCCCGGCAAGGGCAAAAGACTGCCGAAACCAAGTAATTTTTGAATAAAGAAAGGCCATCGAGGGAGGGGGAACCTCCACAGACCCCCCTCCCGCCACCTCATAGAAGCCCCTGGAGGGGTAAGTAAAAAAGGGGGATTGGGTAAAAATTAAATGAACCCACCCAAACCAAACTAAACAGGGAGGGGTTCAATTGGGGGGGGGAGGCAAAGCCAAACTGGCCGGGTCCAGTTCAAACTTGAACCAAATCGGGTCAGCCGTTTTTGTCCTCACCCCTAATGTTGGTCATGCTGCTGGTGCTACTTAAATTAATCAAGGCTTTCAACAGTGCATAAAAGCTGTATATAATCTGTTCTAAACTATCTCTCAGTTGTGTATTTATTCAGAATATGCATAGCAGTATATATCCATAACCACATTACTGTATAGAAAAGAATTTTAAAAAATCTTCTTAGTTTAGCCTCTGGACTTCAGAGCTTCCTTTTCAGCAACTAATTTTTCAGTTATTAAACAATGCAACAGAAGTCTGCCCATTATAAATAGAGCTCACTTCTAGTTTTACAGTTTTGCAAAACCAATGGAGCTGTCTGTGTGTGTGTGTAAAAATCAGTCTGACTTCTTGACAACTCTGTGCCACACTGAAAGGATACGATATGCTCATTATTTTTCTAAAGTACAAGAAATGGCTGTGTTGCGTACGGCAAAGAACCTTGAACAGCTGTCTTCTAAGAAACATTTTTTTAAACACACACACACCAAGGGAAATGTGAGTAGTACACCAGACTCACTCTTAAACAACAGGCTTTCATACAAATGATCAAGATCAGTCACATGTGCATAAGAATAACCTCTTTTGGATTAGAGGAGGTGGAGGCAGTGCTGTTCTCCTCTCACTACAAACATTTACACCAAAACCTAAAGATTTTGCAGTAAATTTCTCTACATATTTAGGAAATAAAGTATTTACAGGTGGAAAATCCCTTAGGAACTGTGAAATCTGTAAATGAGGAATGTTGTTTTTGTTGGGAATTCTCTCTGGTAAGAGAATCCCTTTTTCATTATAGAAGAGTGCACAGAGGCACAACACAGCGGAATTTGGTTAGGCATATGTGTATGCTGAGAGTAAAGTAACTTGGAGCCAGTTCATAATTTCAAATCAATATATATGGCATTTATTAAAGAACTCCATTCTGGATAGGAAAGTGAGAAGTCAGGATCTCTAATCTAGCTAGCTAGCTGGATACAGATGGATTCTGCATCTCTGCACACATGGTGCAGGGAGAGGAGCTTGCCATGTTGCAAGGTAGAAGGAACACGAAGAGAAGGGAGGAAGGAAGCGGCTGGAAGGAAGGAACTCCCTAAGATAAGCAATCTACATTCCAAAGGGATAGTGTCAGATCAGTAGAGAAGGGATGACCAATGTCTTGACCCTCTAGCCCTCTGACTCACTAGTCTGTCCTCCTATGTCACTGAGACAAGAGACAGCGCATAGACATTCACTTCCAACAGTTTTAGGGTGATTATGTTGTGCGTGAACATCATTAGGCTTCATTTAGACCAGCATACTTCCATTACATTCCTTAGTGCTGGCTTCTTAAGACACTGTTTGTTGCTGCTTTAAAAGCAGCTCATTTTGAGAGCATTGAACACTGTATCGCATTTATATAGGGTTTCCTTCTCCCTTTACATTTTAGAAATGTTTTTGTAAAATGTAAAGGGAGAAGGAAACCTTCTGGGCATATAGTGCTTTTTTGTTTTTAAGCATGTGCAAAATCTGCAGGAAAAATTACATTTTCAGTTGCACTTTCTTGGTCCCAAGCAATGGCTCCGGCCCCCACCCCCGCCAAATTCCTATTGTGCCAACTAACCTGTTTTTCTGCCATTTGTTCAATATTATCAGTTGCTTACTTCCATTAAAAGTCTGGATGATTTTGCTCTTGTATGTTTTGCATTGTATCATGGAGTTTGTATTCTTAATATACCCACAAAAAAACAATTTGTATTTGGGCTTGTTTACATGAAGATACATTGTATAAAATACCATGAAAATACAGTATATAGATGGTTTGACTCTATCTGGTGCAAAATGTTTTCTGGTGGAAACAATAAGAGTTTACCACAAATTTGTTAAAATATTGTGAGAAGACAGACTGGTATAAAAATGTTAAAATTGCAAGAAGAAGCAACTGGATATGAAAAGGTTGAAGTATTGCAACAGTAGAGATAAGAACATAAGAACATATGAACAGCCCTGCTGGATCAGGCCCAAGGCCGATCTAGGCCAGCATTTGGTTTCACTCAGAGGAAGCCTACAGGCAGGAGTTGAGGGCATGCACTCTCTCCTGCTATTACTCCCCTGCAACTGGTACTCAGGGCATCCTGCCTCTGAGGCTGGAGGTGGCCTATAGCTCTCTGACTAGTAGCTGTTGATAGACTTCTCCTCCATGAAATTATCCAAACCCCTCTTAAAGCCATCCAGGTTGTAGGCTGTCACCACATCTTGTGGCAGAGAATTCCACAAGTTGATTATGCGTTGTGTGAAAAAGTACCTCTGTTTGTTGGTCCTAGATTTCCTGCCAATCAATTTCATTGGATGACCCCTGGTTCTAGTGTTATGTGAGAGGAAGAAGAATTTCTCTCTGTCCACTTTCTCAGAGGCGTATCTAGGGAAAATAGCGCCTAGGGCAAGCACTGAAATGGCGCCCCCTATCCAAACATCTGACACCCATCTTTCAGATGACTTTACCATAATATCAGCTGAAAAATACAAGTCAAGCTCCTTAATCTTTTAATATTTAAAAAAATATTTAGCAGTGGATGTAGCCAGACCAAAAAATGCCAGAAAATGACAAATTTCAGTATGCTGGGGCTCATGAAATACCCAAATACTATGTGGAGGTGTACTTGGAAAAACTAAACAGAAGTGCCTGTCTAATTCTCTACTATGCATTGTAGCATCACTATTACATAAGTTTTAAAAATCAATGGAGAATTTGACTTTTCCCAGATACTCTGAAAATAATTAAAGGATATGCAGAGTAAACTGTGTCATTGCTTTGAATAGATTCTAGTCTTTCAGAAAGACAGTTAAAATGAGAGAAAGAGAGCAAGAAACTCCCAGTGGGTCTTAATATTAAGGATTTCACACTGATTCAAAGACAAACTCACCATTAATAGTCATATTATTAAGACATCACATTTAGCTCACTTATCACAAGAAGCAAAGTAGAGCAAATGAATACAATCCTAGCTCATAACCTTCAGCTCAGTATTCACAAACCCTGATTCTCTGTACATCGTGCCAAACTAAATATGTGTACAGTGACTTATATTAATTTAAAAATTTTTTAATCCGTAGCCCCTTCAGGGGGCTTCCTAAAGGCTGTGGGGGGGGGTCTGCAAAAGTTCCCCCTCACCCTGCTGGCCTCTAGAGCCTCGCAGGGACCATTTGAGCATGTGCGGTGGCCATTTTTAAAAATATTTTTTTAATGGCCGCTGAAAACAAAATGGCCACTGTGCATGCTCAAATGGCCTCTGTGAGGCCTGGCATGGCCTAGGGCCTCACAGAGGCCATTAGAGCATGCGTGGTGACCATTTTGTTTTGGTGGCCATTTTTAATTTTTTTTTTTTAATTTTTAAAAATGGCACCCCCTTCAAGTGGCGCCCGGGGCACGTGCCCTGCCTACCCCACCCTAGATACGCCACTGCACTTTCTCCACACCATGCATGATTTTATAGACCTCTATCATGTCTCCCCATAGTCGGCTTTTTTCTAAACTAAATAGCCCCAGGTGTTGTAGCCTTGCCTCATAAGAAAAGTGCTCTAGGCCCTGATCACCTTGGTTGCCCTCTTCTGCACCTTTTCCAGTTGCACAATTACCTTTTTTTAGAGGTGGTGACCAGAATTGTACGCAGTACTCCAGGTGTAGCTGCACCATAGTTTTGTGTAAAAGCATTATAATATTAGCCATTTTATTTTCAATCCCTCTTCCTAATGACATCTAGCATGTAATTGGCCTTTTTCACAGCTCCCACACATTGAATACACCCTTTCAACAAGCTGTCCACCATGACCCCAAGATCCCTCTCCTGGTCAGTCACCGACAGCTCCAATCCCATCAACGTAGGGGAAAACCCCATTGGGTTTTCGTCCCAATGTGCATCATTTTACACTTGCCAGCACTGAACCACATTTGCCACTCACCCAGTTTGTAAAGATCCTTTTGGAGCTTCTCACAATCCATTTTGGATACCAAAATAATTTGGTATCATCTGCAGATTTGGCCACCTTTTTCTAGATCATTTATGAATAAATTAAAAAGCACCGGTCCCAGTACAGATCCCTGGGTGACTCCACTTCTTACTTCCCTCCATGGTAAAAACTCTCCATTTATACCTACCCTCTGTTTCCTGTCCTTCAGCCAGTTAGCAATCCATGCATGTCCCCTTATCATTATCATTATAATTATTAATTGAATTTCTATACCGCCTTGTATAAAAATCTCTAGGCGGTTTACAGAATTAAAACATACAATATAACACATTTAAAATTCATAAAAAGATTAAAATTATAGATAAAAACACATTAAAAACACATTAAAATTTTAAAATACAATCTCAATCGAATGCCTGGAAAAACTGGTGCGTCTTCAGGGTCCTCCTAAAAGCAAACAGAGAAGGAGATGCTCTTATTTCTGCAGGGAGCACGTTCCAAAGCCCTGGGGCAGCCACAGAAAAGGCCCGAGTTGCCACCAAACAGGTTTGCGGAACCCATAGTCGGACATCTCCAGATGATCTTAATAGGCGACAGGGTTCACAACAGAGAAGGCACTCTCTTAAATACCCTGGACCTAAGCTGTTAAGGGCCTTATAGGTAATAACTAGCACTTTGTATTTCGTTCGGAAACCTATCAACAGCCAGTGCAGTTCTTTTAGAATTGGTATTATATGGTCCCTTTGGGTAAACTCAGAGACCAGTCTGGCTGCTGCATTCTGTACCAATTGTAGTTGTACTATGTACAAAGGCAGCCCAATGTAGAGTGCATTAAAATAGACAAGCCTAGAGGTTACCAGCATATGTACTACGGTGTTAAGGTCACTAATCTTCAAGAATGGACATATCCGGCATATCAGCCGAAGCTGATAAATAGCATTTCTGGCCACAGCCTCAGCTTGAGAGACCAGGGAGAGTTTGGGATCCAGGAGCACTCCCAGACTACGAACCTGATCTTTTAGGGGGAGTGCAACCCCATCCAGAACAGGCAGATCAGAACAGGCTTATCCCATGACTGCTAAGTTTTCTCAGGAGTCTTTGATTAGGAACTTTGTTGAAAGCTTTTTGGAAGTCCAGGTATACTATGTCAGCTGGATCACCTTGATCCATACACTTGTTTACACTCTCAAAGAACTCACAAAGGTTTGTGAGGCAAGATTTACCTTGCAGAAGCCATTCTGGTTCTCTCCCAGCAGGGTCTGTTGTTCTATGTGCTTTACAACTTTATCCTTGAGAATACATAATGCCTGTCCATAGCAGTGACTGACATATTGTGCAACACTCTGTCAGCCTATGAATAGAGTGTCTCTTATACAAATGCAATTTTGTGCAGTTTCACAAACACAATTGTGAAATAGAGGGTCATTTGTTCCAATAGAACTACTTAGTTCCAATAGATGTGATAAGAAATGAAGTAGCAGTTGTTGTTAATAATAATAACCCAGTTAGGCACTACCTTGGCGTGGTTGTGGGGCTTGCGTGCTCTGAGGAAGGTGAGAGCTATGCCAGAGGTCCAACCATACTTGGACAGGTCTCACCAGAGGAGCCAGACAAAGAGTGCCTCTCCCATCAACAATATGGTGAGACATAACTTTAATAAATCTATACTGGACCAGTCGTCGCCCGGGTCAACAAGGACCGCGCCAGGTGCTGGAGTCCCTGGACATCTGGTGGCAAGAAAAAAATATACGAAAAATGCCAACAAGGAAATAATGATCTGCTATTACAAGTCTAGTCCAACTAGAAGAGGTTCTTTAAAAAGAATGTACCAAATTTGGAAAGAGAAGCATCCAGATACAGAAATAACAGAACAAAGGCTAGCAGACCAGAGAAGATTCATAATAAGAAATAAAGTATTCACAGGAGTTGAGCTGGAAGAACTGCAAAGAGCAACACAGGCTCAAGATAATGGAAGCAGAATTACCACCAACTGAAGCAGTTGCTCAGGCCCAGGTGGAGGAGGTGTTGGAAATAGAGGATGCCACTGTTGCTGAACTGTTTCAAAATCAAAATCAGGCAACCTCCCCTTTGCCTTCACCTCAAAAACCCAAATGCCATTTAACAGAAAAGCAACAAGAACTAAAGCAAAAAATAACTGAGCACATGAACCAAACAACCACCAGGGTTCAACTTCCAGCTCTAAAAACAGTTGCCAAAAAACAACTCGCTCAGGTATTAAAAGATGTCAATGCTGCACTTGCAGAGATAACAACCAAGAATTTGCAAGAAACAAACCAACTAATGTACAGTGCAGAAACAATAACAACACAAGAGCTTGTATATAAGATCAATGGACCTGTAAAAAAAGAAAGTAGTACATCACCTAAATGGAAGATGAGATTAGAAAATAAAATCTCCAGGCTTAGATCAGATGCTAGTAAATTGAAAGATATGAAAGACAAGAAGCTGAAGAATGAAAACACCAAGCAGTATCTGATCCAAAAATACCACCTAGATTCAAGGAAAATTAGAGAAGTCCTGGAAATAATAAAGCAGCAATTAACAGCAGTGTCAAAGAAGATTAGCAGATATGAAGCCACAACTACACAACACAGGCAGAATCTCCAATTCCAGTCGAATCAGAGACGTTTCTACCAAAGCATAGAAGGAGAAACTGCAAGAAACATAGAAACACCAAATAAAGAAGAAACAGTGCAATTCTGGGGGAAATTATGGGACAATCCAATAGATTATAATAAAAAAGCAGGCTGGATGAAAGAGGTCACAAAATGTAACCAACAAATGCAAGATCTAATAATAACACCAGAATTAATAAGTGAAAGAGCAAAGAAAATTAAAAATTGGACTGCTCCAGGCGACGATGAACTGCATGGCTTTTGGCTTAAACACCTAACAAGCCTCCATAAACAACTATCAAAACAGTTCAATCACATGTTGCAAGGAGGTGATATTGAACAATGGCTAACAACTGGGAAAACCCATCTCATCATGAAAGACCCAGCAAAAGGTGCAGTTCCAAGTAATTATAGACTGATAACCTGTCTGCCAACCATGTTCAAATTATTAACTGGAATAATAGCAGATGAAGTGATGCAACACTTATTAACTAACAAACAGCTTCCAGTTGAACGGAAAGGAAATTGCCCAAACACCAGAGGCACAAAAGACAAGCTGCTGATTGACAAAATGATTTTAGAAAACTGCGAGAGAAGAAAAACCAATCTAAGTGTTGCATGGATTGACTACAAGAAAGCCTTCGATTCATTGCCTCACACATGGATACTAAAATGTTTAGAAACAACTGGTGTCAGCAAAAACATTCAGATATTGATTTAAAAAAGCAATGAGCATGTGGAGTACACAGTTAACAATCAATGGCGAGACACTTTGACAGGTTAGCATTAGAAGAGGCATTTTCCAAGGGGACTCACTATCCCCTCTGTTGTTTGTAATCGCCATGACCCCACTTTCACAAATACTAAACAAAACAGGCCTCGGATACCAAACATCTAAAACATCAAGTAAAATCAACCATCTGATGTACATGGATGATCTGAAGTTGTATTGAAAGTCCCAGTCAGAAATCGAATCACTGCTAAACACTGTCCGTATATTCAGTAGCGATATAGCAATGGAGTTTGGACTAGAGAAGTGTGCTGCATTAATAATGAACAGAGGGAGAATAAGAAAAACAGAAGGAAGAGAACTGCCCAATGGAAGCAAGATCAAGAACCTGGAAGAGAAAGAACATTACAAATACTTGGGCATTCTCCAGGCTGATAACATCGCACACACTGAAGTTAAAAGAAAAATGGGAAGTGAATATATCAGGAGAGTTAGAAAAATCCTCAAGTCCAAACTCAATGGCGGGAACACCATACAAGCCATAAACACCTGGGCTATACCTGTTATCAGATACACTGCAGGAATAATAGACTGGACCCAGGCAGAGCTAGAGACGCTAGATCGTAAGACCAGGAAAATCATGACCATCAATCATGCTCTGCACCCCCGCAGTGATGTAGATAGGCTCTACCTCCCTCGCAGCTCAGGTGGAAGAGGAATGCTGCAAGTCCATCAAACAGTAGAGGAGAAGAAAAGAGACCTTGAAGAATATATAAAGGACAGTGAAGAAGATGCACTTCAAATGGTCAATAATGCGAAACTATTCAACACCAATGAAACAAAGCAGGCCTACAAGAAAGAACAAGTCAAGAACCGAGCAGAAAAATGGAGAAATAAGCCACTGCATGGTCAATATTTGCACAATATAAGTGGAAAATCAGACATCACCAAGACCTGGCAATGGCTTAAGAATGGCAACTTGAAGAAAGAAACAGAGGGTTTAATACTGGCTGCACAAGACCAGGCACTAAGAACAAATGCAATAAGAGCAAAAGTCAAAAAATCCACCACAAACAGCAAGTGCCAACTTTGTAAAGAAGCAGATGAAACCGTGGACCACCTAATCAGCTGTTGTCAAAAGATCGCACAGACTCACTACAAACAAAGGCATGACAAAGTAGCAGGGATGATACACTGGAACATCTGCAAAAAATACAAGCTACCTGTAGGCAAAAATTGGTGGGACCATAAAATTGAAAAAGTTGAAGAAAATGAAGATGTAAAAATATTATGGGACTTCCGACTACAAACAGACAAACATCTGCCACACAATACACCAGATATAACTGTAGTTGAGAAGAAAGAAAAACAAGTCAAAATAATCGACATAGCAATACCAGGGGATAGCAGAATAGAAAAAAAAGAAATAGAAAAAATCACCAAATACAAAGATCTACAAATTGAAATTGAAAGGCTGTGGCAGAAAAAGACCAAAATCATCCCAGTGGTAATTGGCGCCCTGGGTGCAGTTCCAAAAGACCTTGAAGAGCACCTCAACACCATAGGGGCCACAGAAATCACCATCTGCCAATTACAAAAAGCAGCTTTACTGGGAACAGCATATATTCTGCGACGATATCTATAACAATTGACAATAAAATTCTGGCATCCCAGGTCCTTGGGAAGGACTCGATGTCTGGATAAAACAAACCAGTCAATAACACCTGTCTGAATGTGTAAACAAGAAATAATATGATTTCTATACCACCCTTTCAAAAATGGGTCAGGGTAGTTTACACAGAGAAATAACAAACAAATAAGATGGCTCCCTGTCCCCAGAGGGCTCACATTCTAAAAAGAAACGTAAGACAGACACCAGCAACAGTCTCTGGAAGTACTGTGTTGGGGGTGGATAGGGCCAATTACTCTCCCCCTGCTAAATAAAGAGAATCACCATGGTAAAAGGTGCCTCTTTGCCCAGTTAGCAGGGGAGTTTTAAAAATCAGTTCTAGGTCTTATTAAAAAATTAAAAACAATCATCAGGGCTGCATGAAATCGACCCAAGAGTTCTTAAAGAACTCGAATGTGAAATTGAAGAATACTTTACAAAAATATGTATCTTGTCCCTAAAATGGGCCTCTGTATTTGAGGACTGGAAAGCAACCAGTGTAGCTCCAGTTTTTAAAAAGAAACCCAGAGGGGATCTGAGTAACTTCAGGCCAGTCTGTCTACTGTCTCTTCCAGCTGATAGAAAACATTCTTAAGAAGAAAATTATCAAGTACAGTATATAGAAGAGCAAGTTTTGCTGACGGAGAACCAACATGGCTTCTGCAAAGGTAAGTCTTGTCTCACTAATCTCCTAGAAATGTTTGAAAGTGTCAACAAGCATACAGATAGTGGTGATCCAGGAGATATTGAGGTGGGTCTCACAATCAGTGAGACCCACTTTTGCCGCTTTTGAGGGGAGAGTGGGCTAAGCCCGCTCTCCCCACACACGATCCTGGCGGGAGCCCTGGGTGGCCGGATCAGCCGCCCACACAATTGCCGGCTCTGTAACGGAGCCGGCGGGGGCTGGGGAGCTCAGGGGCCGTGCGGCCCTCGGAAGCTCCAGTATGCCCTGCGCGAGCATGCAGGGCATACTGGGGAGACCCCCAGAGCCAAGAGGCAGCTTCCCCCCGGGGTCTCCTCATGAGTAGCCACGCCACGGAGACGCACTGCGGCTACTCACGATCGGAAAGCCTGGGTTTGCGGCGTGCTCGCTCTGCAAATCCGGGCTAAGGGGAGGGCTAAAAAAGCAGGCTAGCCACTTGTCAGCCACCGGGCTTGTGAGCCCGGTGGTTTACATGATTAGCCAAAATCGGGCTAGACTCTCCTAGCCTGATTTTGGCTGATCAGGAGAATAGCCTCATTGTATACTTGGACTTTCAAAATGCTTTTGACAAAGTCCCTCACCAAAGGCTCCTGATCAAACTTAGCAACCATGGGAGAAGATGACAGGTCTTCTTATGCATTGGTAACTGGTTAAAGAACAGATTGCAGAGAGTAGGAATAAACCAAGAGTAGAAATAAATGGACAATTTGCTCAGCAGGAGGATGTGTAAAGTGAGGACCGCCAAGGATCTATATTGGGACCAGTGTTTTTTAACATGTTCCTAAATGACCTGGAGTTAGGAGTGAGCAGTGAGGTGGCCACGTTTGCTGATGACATCAAATTATTCAGGGTAATTTGATATCAAATTACTCAGAATCCAAAAAAGGGTTCTGAAGAGCTACAAAAGGATCTCTCCTACCTATGTGGATGGGATTTAAAATGGCAAGTGCAGTTCAATGTAAGTGTAAAGTGGTTCACATTGGAGCAAAAAATTCCAAACTTTTCATATACACTCTGCTGGCAATGGCCGACTAGGAAAAGGATCTTGGGGTTGTGGTGGATAGTTCACTGAAAATGTCAATTCAGTGTGCAGCAGCTATAAAGAAGACTAATTCCCACTAGGGATCATTAGGAAAGGGGTTGAAAATAAAACTGCTAATATTATAGTGCCTTTATACAAATCTATGGTGTAACTTTATACAAATCCATGGTGTAACTGCACTTGCAATATTGTGTACAGTTTTGGTCATGGGCATGGCACCTTAAAAAGTATATTGTTGAGCCAGAAATGGTGCGGAGAAGGGCTACCAAAATGATCAGGGGAAAGACTACAATATTTGGTCTTTTTATAGTTTGGAAATAAGGTGGATAAGGGGGACATAATAGAGATGTATAAAATTATGCACAGTGTAGAAAAGTGGATAGAGATATGTTTTGTTCCATCTCTCATAGTATTAGAACCCGAGGTCTTCCATTGACGCTAAATACTGAGAGACTCAGGACAGGCAAAAGGAAGTACTTCTTTACAAAGTGAGTTTGTTCACACACCACAAGGGGATGGGCTGGGGGTAGGCAGGAGCTGATAAGGGTTCTGAGGCTCACCCACCCACATGAATGGTGCATCAGTGAACCCAGTGGCGATTGGGCGAGGGAGAGGTAGCTGAGGCTGCCAGGTATCCCATAGTTTTCCTACACTGGGAAAGCTACACATTGCCTGGCCACTTCTTCCACCTGGTTCTATGACCAAGATGGCTGCCAGCCGATCGGGAGCAGCTGCTGGCAGCATGGAGCTCCAGATGGCCAGCGAGAGGGGTAGCAGGCACATGCTTGTCCTTCTACCTCACTTTAAGCCTGAGTAGTAGATCAGGGCTATCCAGGAGGGGAGTAGTGAGATATGGAACAATCTTGAGGCTTCTCACAACCAGCCCTACCCGGGTTTGCCCTGTCCTAACCAGGTAGGGCTGGTTGTAAGGACAACTTCACTGTGTAGTTAAACTATGATGAAATGTGTTGCTGCCTGATGTGGTGATGGCCACCAATCTAGAAAGTTTTAGACAAATTTGTGGAGGATAGGGCTATCAGTGTTTAGGAGTGTGGATAGCTATATATTTCCATCAGGATAAGAAGCAGCATGCTGCTGAACCCTTTCCCAAGTGTTAGGGAGCACCAATAGGTGATTTTGAATGCCCTCTTTCTTTCGCTTGTGGGCTTCTCAGATGTACCCAGTTGGCCACTGTGTGAAGCAGGATGCTGGGCAAGATGGGCCTTTGGCCTGATCCCACAGGGCCTTTCATATGTGCCGGCACTGTACTGGCACAGAATGAACTGTGCCGGCATTCCTAGGCTGATGGAATCTTGTACAGTATGTCAACCCATATAATTTGCAATTGGACTTGTTTAAAGTATGGTGGATTCCAGAATTCCTCAATCCGCCCCCGCCAAAGTTTCAGATAAGGACATAAAATGATGGAAGTGGTTTAATGTCAGCTTCTTTAAAATAAATAAATAAATAAATTTTCAGCAGCAGGTATTTTTTTTAAAAACAAAACAAATCACACTACATTTGCAAACAGTATGCTGTTATCTTCTAATGTGGTCCTCATTATGCTATGCCTGGTGTAAAGTAATGGCAGGAGCTACAATCACACTTCTGAGGGGATACTTGTCATTGAAATCAATGGGATTTACTTCTGAGTAAATATGCTTATCTTAACTCCACCTAATGGCGCAGTGGGGAAATGACTTGAATAGCAAGCCAGAGGTTGCCGGCTCGAATCCCCATTGGTATGTTTTCCCAGAGTATGCGTGTAGTCAGAATTGTATGCACACCACACATGCAGGTGAGTTGGCTCTGCCCCCGACACATTGTACACCATGCCAGTTTGCTTGGCCACACCCCCGACAATTCTCTGAGCTGTCCCTGTTTCCATCTGTGAAATGTTGGAGTGTATGCTTTACAGCAGTGATTCTCAAACTTGGGTCCTCAGGTGTTATTGGACTTCAGCTCCCATAATCCCCAACCAAAGGCCACTGAGGCTGGGGATTATGGGAGTTGAAGTCCAATAACACCTGAGGACCCAAGTTTGAGAATCCCTGCTTTACAGGATTGAGGTAAGGATTACAGCAAAGTGTGAACACCTTGAATACTTGAAGA
The DNA here is from genome assembly GCF_027244095.1 of Hemicordylus capensis. NCBI lineage: Eukaryota > Metazoa > Chordata > Lepidosauria > Squamata > Cordylidae > Hemicordylus > Hemicordylus capensis. The sequence goes on along the minus strand of NC_069662.1, from coordinate 93,057,681 downwards.
TGCCATCTAAATGATTAAGTATTCATTTAATTGTTACACTGTTAATTTTGGGAAAGCATGGTAGTGATAATCATGATTGTAAAAAACGCCTTTTAAATGTGGTTCACGAGGGACGGTGAATTAGGCACACATGTTGGAGATTTTCAAAAAGCAAAACCTCATAGATGTGAACACAATCCAATTAAGCATTTGCAGACAAAAACTGCCCCTGATATAGCAGAGACGACTTGAGGGAAGGAAACACAAAAGGTTATGCTTCATATCATGTGGTAACATTGCTTTAAGGTACCTTTGAGTATTTTATTCGGTTGTCATTTTCACACTGGAAAACCCAGTGGTAGAGCACAAACTGGGATAGAAGCTGGAACTGGTAACTGAATGCACAAGCTACTAGTAGTATATTCATCTCCTGATTGGCAATGGCTTCAAAATAAACTTCTGTTGGATTAACAAATAAATTAGAACTGCAAAGTCTTCCTTCCTTGCTAGTTAGTACAATGGAAAAGACTGTAGGCTGAAGTCAGTGAGTGAAATTGTACACAAGCCAAAGTGTGCCTTGAAATCTAATCCTAAAATAATCTCCATTTCAAATGGTAAAAGTTCATGGCAGCTCAGGCAGTGCCTCATCAGCATCCAGATTAGGATTTTTGCCAAAACTCCCTGCAATCTAATATGGAAATGAGCTGCTGGCCTTGAAATTGTGTCATTTCTTCTGAATGGGATCACCTGCACCCATCTATCTTGGGAGGACATTTCAAACAGAGTTAGCTCCTTAAACCTTCTAATTAAAATGAGAAATCCCCAAGCCTCCATGACTCAGCCTCGGAAAAAGATTATTAGGAATTTAATAGGGAAAATATCGCATCTCAGACCATCTGTGACCCAGTGCTCCATGAGAATTTAAAGAAAACTGGAGGAGGGAGGTGCATACTCTGATGCATGCCTTAGGAGTACTTTGCTGGAGCTGCAATAAATCAACATAGTTAGAGTACAGCCTTTTTCAGATTTAATTACTGTTACATAATTATTAGCAAAGCAGCCTCCTCTGAAACTGTAAAACTCATTACATCAAAAATCCCCAAGCTCCTGATGGAATTTATGAACTACTTATTTTCTTTCTGACTCTGGGAAACATGCAGGGGAATATACTCTAGTTTTGTCTTGCGTTTTTCTTTCCTCATGCTGAAGTGTGTGTGTGTGCGCGCGCGCGAGCATGTGTACATGCACGTACGTGCGCGCAGCGCGCGCACACACACACACACACACACACACAGAGAACTTCTACGAGCCACTCTACAGTCTTAATGTGATGTCTCTTGTCTGAAATAAATCCAGGATGCCAGATATGAGGATCTTCAGGTGGGAAAGGATTTAACAACCTTTCCTGCTCATACCTTCTCTGTCTTAATAGAGAAGCTACAGAGCAAGACAATGGATTCATCTCAAGGGGGCTGCCACCTTCTAAATCAGGGGTGAGAAGCTTCAAAAACTAGCCAGGGGCATTTACAAGCCCTGCCAAAGAAAGCTATCTGGGAAGTTAGCCAAATTAGTCTGTCTCCCAGCTAGTGCCAGGTTCTTGCCCACTTGGAAAGGTTTGACAGCCAGCTCCAGGTTCTCAGATGGTATGAAGGCTGTGGGCAATTTGCCCTGCTCTCATCCTGATTTTTAAAAATAAAATAAAAGAAGAATCCTCTGCCTGCCCCTGGATGTTCAGCATGTATTTGAGTGGTGAAGCCAAGAGCAGTTGACAAGGCCAACAGTAAACTCTAGTGTTTTATATTGTATATAAAGACACCCAGGGACTGATCAATATCTCCATACCTTGGCACAAGCACCAGTCATATTTTGATGATAAGTTATTATTTATGTTTAGTTTTTATTTAGTTCAGGCCATTTTAAAAGTATTTATTTATCAAATTTATACCCTGCCCAAACTTACGTCTCTGGGTGGCTAACAACTGAATTTTCTATTCTCAGGGTCAGGATAAGGGTCAGGTTAAATTGAAAAATTCAGTCTGCTCTATTCATTGCACAGAATAATGTGGCATTCTATAATATTTGAGTAGCCTGGAGGTAATTTATAGCGATCAGGACTAGCAGCTATTGATAGATCTGTCCTCCATGAATTTACCTAAGCCCCTTTTAAAGCCATCCAAGCTGGTGGGCAGTACCACATCCCATGGCAGAGAATTCCACAGATTAATTGTGCTGTGTGGAAAAAGTACTTCCTTTTGTTGGTCCTAAACCTCCTGGCCATCAGTTTCATGGGATGACCCCTGGTTCTAGTGTTGTGAGAGAGGGAGAAAGGTTTCTCTCTGTCCACTCTCTCGGCTCCATGCATAATTGTATAAGCCTCTACCATGAGGCTGATTTCATGAGCAGCCAAGATTGGGCTAGGGCAGCTAAGCCTGGGTTTGGCTGCTCGTGGGAACTGCCAGAAGGCACGCAGATCCTGGCGGTGCCTCTGTGGCAAACCTGGCTAAGAATCTAGGCACTCAAACAAGGTTAAGGGAGCGAGCACTCCCTTAATCCCATTCAGCTGATCATCTGTCAGCCAGTGCTGAAGCATTGACGGGCGTCCACCCATTACTGGGGGGATACCCACAATGCACCATGCAAATTAAATTGTGTAAACATACACAAGTTTTCACACACACACACACACACACACACACACACACACACACACACACACCATGCCCCCACGAACACACACTGGAGCCACCACACACACACAGCAGCCCAGAGGAGCCCTTCACAGTCTAGCTATATGGAACACATCTCCTTCCCGTTGCTAGGGATGTGCACAGAATGGTTGATGGCTGCTTTGACGGCAGGGGTGTGTGTGTGTGTGGGGGGGTTAGCTTTAAGGAGCAGGGAGGGTGCTCTTACTTCCCTGTGTTTCCCCCACCATCGCTGTGTTTAAAAATAGTCCCACGGGGCAGCAGCACCCCTCCTTGCTCACGCTCACGTTCCTTCCTTTCTGATGCACACTGGGGCGGCAAGGAGGTATGCTGCCGCCCCGCAGGTCCATTTTCAAACACAGCACCAGCAGAAGAAATGCGGCCGGTGTGTGTTTGTGTGGGGGGAGAGCACCCTCCCTGCTCCTTAAAGCCTCCAAACCCTTGAACAGGTTTGGAAGTCTGTAAAAGGGCCTCCGAACTTGTTCGTGCACATCCCGACTCCTTACCTCCCGCTTGCACCCAGCTGCACAGAGCAGTGCAGCGGTTTTGGTTGGAGTCTAGGATGAAACGTACATGGTTTTGGAGAACTGGCGGCTGTCACACTCACACAGTGCAGCACACACACACACTCTGCAGCCACACACACACCCCACAGCTTAGAGGAGCCCAGATGAGCCCTTTGCAGCCTAGCTAAATGGAGTTTGTCTCCTTCCCTCGCACCTCCCACTTACACCCAGCTGCACAGAGCAGCGCACCAGTTTGGGCTGCAGGTCAGGATGAAGCACACATGGTTTTGAAGAACCAATGACCATGGAGCAACCAATGACCAGAGTTGAATGGTGCTAAGGAAGCAAAGCGTTAAGGTAACAGTGTTAAGGCAAAGGAGGGTCAATTGTGAAATAACCATCGATTGGGTCCCAGAGGGATATACAAAAGACACTTTTCTGGCATGCAGTCTCACGGCTGAAATTATGCAAATGGACTGCAAAATCATTTAAATACCACTTTCTCTGTCTAAAGGAACATTGCCAACCCTTTAAACCCCTGTTCAAAAGATTTAAAAAAACCTTAAATTGCACTATCTAAGCCATTTTCCAACGGATCTTCACCAAATTTGCAGGGGAGGTGTTTTTCTAGTCACCTAGTGAATGTGTGCTGATGGCCAGCCAGTTTGGACAAATGGTTTTGATTTTATAAGCAATAGAATGTTCAGAGCTTATGATGGTAGAATGTTCAACTACTCTCTGTATACTGACTGTGCCAGTATAATATAACAAAAAGGACTAGAGCCAAGAAGCTTGGTTTTCCCCAAAGTAGAAAGAATCTCAATCAGACTTAAAGCTTTTCAGTAGAGTAAAGCAACTCCCACCAGCTCGTGCTCTTGGGCTGGCAGTAGCAGCTGTCTCTTACCATTATGCCCTCAGGAAGCAGTGGCATTTGCCAGCAACTCCCTCTGTGTCGAACTCATTTCCTGCATTCTCCACATTCATTTGCATAATCAACTGGTCCTTATGCCTCAAGAAAATCGAGGAGAGCATCTGAGGAATATGTTGCTAGAAATGAAGTTTTAAAAACATCACACCAGGAGGTGCACACATGAAGCCTCATTATGCTCCCAACAGGTCTTGCAAACTCATGAGAACATAACAGGCAGAAGAGAGGCTGACAATCCCTTTTCAACAGAACAGCGTAGAAAACTGAGCACATGTTGTCAGCCAGTTCAACTTGCTTGTGGTTACACTTACACATCTCCCTTACACCTTAACAATTGCAGTTTGTAAATATAATAGTTGGAGATCATGGATTTTGTTGAAGATCACCGCCCTGAGCCATTTTGGAAGGGCGGTATACAAATCTAATAAATAAAATAAATTTTATTTGTATTGTCCCCCACCCCCAATTCTGTTCCTCCATAGTGCAACCATAGTTTCTGACAACTGTGTCCACACACAATGTCCATAAAGCCAAACAATGCTAGTTATTCCTTCAGGAGTTAATCAGGGAGACATGCCTTTCTTCTGTACTGTTCACATGCTCCTTATGTTTAGGAAGACATTCCTCACACTTTTTTGGTTACACCAGGGATCATATTGATGAAGAAAATCTGTATGAAGATATCTAAGAGTTCTCTTCTGTTTTGTTTCAGGGGTAAGGTAAAAAAAGCCAGACACAAATCACTGGGATTAAACAGACCACAATGTTATTAATGCGATATAGCATAAAATGCTAGCTATTAAGAGGTTGTGTACGGGATGGTTATAACCACTTATCCCACAATGCCCAGAGAGACTGGCATGGAGAGGCAGCTAAAATATCCTCCTGGCATTCAGCTCACTCATTCACAGATAAATTACCTATTGCCCTTGTGGTGAGACACACGTTCCCCTTTGGAGTCACATGTAACTTCTATTGGTTGTACTATATCTTCATTAAATGGACAGCAGTCCCATCTGTGGGCTGCTAAGCCTGTGAGTGTCCCATCAACTCCCATATTAGCCAAAATGGCCCTTACTTACACTTTTCTATGCTCACCCTACTGCTAGTGTTTTCCATATATAGAAATATATATGAATAACATCCACTTGATTTTCACTTGTTTTGTTGATCAATTCAAGACCAAATACTTTGCCAAGATTATTCTTGCCAAAATGTATTGTAAGCACCTGGGGAAGCTAAACCAATGGATGCCATCCCATGGATTGTTGCTCAGGTGAGACCCCAGGCCACTGGCAATCTATTGTTTCTGTGCCCAGAACATCAGTTTGTGCGCACCAGTCCAAACCTACAATGGTAACAAATCTGCAACAAAAAAGAACTAATGAGAATGAAGATGTAGTTTTCCCTACCACCTAACTTCCTGTCCCACCATATTACTCCCTGCAGCCCTATGGGGTGTCACGTATACTTTTTTAGTCTAAACTTCAACCTGCCTACTGTGAGAAACTCATTCTCTCCCATAGCCGCAGGCCTGATAAAGAATCGAAAGCAAACACATACAATGGTATGCTGTGGATGCGTGGTCTATCAATGGCTACTAGTATACTGTGCCTGTGCGGTCTATCAATGGCTACTGAGGCTGGAGGTGGCTATTGGCCACCTCCAGCCTCAGAGGTAAAATGCCTCTGAATAACAGTTGCAGGACATGCCCTCACCTCTTGCCTGTGGGCTTCACGGAGGCGACTGTGGGAAAAATGATGCTGGACTAAATAGGACTTGGGCCTGATCCAGCAGGGCTCTTCTTCTTCTATGGGTTCACACTTGAAAACCTTCCCAAACTGAAATTGTGTTATTAGAAACTCACTGGAGTGATTCACACTATTGCCCTGGACAGGTCCGGAGCAGGTGCGTAACAACGATCAGGCAAGGGGAGACAGTTGTCTGGGGGCCCCACTGCCTGGAGGGGCCCCCCAGAGGCACCTCACATGACTCCCCATTGCCCCCTGCCCAGCCCCAAGGCCCCTCAGCCACTTGCCCTGTTCGCCATCTCTCCAGCTTGTTCTCCTGGCCGGCAATGGAGGCAGCAGACAAGCTGCAAAGAGCTCCTTTTCTCCCACCTCTCAGCTGATCGGCGGGTGGGCGGGGCTTCCACGGAGAACAAAGGCCTCTGTGAAGCCTGAACTCCAGTAGGGCCCAAGCCAGCCAGGAAGGAGGAGGCAGCCAGAGAGGCCTCCACTGTTCTCTGCAGCAGAAGACCCCCTGCTGCCAGGTAGAGTGTGAACTCCTTTTTATGGTTACCTTCCCCACCCACACCCCCACCCGGATATATAGGGATCTGCTTGCCATAGGGCTTTGATATGGGGGGGAGGGACTGAGAAGTCTCTGAATATTTATTTTTAAACAGCTTGGAAAATTTGCTGGCTTAAAAAAAACTATCTAAAAAGTCCTATAAGTGGCTTGTTTCATGGCAGAAAATTACAAAAACTTCTGGAAGAAACAGTATTATATTTATTTTATTCATTCATTTATAAATGCACTTATGTTCAAGTTGTTTTGCAACCCAGAAGGTCTGAGTGAGAACTGTGAAGCATGTCTTCTGCTTTTATTTTATTTTATTTTTCTTGTGTGTGAACTGCTCCCCAATAACCTGCAGGGACTTCAGGGTAAATCTGGCCAACATGTGAATGCAGCACCTCTATTCCAGAGGAGATGTGTGTTAAAGGGCTTTAAAAGCCTCCTGTGAAAAACCTCCTGGAATCAAACTTGACTGAATTTGTTCAGAATTCTGAGAAAACAAACATAGGCTCACCCTGCATGGTTGAAAGTCACCTTGGCTAATCTGCAGCGAGGGGCCCATTTTAATCATTCATCTTTCTAGTGTGTTCTAGGCATTAAAAGTAAAACAAATGTATAGTACTCAATGTATATCACTATATATTGTGACGTGTGCGTGTGTGTATTCAGTGAAATGTATTTGCAGGCAGCATACTTATTTTGGAATATCAGACTTAAATCCTTGGGGGCCTGGGGTGTGCGGAGGCCCTGGACTTTGAGTGGGGGGGGCCCATTTTAAAATCTTGTCTCTGGGCCCACTCCAACCTTGCTACGCCCCTGGTCCGGAGGGTGTGGGAAGAAGGCTGCTTTCACCTTCCCTGCCTCCCAGACGACTAAGCAGGTCCTCTTCTGCACACCTCCCATGCGCCCACACGGGCAGCCTTGCTCCATGCAGCTCTGTGAAGCATGGAGTAAGGCAGAGGGATCCAGGGTTGGAACTTGTTGTTCTGGCCTCCGGGCATCTCTCAATGCAATGCGCAGCATGCGCTTTGCATTGGGGATTTTCCTCTCACACGAGTGCTCTATGCGCCTATCTCTGTGACTCCTCGGGCTGCATGCACGATACCCAGGTTAAGGGTGAGAGAGCATCCTTTACCTCAGCTAAAAGCTGGGTTCATTAAGGGGGTTAGGCAGGCAGGGCCTGGAGGGATCCACAGGGTTAGGCCATGACCAGCCTAACTCTGCCTGGGGCATCCCAGGCATGGTTAGGCTGCTTGTGAGAACAGCCTCAGTATCAGGCACGGAGCCAGCCGAGTGCCCGCCTGGGTCTGGCCTCGCCAGGCAGCCCCTCTAATGGCATCCCATATGTGTGATGTCACTTGCACAGGGCATGGCTGAGCCCCAAGAGAATCCCCTCCCCACCCACAAGCGGGCACTATAGCTTCCCTGTCCTTCTCATGCAGTGTTTGCTGCCTGAAAGCATCTATTTCCATTTCTCTCCCTCCAGAGAGGGAGAGAAAGGGAGAATAGATCCTTTCAGGCAGCAAGCACTGCCTGAAATGACATGGAAGCTCTCGCTCGGGCTTTCCGGATCTTGAGGCCACACTCCCCTGGGGGCTTCAGCGGCCCCTACCATTAGCGGCCTGGGTTCTTTGAACCCGTTCACACAATGGTGGCTACCTTCGATATTAGTGGGGTGACAAAACTACCCTTTTCTTTCCTTGATAAGTTTTGATTACCTAGAACCTGTTCCTCACCTTCTCCAGTTCCCAGATAAGATTGGCTACTCTAACTTCCCCACCTGAGACGACTAGACAGTCTCTTGGCACTAACTCTGCTATCCTCTGAATCTGAAAGCAGCACTAAGTAGCCACTGAGTCTGTGAATCACAAATGGCTAATATCCCATGCATAAGCTGGGCATCCTGGGAAATACAGGCCACTGACAGTAACCACTGAGTTCCATGACTCCATTTCAACCTCTTTCTGAACACAGAGCTCTGTGCAGTCTGGGCATACTGCTTTCACATGAACCTAAGGTGCTGCATTAAAAAATACCTTTCCGATTCATAAACTCATGTTTCCTATGTAAATTTGGAACAAACTAGACATGACATGGGAGATTACTGAACTGGATCTCCAACTATTTTTTTCTTTTAGATCAAGGCAGCCTTGTGAGAACCCAATTAGAATTGGGGCTGTTGCGGTATTCAGGAGTTTTTATGTTTTCTCCTACGGGGCAAATAGTTTTATGGGGAAGGGGGAGCAATTTAAAACAGGAAAGTGGTGTGAAAGGAAAGGGATAGTATCCTCTCTCTTCCAGAACTGCAGCCCCAATCTGAATTGCTCCTTTCACAGCTCTTTGATCTAAAATAATCCCCTAATCTGTACTGAAGAGATTCTTCTTCTCATGGATCTCCCATGTCACAGGTGGTTTGGACCTGTAATGTGGGGCTGGAGTGAATATTGCACAGGAGAGGAGGAGCTTAATCCATTGATTGGTTATCCCCATGAGCCAGTTTGGGCAAACAAATGCCCGACCAGCACAATGTGATAAAGATATGAACATGGTATGAACTCACAGACTCTTTCCTCCCGCATGCCATTTCTTAATGGCATAGGAACACTGATTTAAAAGAGTATTTGGAGCATGTGTAGAGGAACAGTTTGGGTGGGTCACCCACCACCACCACACACAGACACAGATGCAGGAAAAGCACACAAGGGGACTATGTGTAGACTCACATCTTTCCCCCTACTTATTTTTAAATACTAATAGAGAAATCAAAGAGTGAAAACAATAGCATCAGTCAATCATCCAATGGGTTCTGTCACACAGAACTGTCAGGGCCCCTCCAAGACCCCATCTGTACACTGGAGCTGTTGAATCATGGCAAAGTGTAATTGAGATCCATTCAAATCAGTGGGTAATTTGTCACGGAAAGCAATGGGAGATGGATTAACTGCAGGGTGTCGGATGCAAACCCCAAGGAAGTCAATAGGAATCCAGCCACTTACATCAATGGGTCCTCTGTCAAACTATAACAATGTGAACAAAATCTCAACTTTATTTTCATGGTTTATAAACATTTATTTTAGACCATGATAGCAATAAATGCTTCCAGGCTGAGCATGCCTATGAGACCATTCTGCTAATGGCTCTGTGGAGTGACCAGGATTCTAAAACTGCAGCCATATGGAATCTTACTGTGCTTATTAAATTGTGTACAGCAGTGTTAACAGCAGTTTGATTTGTGGCTGCAAGTAATAAATGAATTATATTAATTTTGTAGCTGCAAGCTAATTTCTCCAGAATTACTTTTTAATAACTGGCATTGTGTTCATTGGTAAGATTTAAATACATTTAGGATCATATTTTTGTTTGTATTCTTTTTTTAAAAAGCATTATGAGATTATCATTTTGGAAACTAAGACATTATTTAATAATTCCCTCACCTCTGAAAATGAGGTTTAGAGAAAATGTTTTACATTTGCTGGGGGACTTAAGGCTAAATTACCTCTGTGTGTTGTGAAGAGCAGAAGTAAACTTTGCCGACAATGGGAAAACCTTGAAAAATTAATAATCTCTTCAATTTGAACTGTTTGGTCTTTCACATCATGAGATTGGCTCTGCTTGTGTCTAGTGTTGGCTTTCTCAGAGCTGATTTCCTGCAATATAGATTCAGAAACCACATGGCAATAATGAAATGGTCATACCATCTTACTTTGTGCTGTTACTGAGTTCATGCAAGTGATATTCTGCTTATGTGGGGGGCAACCACCACAGAATAAAGATTTGTGGGAGATTTTGCCCATATAAAAAAAGGCTGTGTTTTTCAAACACATGGCATGATATCTCTAAAACTACAAGTGTCCAGTTCAAAAGAACAGAGCTGGTATTTCTGCATTCTGTAGTCATCTGCTATATAAAAGATATTTTCTCCATATGACCCTTTCCCCATAATTAGGATCAACGAGATAATTCTTTCTTGGGTTCCAGGCTCATGAGATGGAGCTGGATAGGACTTGGGCAGGGCCTCCTCCATTGTGGCCCCCACTTTGTGACACCTTCTGTTTAAAAATGTTAGCTTTGGCTCCTCCTGGCAGATATGCAGGCATTTGACATGCCCTGCTGCTGCTGTATAAATACAAAATAGTAATAGTTGTAGTAGTGCTTGTAAACAGAGTTTGAAATCCTTCAGAGATTTTGACTTGAGTTAAGCTATTGTATGTTTTTATACTAGTATCATATCTGTTTTAGCCTCCTAAGATTTTTTATAGCCTAGGTAGATAAATGCATACCCCATTGCTTAAAAAAGGATAACTATTTGTCTTGTCTTGATGGCTTCATTAGACACCACCACCTGCCCCAGTGTCTGTACCTAAGACCAGGCCTTAGGAATTTGCTGAAATAGTGCCCCTGGCTATAGGCTGACTTTCAGTAGAACCTTGTCACTACTTGTCCAGTGGAACAGAATGGTCACAAGTAATGGCAGCTCTGCATCAGTTGCCATCACCTTCCTTTACAACTAAGAGATAGACAAGCACAGCTGCATCATTGTGAGCTGGGATGCTGGTCAAATCTGTCAATTTGATTGGTCAACTTATTACTTATGATTTGTACATGGACAAACATTGCCAAATACAAATATAATCAAGAGCATCATCGTGTATCTAGCAGCCTAATTTTAAAATTGCATAATGAATCATCGGGCAGCAAAGGCAAGGGTAAAGAGCCCTGCATGATTCAGTATCACATGTGCATACATCCTTCATTATGGAGCAAACCCCAATGTGGCCCTCTCCAGCGAGCTAATGCCCTCTCTCCTCTCAGTTAAGCTACATGGCATCAGGAGTGACTGAATGATACAATGCTATCCACAGCGTAGCCAAAACAGAATTTGGGGCTGACTGGGGGGAAAAAAGCCAAAACGGTCACTTTGGGGTCATGGGAGCATTTAATAATTTAATGTATTTCTTTCTCATAGCACACTATATTTCATCACACAATTTAGCAGCATACTAAGATCTCTTTGTGCATGAGGAAGGGTTCCAAATACTACCTCTTCCCTTTTTAAAAAAGGTGGTTGCAGCAATCGTCACCACCACTTGATTTCATACAAGCGTGCACTGCTGCATGGCCTACGGCACACAGACCCTCTTCTGCCTCATTCTTCATTTGCTACTGGGCTGATAATGAGAAGAGGGAGGAAGGAGAAGCAGAGCATCTCCAGTACTCTGATGCCCTTTCCTCATCTGCTTCCTCTTCCTTCTATTTATCAGCCCAGCAGCAAGTGTGGGAGGAGGCAGCAGCAGTGAAGAGGAACAGGAAGAGGAAGAGGTCAGGACTAGAGGAGCAACTTCAAGAGTCGCTTGGATGGCGAAGGGCAGAAGAGGGAGAGACAGGGCTGATTCTAGGGGTTTTGGTGCCCTTGATGAAGTTTGATTTTGTTGTGCCCCTGCCCCCACCAGCCAAGAAGTACAAAGCCCCAGCTTGAGTCACATAGGCTGCTCATTCATGAGGTCAAATGATCAGCCTGTGCAGGTGACCAGTAAATGATAAGCCTGTACTGGTTTGAGGATTCAGTGGGACAGAGTTCCCTGTCTATTATGGGGGTAAAATTCTAACACATCAAAGATGAAAAGATGCTGCTGTTAATTTGGAAATCCAGTCTGAGACATTTTCTTTTTGGAAATGAATGCTGAGTAGGAAATTCATATTCAAGAGAGGGATTGCAGCTTATGAGACTGTTTATTGAGGACTGAGGTGCAATGGGCTTTTTGGGGTGCAGAATATACAGGCCTTTTGGAGAGCAGGGTGAAGTATTACATATTGAGGCTGTGCACACAAGCAGCCTTACCCAGGTTAGGGCTGCTCGTATACACCATCCAGATTGAGGCCAATCCCAGCACTGCCTCCACAGCAATCTTAACTTTTTTATCCAGGCTTTTACCTGGATTAGAGGGTGCAAGCAAGCCCTCTAACCCAGCTCCAGGATCATGTGTATGCTCAGGCTTCACGCTGCCCAAACATACACAGAGTTGTATGTTTGCCTAGAGTGCCCAACTCCCAGGGGAATGCCCCAAGGCACCACACTCAGCACGCAGTGTCTTGTGGGATTCCTGGAGGCTGAGAAAATGAGTCCCAGCTTCCAGCAATCCACACTGTTCAGGGCAGCGTGGATCATGTGGGTGCCACCGGTACACCAAAAAGGTCTGCAACAATCATCTGGGGGGAAGGTAGGTCCATCCCTGCCTTTCCCCCACCCGCTCTCCCCACCCCATTCTGATCACGGATATAGCCTTATTATATTCTTACACCACTGTGCAGTACTTTAGAGGTGCGATATAAGAGGGAGAGAAAGAATAAGTGGCACTGCTATATTCTGGCATTGCTTATGCAAACCCCAAGAATTGGTGTCCTAGGCAACCACTTAGATCTGCCTAGTGGACAGGTTGGCCCTGGAGGGAGACCACTGAGGCAGCAAGCAGGCCTCTAGTTGTCTCACTGGTGCCTCAGCAATCCTCCACTTGGGGCAACTGTTTCACCTTACCTCACAGAAGGATACTCCCTGACATAGTTTGGGAATTACTGCTGTATTACTGTATTGCATAGTTTGGGAATTACTGCTGTAAAGACTTTTCAGAGGATAGTAGTCCTCGCAAAGCATAATATTTTCCCATTCTTTGTTACTGCTGTAATAAAGGAATTCTTTGAGTTCTTTACTATTTGACAATATTTCGCTGATCCGTTGATCACAGTCCCCCCTGCCCCCGCAGCTATCAAATGCCAAGTCTAGTGTCTGGGAGTGAATGGCTGTGGGGTGTTTAAGGAGCTCTCACAACCCTGCATGACTCAGATGTAATGTGGAAACACTGTGGAACAATCTGTCTACTTGAGCCTGTTCTTCATCCTTACCGTCAGTCTTCTGAGCCGCTGTCTCAGTGCCCTGGCTCATAGGATCACAATTCAGCTGATAGCTGCCTAAACATGCTGCAGGACAGAATTGCTGTAGTAGGGAAACCCTTGCAGTCACAGAAGAACTGGGAAAATCCATTTTAATGCTGAAAGAGGAAGCACCATCAAAGGGAAACAAACTAAATGTTGATAAAATGGTTGGTTATACGGGAAAGATGTGGCCTGGTATTTTGTTGTCTTTTTTCACAAGCTCTAATTTTGGGACATCAGTAGCTGGTGCAGTGTGCCAGTGAAGACTATAATCAGGGGTGCTCATTCCATTGGCTCCTGAAGGATCATCAATGACCTTTGTATATTAGGGAGTTGTCTCAGGCCACTAGTGGTCCCTTCAGGAGCCAATGGTATGAGCTCCCTGGCCTGAGCTGTTCGTTCTTCCCCTCAGAGTCAGAGCACACTGGTCTTATCTTAAGGAGCCCCTGTGAAGATAGGGGAGGCTGTGCCAACAGTTGGGCTATGGTTTATTATTGGTTTATTATTGATGATTGGCTGTTGGTTACTGTTGATATGATTTATTATTGGTTTATTATTGATGATTGGCTGTTGGTTACTGTGAAGTCCCTGAGATATTTGAAATATATCAGTGCAAACTGTTAATATGAAGAACTGTTAAATCAACTTGCTACTTTTAGGTGGCTACTGCACAAATTATCTTAAGACTTTTTTATGCACGAGGAATTATTACTGTTGAAGAGTCAGGTGACCAGAGATCAGTTGATGTGCATGTATATGTGAACCAGGGCATGGTCTGAGGGCAAATGATAAGATTACCTTACTGAAGCTAAGCAGGCCTACATCTGGTCACTGTTCCAATGGATGCCTGCCTGCCAACTCCACGTATGCCACATTGAGTTCCATGATGGAAGAAACAAATGATATAAACGTAATAGGTAAATAAATAAACCAGCCCTGAAAAAAGTGGTTCACGTAAAGAAGGACTAGCAGTAGAGATTCTTCAGTGAAGAAGAATCCCTACTCAGGCTCATCGGACTTGTGAGCAACAGTTCACATACCAGCCATTTATAGCCTGCCAGAGACTCAACAACAACCCTGTGTAGCTTTACAGGGATGTCCCTATGCACCGTTATGGAAGATAATTCTCCTGGGTGAAAAAGCAAGCATATGTTCCTTTCCCGACAGTGTGTGTGAACTGTATAGAACTCAAGGATAGCAATCGGAGCACAACATCCTGAATAATAACCTCGAGTGGTTCGCTTGTGTTCATATGAATGTTCCTGCAGTAGAATAGTTTTGCCTTCTTTGAGATGGAATACTGTTAAGTAAATAAAGATGGTGATCCTAAGCACCCTTATTTTAAAAGAAAGATATATTGAAATCAACAGGACTTCCCCTGCCAAATTAATATATTTAGGTAGTGGTGAACTTGCCACAAAATCAGAGGTATGTACTCTTGTGCTGGGCAATATGCAAAGATCAGGAATCTACTCTGTATGTGCTCTCCTCGTGCTGTTACTTATGAACTCTCCTGTCCCCTGTTCAGAATCAATATCAATGCAGAATGCTTACCTAGTCTTCACTTGATGTTTGTAGGAAGTCATCTATTATATTTCCAGTTTTCATTTAATCAACTTTGAAAATGTGTTACCGATCATAGATCATGAATACCAAAAATTGTAATGCTAAAACAAGTCATCACAAATTCTGCATTGAAATTACTGCGAACAATTAACCAAACAGAGCATTAGCAGAGCTTGCACAGCAGCAGCATTCCTCAGGAGATGGCACCCAATGAGACTTCCAGGTGAACATTTTTAGTGGCATTGAGTTTTCTCTACATTCTGGATGCGCTGATCTGAATTAGGAGTAGGGTAAGCCTTGATTATATTGACCTCTAATGTCAACATGTGGCACTCTAATCCTGAACACTTCTACTTGGAACATTTATGCCAATGAAACTAACTTCTAGATAAATCTACTTTAGTGTCACATTAACAATCTAAAGAGCATGGCTTACATTACATGAAAATACGAAGACAGCAAATGCCCTATGATATTATCACACAGTATCAGTATGTCACAGCTGACGTTATATCATTGGTGATGTTAGACTTCAAAACATCTATGTTTAATTGCATTTAAAATAAGTAACGAAAAACACAGTTAAACATTCTAACAAACTTTACATGTGAAGGCAAAATAATACAAAAGAAGTGCCGATAGCGTATGATTTTTATATTAAAATGATGGATGCAAAACCTGTGAAAAAACCTTCTAAAGGATAGGTAGCCCCTGCCATCAAATGTTTTAAATTTTAAGCTGAAGAATTGTCAATGATAACCATTCATTTTATTTATATGCACTTTCTTTTGATTTTTTTTTTTTGCATAGCTTAAAATATTGCTGCACCATCTCCACTGCGTGATGCCTGCGACAGTTTTTCTTTAATTTTAAAAAAAAAATCTGGAGAATTTAAAAATTCACCTCTTCCCCATTACATAATATATCATTTCTAATTATTATAAATACATCATTTTTACTTGTCTGATTTCAATAGCATGCATTGGTATAGTTACTGTACAATCAAAATACTATTGCAGACTTTATACAGTGTGCATTTTTTCAGCTCAACAATTTTATTTAGACACACTGCTCGACAAAATTGAATGAATAGGGGAGGAAGGGGGAAAAATTATCAGAAAAAGAATCTCACAGTGCTTACCAAGATCCAAATGGAATTAAATACTGATAAGTAAAATTATTGTTATTATTATTGTTGTTGCTGCTGCTGCTGCTGTTATTACACAGAAATAAAAAAGTCCCACAATAGCTGACACACTTTAGAAACTAGCAAACACATTTTTAAATAGAGTTGCATGGACTGAATGGGGCACAAGCATCTGCTTTGTCTTAATTAGACGGAGAGGTGAATGACCACTGTTTATTTTCATTTTCCTCATTAATTATGAAAAACTGCATTTAATTCATCTTGCATGGTGAGAGGCTGGCTGCGCAGATGTAGGTCGTAAGGGAAGTGGCTCTCTGTAGGCAACCTGAATACAGAACTCTGCCCAAGGGGACCCCTGGGTGGCACTGCACAATAATGCATGCCATAATTGTAGTTTTTGCCATAGTCCAAAGCTTCTTCTTGCTTGAGGGAAAATATCCCATTATAGTTAATCGGGGGAGGACTTAAGGGACCTTCAAACTGTGGGCTGGCACACTCAGGAGAAGTGCTTTCATAGAAGGACTCATAAGCGCTGCAGTAATTGTAGGGTTTCATGGACTTGGAATTGTCAAGTGTTCCATGACCTGGGGGAGTGCTCAGCTCTGGGCTGTGATAGGGAGGGTAGAAAGTAGAGTAGGGGGATCTGGCATGATGGGTACTTTCCCCTGCCTGACCCATCAAGAAACTCCTGGCATTCAGCTGTAGGCATCCTGCCACCAAGTTTGTCGTTGGCTGGGAGAGACCTTTGCATAGGTTTTGGACAAACGTCAGCAAATCAGGCCTCTTGCCAATTCGTAAGATTTCAGAAAGAGCCCATATGTAATTTTTGGCAAGTCTCAATGTTTCTATTTTAGACAGTTTTTGTGTTTTGGAATAACAAGGGACCACTTTCCTTAAACTGTCCAGAGCATCATTGAGGCCATGCATTCTGTTTCTTTCTCTTGCATTGGCTTCTTGTCGCCTGAATTTGACCCTGTCCATCCTCATCTTGGTCATCTTTTTTTTCCGAAGGCCCCTCCTCCTAGGTAAACCATTCTCATCCTCTTCCTCTCGGTCATCTTCCACCTCCTCTTTTTCTGTATCTTCTGCCATAGATCTTTTAAGACTTTTCCCTTGGTGAGTGATTTGCTTTGCAAAGCTTTCCGGTTTCTTGATCTGCTTGAGGTCTTCACTTTCTCTGGAAAACTTTCTGCACATCTGGGACTCTGGCATTACAACAGACTCATCAAATGGTAGTGTTAACATGACGTTATAATCTTATGTTACCTGAAAGAATGCCAGCAAAAGGTTTTAAAGGTATCCGTTTGTAAAGTACATATTTTAATACAGATTTTCAGCTTTTACATAATTATTAGTACTCAGTATATATTTATGTGCACATACAGAGTCCTCTATAAAATACAGCAAATACTTTAAAAAATATTAATCACTATATGAATGTACTACATATTATATAGATAGAGATATTTGTTCCAAAAATATAGATTAAAAATGCAATATAGCTAACAGAAGGAAAATGCTGACACAACAGTTAAGAAAAAGTTAAACAATTAAAATTAACTCCTTTCTATATTTCCTGAATTTTTAAAAATATAGATTCACAATATTTTAAAATGTAGAATTTATGAAAAACAATAGATTTTTAAAAATATACACATTTCAACAATCTAAATGCCATAGAAAATGAAATTAAATGAGAGACTAGTCTTAAAAATTAAAAGGGCCATGCCTCTGTTAACTGACAGGGGGGAAAAGCTTTAACTTTTGTATTGTAAATTGTTTGCACATATTCTTCTACAAATCATTGCAATCAAGTCTGAATTGACTTGAAAAGAATTAAAATGGAAAAGAAGGCAAATGAATCATGCAGTGACTTAATTAAAGCGAAGAGAGGCTTTTTCTAATGATCAGTATGAAAATGTGTGATACACGGATTATTTCTTTCCTATTAAAAACAGGACAGGGTAAATAAACATATTCATGGAAGGCATTAAGCAATAGATCTCTCTCTCTCTCTCTCTCTCTCTCTCTCTCTCTCTCTCTCTCTCTCAGAAAAAAAATCCTGAACAAAATTTTCCAAGTTTTAAACATTGTTGGAATTAACTGGTTTTTTTTTTTTCATTTAAAAAAAAAATCAGAAGCAAAACTAAACCTCCTCATACTCTCTGGCAGCATCTGTGTTCTTCAAAGAACAGACGTTTCCCTCCAGCTAATATCTGACAGGAATAGTCTGTGGATTCTGACTGCAATTGTGCACGTGTGTTTAGAATCCAGAATGAAAAGGGGTGTGTGTGTGTGACAATTTGCTCCTTGCATTGTTTCTGTCCCTATACTCAGTTTTCAAGCAGCATATTCAATAATCCTCAAATTTAAAAACAAGTACACAAATGCAAATTCATAAACAAGGAGGCGAGGGACTTTTAAATAGATATAGCTTTTCTTTAAAACAACCTAAGCCCCTTATCAAAAAATCAACTCTCTTGCAGTATTATATAATAAGTGAAAGTAGAAGAAGTGAAATAGTAAAAGCAAGCACAACATTCACAAAACACAAGGCATCTATCCTGTATGTTTAAAACACTTGCATGCACACTCAGCAGTATATATATATATACACACACACACATACACACACACTTATTTGTATTACCTTGGCCTTTAAAAAAATCTCATTCAATAATCAGTTTTCATTTTGTGCCTTCCAAATCTTTTCAATCTGAATGTCGCATCGTCTCCTGGAGTCTAGATCTGTGTATATCTGCACTATCTCATTGATCTCTAAAAAGTGACATTGATGCCAACTGCCAGAGCTGGTACCCATGCCATCTGCTGGTGACGTCACAGGGCAGAGAAAACCATGTGATCTTTTCTCCTGGGACCTTCATTCTGCACTGATCATCTGGCATCCCTGTAAGTGGGTACCAGCATTCATGTATCAACACAGAAGGTTAGGCTGATAGGGAAGGGAGAGGGAGAGAGAGAGAAAGAGAGAGAGACCAGATTTCACATACACTGGGTGGATTTCTGTGAGTTTTTGTTGAACAGGCAGAAATGTCAACATTAACTTTTATCCTTATCCACAGGTATACCTGCTCTCCACTTGAATAAAAAGCTGCTGTTTATTGAAGAAATGATTTTTGTTGTATTGATAAGAATCCAATTTGCACTGACGGATACTTTGGAGGCAGAAGCTGTCAATGAAGAAATTGAATCAGAAAAAGTCTCATTGCCACTCCTCCTTTAACTGAGTTTGATGTAAGAGAGTTCAGAAACAGTTTCTATCCTGATATTGTTATGCAATTTCCATCTGCACATTCCAAAAGCACAACTTCTGAGTTTGAATCAGGGTATTTATTCTCTCTTTAGGTTGGATGCAAGAAATAATTCCATCTCCTTTCTTCAGTGATTTGGAGACATTTTTGGAGACAAGAGTAAAAAATGAAGCGACCTAGAAGTACATGATGGTTTTAAAATACAGGAAGGCTGCCCTTCTCAGAAATCAAGGCTTCCTGCAGCACCCATATGCTGCCTCCCACTCTTTCTCCCCCTTGGATATCAAGCATACCATCCGCTCCAGCTGATTTCATGACAACCCTCCCAAGTCAACACTTTCTGGACAAGCAAAACATGCTCTGCTCAGGGTTCTTCTATGTGCTTCTCTTAGTGTTTGACTTTCAAAATAATTGGTGGTTTTGCTTGAAAAAAATTGTTTAAATATTGTCCCTGTTCCTGATTTTTCTCCAACTGTTTCCCCCCCTCTGCTTCTTTATTCCTTCTTTCCCCCCATTCTGCATTCTCTTCCTTTACTGCCAGTCACCTCTTCTGCACAATCTGTTCCTCTTCTGCCCTTACCCTTTTTGTCTCATCATCAACAGCAGCAGAAAAGAAACAGTTAAATGGAACTCACGGCACACACATCCCCAAGCATGCCAGAGTGCCTCTGGCAAACTCCACCTTATTTTTTTCAGGAGTAACATATCTCCATGAAGGCATATACATAACCGATAATTAATGTATTGCTGGTCTTAGAAAGAAAATCAAGTTTTATAATTTTAAAAAACCCACCTCCTATATATTGTTTTTCTAGTGACTTTAAGAATTAAAATGTGAAAACACAATTTGGTTTGAGAATGAAAGTAATCCTCGGCAGAGCTGCAATTGTTATGGGCCTGTGTCAGCATTTCCAGCATGATTCGAGCCCCCCACCCCACCCGGATTTATGACTCATCTGCTTTAATCCGCAGTGGACCCAAGTTTAACATTAACAGTCTTGGTCCTGATCCTATTATTAATACAAAATTCTATTTAACACTGTTTGGGTATTTAAAAAGAGAATAGGAGATGTGCTTTAAAAAAATCAATTTAATGTCCTCTTTTTTTTTTTATGCCTCAACCTTAAGATTCTCCCATTCTCCACTTTTTACTGCCATGAAAAGATACAGGCCATTAGTTCGTAATCTAAATTAGGCCGATGTGTGAGAATAAATATCTCTGAATGGGGGCAAGATTTTAAAACATATGTGGCATGTGCCAATGAAGAGCGGGTTCCATATCTCCCACACCAGCCCTACCCAAAACAACTGAATAGGTATTTCTTTCTACTGCTGAGTATTGCAGTCTAGGAGGTTTTACTAAGTGTTATGCAACCAAGGATGAACCCTTACTTTGTGTGTGTGGTTTTTTTTTGTGTTTGTTTTTAAAGTAGAGAGATTTATTTTTTGGAAGATCCTGAGGTCAGCAGTCAACCCTTTAACAGTTTGGGGGTGGATTTGTTTATTTATTTATATATTTATTGCAAATTCAGTGTGCTACATGATACAAGTAATACATAGTACATTGACTATCCTCACTAATCACTGAACAGCTCAGCACTGTTTAAAAGCTGTACTTAATAAACAAAACAATACCAATCTATAGGAAACATTTACAATGGAATACATTGTCATTGTAGGAACTGTAATATTTTCAGTCAGTGTAAGGTTATTTTCCTCATATTCTCTTTCTTCTGCAAAGCTATTAAAAAAATCCAACAAAGCCATTGCAAAATATATTCCATATATATTTCATATCACCACTAAGGAGAATATAAACGAATCATGGAAGACCCTGTGAACATTATATTTTGCAGTCTTTTAAATCAATCATGTGGCTTTTTAACTGTTTTCAAATAAATGGCTGAGATGCAAAATAGCTGCAATATCAAGGTTTTAAAAGCATCCACTGTGCATGCCTAATAACATTGCACAAGGAATTTTTTCTACACATTCTGCAGTACAGTCCCAGGATATGCAAATCCTGTACATTGCTATTAATATGCATTCACAATTTCACAAGTTAAACCATATACAGCAACAATAATGATACGAAATAATAATAAAATGCATTCGTTATGATCAATATATAGTACACACATATTTCAGAATCTGTCACACAAAAATAGCTATGTGCTTTTAATGTAATTGTTCTAGATGCAATGGGTAGCATCGAAGCAGACTCAATTCCTCCTAATATATTTACCTGTAAGTAATTGTCACTGAAATCAATGAAATGAAATCAATGACTTTTTTTGAAAGTATATATGCCACCAATTTTGCCCTCCAGCTTTCTCCAAAGCTGTATTTTTTTCATAGTTAAGGTTCCAGACCTGTGTTTGCAATGGAAACAGGGGTTTGGAAGACCTCCTTGGTAAGCAAGGGAAGGATTAAGCACTCTTCTCTCACCTGCTGCTTCCCCGCTAGACAATACACTCTCCCACTTCTACTTCACAAAGTTGATTTTCACAGAGACATGTTGGAGGATGAATGTATATTCTGGTGTCAGTACAGTGTTGTTATTATTCTATGACTAACAGAAACACAGAACTCCATACTATGTGAAAGTCCAGATTCAGGATTCTTAGAAGTCATGGAATTACTCTCATTCAGCTTTTTAACATGCTGTGACACAAACTTCACTCTTCTTTATAACCAACCTTTTGGTTCTCTGTTCTGTATTAATAGAGATTAGCATATGCAATAGTTATTCCATATCCAGATTTTAAAGTCACCATTTCAAATCATGCCATTTATAGTGAGATGGTGGCCACGCTGCTCAGATTTCAGAAAGAGCTTCTGGAGAACTCCACTTCATGATATTCTGAGAATTTCTGAAATATTAATTTTAAAATGTCTACTTTCCAGTAGGTATATTCAAAGAAAAAAAATAGTTTCATTGCATTTTTGTTCTCATTTTTTAAAATTTTGATTTATTTTGTTATTATTTCATTTTAAATTGTTTCATTTCATTATTCAGTTCTTTCATTTTCATTTTCCCATTCATTTTTGTTTACTATTGATTTCATTTAGAAGTTCAATCAGTCTTCTAGTCCATTTAGCTTTGGTATTTTCCATGCAAACTGCATGATTCTTTCAAACAGTCTACTAATCCTTCAAGATAATAATAATAATAATAATAATAATAATAATAATAATAATAATTCAATTTCTATACCGCCCTTCCAAAAATGGCTCAGGGCGGTTTACAAAGAGAAATAACAAATAAGATGGCTCCCTGTCCCCAAAGGGCTCACATTCTAAAAAGAAACATAAGACACACACCAGCAACAGTCACTGGAAGTACTGTGCTGGGGGTGGATAGGGCCAGTTACTCTCCCCCTGCTAAATAAAGAGAATCACCACGGTAAAAGGTGCCTCTTTGCCCAGTTAGCAAGATATAAGTCTTGCCAAATTTCAGAGTAATTGGTTAATGGGTCCCTGGTTTAGAGACAATTTTACAAGGCACACATACTCTTATTTATTGTAGACATTTATATTCTGCCTTTCTATTGCAAAGCTCAGTTCCCAAGGCAGCCCACAAGTTAAAACAAAATAAATATAAAACCAAACCAAGCAAACAAACAAATCTTAATAAAATCAATAAAACACAGCAATAAAAATAGTATCAAACAGGCAGTTGGACAGCTACAGATTAAGAGCCTTTCAGAATAAAAAATGTCTTTGCTGAGCACAGTGCGCAGTGCAAAGCCAGCAATGAAGGGATCAAATAAGATTCTCCTGGGAGGGAGTTCCAAAATCTCTTCCATTGGAATGATCACTTTTAGTGGAAGAGTCAGCAGTTCTTAAGCCTAACTCTTCTGTTTTCTGTTCTGTTGGTATGATTTTTTTTAAATGTCACCGAAAGAACCCTCTCAATAGCAATAGCAATAGCACTTACATTTATATACCGCTCTATAGCTGGAAGCTCTCTAAGCGGTTTACAATGATTTAGCATATTGCCCCCAACATTCTGGGTACTCATTTTACCGACCTCGGAAGGATGGAAGGCTGAGTCAACCTTGAGCCCCTGGTCAAGATCGAACTTGCAACCTTCTGGTTACAGGGCGGCAGTTTTACCACTGCGCAACCAGGGGTAGACCAGACTTGCCAAAACAGATAGACTAAAGACTTCCCACTTCATAGGTGACTAAAAGGTACACAGATATAATGTCACTGTTATAGAATGTCATGCTTTGGTTGTGTGCCAGGACAGGCTGCAGTTTGGATGGTCCTGTTCAGGTGTAGGCAGGTGAGGGGTATTTGAGAGTCTAGGTTACCCAATGGACCAGGGTTGCATACAAGGTGAGAGAGTCAAGCAGAGGACTGGAGACAGAAGATGTAGACAGAGTTGGGCTGGGGTTGAGTACTGAGTGAGACAACCAAATAGAAGGCCAGGGTTGGGGCAGCGTGAAAGAGTCTTGTGTCCCTACTCCTGTGTGTTGCTCAGACTGCCAGCCTGGCTTAGAGACAAAGGTTTTCTAGGGCCTATAGGTCACATGACATGCCCTTGCTCCATAAAGATTTAATTGGTCTAACTTGCTGAACGAAACATTTACAGTATCACAAGATATCTGCAAAGCGTGCTTCCATACTTCCTGTGTTGTGACACTGCAGTCCCTATGCTGTCAGCAGGGTGCCGTGCTGTTCACATTTCGGATGCCTTGTTTCAGATTTTATCGTTGCGATTTAGTGCTATAACGTTGTATGTCCATTGCAAAAAAATAGCTGTATTTTCCATTGTAGATTCTGGGGGTCGTTTTCAATTTGATCCTGCAAGCCGAAGCATTTTACCATGGTCGTAGTGGCTAGTCTGGAAAGTGCCCTGGTCAGATCTCATTTGAAATAACCAGTTCAGTCAGGACTGCAAGGTTTGCCTAGAAGAGTATAATATTAGAAAACACATACTGAGGCTCTATACATGATCTGTGTGTAGAGCCTAACCGGGCTCTGTGGGGAAAACGGACTTAGTCCACTCTCCCTGCAGATGAGCAGGGAGCTCATCCTGTGTGGCTGGATTGGCCACCCAGATGATTACTGGGTATGTCACGGAACTGGTAGGGGTGGTGGGGATTGGGGGCCGCCCAGCCCCTGGAAGTCCCAGGATGCCCCGTGCAAGTGCACGGAGCATTCTGGGGAGACCCCCCTGAGGCTGGGAGCCTCCCAGTCGGGGGTCTTGCTTCATTCTCCCAGTCGGGGGTCTCCTCACGAGTTGCCACGATCCAGAGCTGCACCATGGTGACTCACCATCAGAACAGGGTTAGTGGAGCGATCGCTCTTATTACAGCATATGACCAGGAGAAACCGAGCTAGGAGCCCGGTTTCTCCTGGTCATGAGAATAGCCTCACTGAGACGAGTCCCCTGCTAAATGAGCAAAGAGGAGCAAAAAGTGTTGATTCTCTTTATTGGGGGGGGGGCAACTGGCCCTCTCCAACCCCAGCACAGCATCCCTCCAGTGGCTGTTGCTGGTGTCTAGCTTATGTTTCTTTTTCTTTTTTAAAAAAAGATTGTGAGCCCTTTGGGGACAGGAAGTCACCAATATTTATGTATTTATATCTATGTAAACTGCTATGGGAACTTTTGTTGAAAAGCCATATATAAATAAAATGATAGAAGCAAAAACCAAAATCACATAGAAGAAATGATGGTTAACCTCTGCTCTTTTAAAATAGCAACCTCCTTTCCTGCCTTCCTTTAGGCACAGCTCTTCCTTTAAAACAAATGAGAGAGGAGGAGGTTTTGAGCAGGAAAGTACTGCCTCTTCTCAAGTTCATTTTAGGGAAAGGATTCATGGCCTGGTTTGAAGGTACAATGTTCAATATATGTTTCAACATAAACTGTATTACTAGAATGATTAAAAACAAGGTGTTCTAGTAAGAACTAACCAGCCTACTTTGCTTTTGCTATCTCTACAACTGGACTACATTTGGTTCAACCCGAGGTCCACAAGTTAGATCTCTTGCACCTCAAATGTTCATGAGTCTGCCTTATTAGATCAGGGTGGATGACATCATTACAAACTACACCATTGAGGTGTTCCTGGGTGTCACTCATAACAGCTGTTCCAAATTTGGTTCAGATTGGTTAGACAGGCCTCAAGTCAGTGCACTTGCACCTCAAAAGTTCACACATCCACCATCTTGGATTGGGGTGGATGACATCACCACAAACTACACCATTGGGGCATCTGTATATGTCCATACAGCTGTAGCAAATTTGGTTCAAATAGGTTAGACAGTCCACATGTTAGTGCACTTGTGCCTCAAAAGTTTACATGTCTGCCATCTTGAATTGAGTTGGATGACATTGTCACAATCTACACCATTGAGATGTCCCTATGTGTCCCTACAGCTGTAGCAAATTTGGTTCAAATTGGTTAAGTGGTTCACAAGTTAGCCCACTTGTGCCTCAAAGGTTGTACACCTAAAAATGTAAAGTGTGATTGTGATAAACATGTCGGCAAATATGTGGAGTTCTCTTCTGATATTTCTTCCATGGGTATACTGAACAAGCAGAGGAGAGAACAGGATTCTCGGGTCTCAATAGCTCTATTCAGACATCACATTGTACATGCCAACAGGTTAGGGTACACGAAACGGATTTTGCATTTCATTTTTAGCTCAAAATAAAACACAAATTTTCCAATTTTCATTGGAAAAAACAATCAAGCTGGATGTTCCAATGGAATGAACTTAGAATGTTTTGACTTTTTTGAGCATTCCAGGTGCCATTTTGGAGAGTGGTTTTTCCAGGGAGAGCTGGTCTACCAATTGGGGTCCTCAGGTAGACCAGGCCTCCACTCGGGACTTTACAAATTGGCCTACCTGGGAGGGCTGGTCTACCTGCTGCATGAAGTGGGTAGACCAGGCTGCCATTTTTGCATGAGGCAGGCCTCTGCATGAGGCAGGTAGACCAGGTCTCACCCTGGACTTAACACATAAGTGGAAGTCTGGTCTACCTGCCGACCCCAATTGGTAGATCAGCTTTCCCTGGAAAAACAGCCCTCCAAAATGGTATTCAGAACACTTGAAAAGTTCCAGCTTGTAACAGGGTTGTTCCATTCCAAGCTTGAAACAGGCCATTTATTTGTTTCGAGCTCGGACCAGCTGAAATGGCCTGTTTCAAGTCAGAATGTTCCGAACTCAAAATGTTTTGCACATCCCAACAGGTAATTCTATATGTCGCCCTATTCAGGCAACACTGTACAGTGTACACATATTCATGTTTTTTTGTGAATGAAGTAAACCTGGTACAGACCTCATCAAATTTAGGGTACAGAGAGAAAGTGTACAATTGTACGTGTGTTGGACATAAGGTGTGAATAACTGTACATATATATGTGCATACACTGTTCCCAGATTGTGCATGTGTTGTACATGAGGTGTGAATAGGGCTCATGTCTCTGATTATTCTGGTGCTTGTCTCTCCCTTCTGCTGCCAGTTAACTGCTACACTCTGTTAGTTCCTCCTGCCAGTGCACAGAAAACACCAGCACATACTAAGTACCTCTGGGACTTGAGACAGCATGACAAATAGAGATTGACAAATCCCTGTTAGTCAAGACGTATTGACAAATACTTGTCAATTTTCTTTCCTAAGATTTTTATTCATGGCAATGGGCTTGGAGACGCCTTGGAGGATCCTGAGATAAGAAGTGAAGATGGTCCTTGAGACAAGAAGTGAAGATGGTCCCCTGGCTTCTTCTTCTCTCCCCTCCCCCAGTATCTTTGCTGCCGAAGAACTATAAAGACATAATGAAAAACAAAACATTCTTAACAGGTCCTTTCTCTCACTGTGCAAATAGTATCACACACTCTCCACACTCCTTTCAAGAGCCTGCAGCTTGCCATTGAGTCAGGGAGGCAGGAGAGGAAAGCAAAGAGCAGGCTGTTTGCCAGTTAATGGGCCCTCCCCATTCATGGGCCCAGGGACATTTGTCTCCTCTTGTTTCATTATAGCTACACACCCTGTTTTGAGACCTTCTCCCTTCTTCTTCGGCATTGTATATGAGTATACTCATATACACTGTATATGAGTTTATATCTCGGGGAGCAGGGATTAGCTGTGGTCTCTGCTGAATATATATACAGTGGCAAACCCAGGTTTTCTATCATACAATGTCCACATTCACATGTAATGTAGAGCCTCGGGTCCAACGGACCCACAGTTCCGCCCCACCCCACACCGCTCTCCTGTCCCAATTCAGACATCATGGAGAGCACTCTGAAGTCAGAGTGAGTCAGCAAGACTGCAGAGAGGAGGGGGAATTGGCTGCATGGGTTTCCTTCTGGTAGGAACGACGGCCCACACAGCCAATCATGGCCAGAGGGAGGGAGGAGTTTCCTCCCTCAACTGAGGTCACTGTGAACGCAGCCTGCTGTCCCAAATTTGGACGACATGCAGGCAGTGTGGAACCTCAGGTGACCTAAACCTTGGGTGGGTTGCCTTGTGGAATCAGAGTTGCATGCATTAGGACATCACGGTGAGACAACCTCTGCCCCCATAAACTTCAGTTCCGAATTACATGTGAATGCGGCCATTATATGAAATGATTCTTACATATATTATGTAAAGTTGTAAGAAAACAGTTTGACAACTCTTGAAATAAAACTCTGGGAATCTGGACCTGGCCTTTTAGCTTAGAGGATAGAACACAAAATAGACCTAAGGATTGTGCCAGGGAGTACAGTCCTATAGTTTCGGGTAGATCTGAAGTGGAGCCTATTCATTTTTGGTGAGTCTGGGAGAGGCAGAGCCCAGAGCAAAAACTGCCTATGCACTAAGGTGCACAGTTTTTAAAAAAGTTAGTAAAGGAAGAAAAGCCGTCTTGCCCCTTGATTTTCTGGCAGCTGGCAAAAAAACATGCAAGCAAACAAGAAAGAAAAACAAAACAAAACCAGCCAGGACATAGGTTTCTTTCTCTCTTCAGCTGACAATCCTAATTTGTAATAATAGTATATCAAGACAAAAGGTAAAGTGTGTCGTCGAGTTGTTGTCGATTCCTGGCGACCACTGAGCCCTGTGGTTGTCTTTGGTAGAATACTAGAGGGGTTTACCATAGCTATCTCCTGCGCAGTATGAGATGATGCCTTTCAGCATCTTACTAGATCGCTGCTGCCCGATATAGGTGTTTCCCATAGTCTGGGAAACATACCAGTGGGAATTCGAACCGGCAACCTCTGGCTGTATTTCTGGAGCTGCTTCTTTCATAAGACAGGAAAGCTGCCTTTAAATTATTTTGGTCCTTTTATTGATAGGTTTTAGGATAACCGTCAACAGTAGAGGATCCAGCAGTCAAGAAATATGCCGCAGATTAGCACTTGGTACGGCTGCAATGAAGGTCTTGGAAAATATATTTAGATGCTGCAACGTGTCTACACCTACAAAGATTAGAATCGTTTTGACAATGGTTTTCCCTGTGACACTCTAAGGGTGTGAAAGCTGTCCTTAGAAGAAGCAAGATAGAAAAATCATTGGCACTTTTGAACTTTGGTGCTGGAGAAGACTTTTGAGGATACCATGGACAGCCAAGAAAACAAACCAATGGATCATAGAACAAATCAATCCAGAATTTTCACTCGAGGCACATAAGAACTTAAGAACAGCCCTGCTGGATCAGGCCCAAGGTCCATCTAGTCCAGGATCCTGTTTCACACAGTGGCCCACTAGATGCCGCTGGAAGCCTACAGGTAGGAGTTGAGGGCATGCCCTCTCTCCTGCTGTTACTCCCCTGCAACTAGTACTCAGGAGCATCCTGCCTCTGAGGCTGGAGGTGGCCTATAGCCCTCCGACTAGTAGCCATTGATAGAGCTCTCCTCCATGAAGTTATCCAACTCCTCTTAAAGCCATCCAGGTTGTTGACTGTCACCACATCTTGTGGCAGAGAATTCCACAAGTTGATTATGCGTTGTGTGAAAAAATAGGTCTGTTTGTTGGTCTTAAATTTCCCAGCAATCAATTTCATGGGAGGACCCCTGGTTCTTGTGTTATGTGAGAGGAATTTCTCTCTATCCACTTTCTCCACTTCATGCATGATTTTATAGACCTCTTATCATGTCTCCCCACAATCATCTTTTTTCTAAACTAAATACATCCCCAGGTGTTGTAGCCTTGCCTCATAAGAAAGGTGCTCTGGCACAAATGACCAGGCTCAAACTATCATATTTTGGACACATTATGTAAAGATCCAGCTCCCTTGAATAATCCATAATGCTGGGAAAGGTTGAAGGAAAGAGAAGAGGACAACCAGCAGCAAGGTGGATGGTCTCGATTACCACACAATGAATGCACCACTGAGAGACCTTAAAGGCCAAGTTGAAGACAGATAATCCTGGAGAGAATCTATCTATGTGGTCGCTAAGAGTCAACACCGATTTGATGGCACTTAATCAATCGATCACTGAGAAGTCTAGAAAGTTAGATCATCAACAAATTCTGGTAAGTCAGCTGTCCTTCACCAAGTAATGTAAACTACAAATCTTGGTCTTCTGAGTGAAGGCACAGATTATGTAGAGGCGGGGGGTGGGGGAGGCTCTGCAGGAGAGGCAGGCGTGCAGTCAAAAAAAACTGAGGGGAGGAAAGACACTTTAGAGGGGGAGATATGGGTTATAAGGGTTGATGGAGGGAGTTCAGTAAACTGAGGCAGTAGGACTCCTCATATTCTTAGGGAGAACTGTCCCCTGAGCAGAGGTGGACTTAGGCCCAAACCAGATATAAAGGTGAGGGGAGCAATGATTAGGATCTCCTGCACTATTCTGAAAATTTAACAGAAGCCATAGGATGGGGAGAATGGGATCAGGACCATGACAGTGGAGAAGAAAAGGGTTTGCCCTTTCCACATACGCTGTTTTCATCCTATAAATTCTCCCTTCAAGTTGCAATTTGCCCTGCAGGGCAAAACATAAAGGTACTATAGATCACGTCAAGTTGCACTCTTCACCTTCTTCCTGCCTGGAACTCAGAGCTGGCCCTAGGATAAAAAGTGTCCTTCCTGGGCAAGAAATGCCTCCCTTCCCAGGTTCATTCAACAAATGGAAAGCCACCAAGCTCAGCTCATCACTCTTTTCAGGTAGAAGCTGTAGATGAGTGCCTGGCTTGCCTAGCCCTAAGGTTGGCCCTGCTGAGGAAAGATTAAATTGCTGTCTCCCAAGTTTGGCTTTCCCACTCCAAACAAAATCTGCCCCACATTAAGGCTATTCACATGAGCAGCCTAACCCAGGCTACGCCAGCCCAGTCTGTGTTAGGCTGCTCATGTACAGCACCGGGATCAGGGCCGTTCCCAGTGCTTCCCATTAGGGATGTGCAAACAGGTTCGATTTCGAAGAGGTTCGGCATCAAACCTGTTTGGTCCAATGGTCCAATGGTGCAATTTTTTGGGGTGGGTGGGGGGGATGTTCACAAGTTAAAAAATATCACCCAGGTCATGCAGAGGCCCATTGGGCATGGTGGCCTCCAAAATGGCTACCGCAATGGAGGGCAGGACCAGAATGGGCCAAAGACCACCCACCTAACCCACTTTTATCCCCAGCCTTTATTCAAGGTTAAGGGTATGCCTGCACACACAGAGCACACACAGCCCGAGCACACACAAAGCGCCCGACTCCTGGGTTATTCCCCCAATGCATTGTGCTCATTGCGTGGTACATTGTGGGATATCCAGAGGTCAGGACACATTGTCCTGGCCTCTGGAAATCTGTGCTGATCAAAGCAGCACGGATTGTGTAGGAGCTCAATCCCCACATCCCACCAATGCTAAAGGATCATTTTGGAGGTAGGTAAGTTTGACACAGTCTTTCCCCTCGCCCAGTCAGTGGTTGTATAAATAGCCTTATGGTCTCATGTTAAAACTGCTTCAGGAACATCATAGTTTACACCAGGGCTGCTCAACTTTGGCCCTCCAGCAGATGTTGGCCTACAACTCTCATAATCCCTGGCTATTGGCCACTGTGCCTGGGGATTATGGGAGCTATAGTCAAAAAACAGATGGGGGGGGCTAAATTGAGCAGGCCTGGTTTATACCATGTTGGCTGCAGGGGAGGGGGGTACCTGTTAGACTGGTATAAGCACTTCAGAAATTGAGATAAAGATTTTTTGGATCTGCTTAGATTTTCCCGAAGAAAGAAAAAGAGACAAAGTTGTCAAACATTTAAAAATCTACAGAGAAGGAAAAATAATAAACAATGAGAAAGATATGAGTAGTCACAAGGATATTAAGTGCTGAACTGAATTGTGTGTACTGAGTCCTAGCTGGTGGGTGAATTATTGATGAAAGCCAGCAGATCCAGCTGTTGAAAGGTCAAGTAAGCAAGACTCAGAACGTTATGTCATGTTCTGTGACATCTAGCTCAGAGAATCAGTTAGTGAGGAAAACAAAATTACATGC
Organism: Hemicordylus capensis; assembly: GCF_027244095.1. NCBI lineage: Eukaryota > Metazoa > Chordata > Lepidosauria > Squamata > Cordylidae > Hemicordylus > Hemicordylus capensis. Next base: position 93,025,931 of record NC_069662.1, on the reverse strand, counting down.
TTGGGGGGTTCATAATAATTAATAAAAATAGCACTTAATATTCATATAGTAATTCCCACAGGTGCTTAACATACATTGTCTCAGTAATCCTTACCTAAGGGTTACTTGTGGGAATGCACTCACCCTCCATTTCTTAGGATCTGCAGATGAGATCTTGCTTTGCATGCCTTCTATTTGTGAAGTAACATCACATCATGCTGGTCCCCCCTTTAAGAATTTCACTGGCTGCCAGTTTGTTTCTGGCTGCTGATTTCAATCTTTAAAGGCCTAAACAGCTTGGGACTACAGTATCTCAGGAATCATCTCCTCTTGGTTGAACAAAGAACTTTGCTCTACAACTGAGGCCCTTCTTTCTGTCCCATTAGTGACAGATGTGTCATGAGTGGATACCTCTTTGCTAACTGAGCAAAGAGGCAACTTTTACAGCGGTAGTCTCTCATATTCATCTAACTGCTTATATTAATACCAGCACATGGTCCTTCCCAATGGCTGTTGCTAGTGCTTCCTTGTGTCTTTTTCTAGACTGTGAACCCCTTTGGGGCAGGGAATAATCTATCCTTTTCTGTGTAAACTGCATTGAAAACTGTTTTGAAAAGTGTATACATAGTTGTAGTTACCAGCCTCCCCTCCCCCTAAAGAGTTAACAGGAAGTGAACTCTGTCTTCACTGACAGATTGGTGAACTCCAGGTCTCAGCCAATCAGCACACCAGGTGGGTGGGACCTAGAGAGCTCTTGCCAAGGAGAAGGGAGTTCTTTGTTGGGAAAAGATAGACTGGAGGTCCACAGGAGGACATATGGCCATGGATGTTGGCTGCAGGAGGATAACTGTAAAGCCTGGGAAGACAGGATTACAGGAAGCTTGAAGTCTCATCAGAAGTTGGTGAGTTCAAGGAAAAGAGATGTTTAGTCTAGGGAAAAGTTTGTTTAATCAAACTTTGCATTAGGGATGTTATATTTCTTTGGTGTATGTGCTTTTGCATATTCCTGATACTGTTCTATTATTGTTTACCTGTAACATAATTAAAATAAGAAACATTAGCCTACACCCATCCTACCTAGGGCATTGCAAAATACTCTATAAACATTTAAGTGTGCATTAAGACAACCTATTTTTGTAATCTTACTAATTATTCTTAACTATATCTAAAAGTTGAGAAAGCCTCAGACGGAACCAGTCTGTAGTAATTGAATTAAACTGGTGTGTGTATTTTTAGTTCTTTTCTTTTTACAAGTCTCTCTGAGTTGGTTTTTAACTCAGGAAAAGGTGGGGCTGAAGGGAGATTTCTCTGGTGCAAATACATCCTCATACGTTCGGCAGCTGTCAGTTTACTCACCATGTGTAGGCTTGCGCATGGAAGATTTTTGTGCTTGTCCAAGTGCCAAATTAAGATTTTTCTGGGTTATCCCACCCCAAGCCCAGACAGTTTCTGTAGACAAAAGGGGTGATGATGGCAGCATTTTGAACCTACAGAATACAGAATAGTTTTAGGAAAAGCCTAGCCAGGCAGCTCAGCAGGGATGATTCAGCATTTCTTTCCCTCATGTGAGCTTGCTCTGAGACAAAGGCTTTAATCTGCTACAGTAGTCTTAATAATGATGATGATGATGATGATGATGATAAATACAAGTAATAGGACCTTTTCTGTTGCAGCACTCAGAATACAAAATGGCATCCCAAGAAAGGCACTTCTGGTCCCACATTGCCCACCTTCAGGTAGTCTTATTCCAGTGGGCATTTTCAAGACTTGGCACCTTATAATGTATTTTATTTGCTGCTGTTTCATTGTTATGTTATGACTTTTTAATGATGTTATTTTTATTGTTATTATATGATGTTTGTAAGCAGGCATATAGAAAATGGGATCTCAAATATAGAAAAAATAAAAATAATAGTAATTACCATTATTTTTATGATAATTGTACACCCAAGTGTACTACACCCAGTGTCGCTATCATAGAGTTCCCAGGGACTCATTAGGTTCATTAGGCACTGGGATACATTTTAAGGGAAGCAAAGCCTGTACAAAAGGGATGGACTCCACTTGAACCAAGATGGAACAGGACTGCTGGCTTTTAAAATCAAGAAGGCTGCAGAGCAGCATTTAAAATGATGCCGGGGGATTGCCATCAGGAACTGGGTGGTATCTGCTTTGGCCAGCAAAATCCCCTAAGGTGTGAGGGTGAACATGTTTCAGATAAACCAGAAGGGGACAGAGTAGAGCCAGGAGTTGAGCAGAAGGAAACACATGACAACTTGCCCAATAGGCCAAATGATGATAAGGGGGATAGCACATGCCAGCACCAGGTGCCCAGTGCCAGAAATGTCTGAGCCAAGCTGGGTGAGCAGGAGTACTTGGTTGCTAATGAAAACATAGATATAGTGGCTGTACCAGAAACCTGGTGGAACAGTGAGAACCAGTGGGATACAATTATTCCTGGATATAAACTCTATAGAAGGGACAGGGAGGGGAGGATTGGGGAAGAGTGGCACTGTATATCAAAGAAGGGATAGATTCCAAAAAGCTAGAAAACCTAGGTGGACTGGAGTCCTTCAGGGAATCATTATGGGTAACATTATGAGGACTGAAAGGAAATATGTTACTAGGGACGTGCTATCACCCTCCGGATCAAAGCGGTGAGAGTGGCCTGGAGTTGGAGAAACAAATGAGAGGTATCAAAGAAAGACAGGGCAATAATGGGTGACTTCAACTATCCACATAGACTGGGTAAATTCACATTCAGTTAAGGAAAGAGAGGCCAAATGCCTAGATGTGCTAAATGACTGTGCTTTAGAACAGTTAGTTGTGGAACCAACCAGAGAGATGCCGACTTTGGATTTAATCCTGAGTGGTGCCCAGGACCTGGTGCGAGAAGTCAGAGTTACAGAACCATTGGGTAGCAGTGACCATAGTGTGATTCAATTCAGCATTTATGCAAGTGGAGAATTGTCAAAGAAGTCCAACACAGATGCGTTTTCAGAAGAGGAAACTTCTCAAAAAATGAAGGGACTGGTAAGAAGGAAGTTGAAAGGGAAAATCAGGAGGGTCAAATCACTCCAGAAATCATGGAACTTATTTAAAATCACAATACTAGCAGCTCGGTTGGAATGTATACCAAGAAGGAAGAAAGGTACCACTAAGTTCAGGAGGATGCCAGCATGGCTAACAAGTATAATCAGGGAAGCTATAAAAGGGAAGAAGACTTCCTTCAGAAAATGGAAGTCCTGCCCAAATGAAGAGAACAGAAAGGAACATAAACTCTGGCAAAAGAAATGCAAGGAGACAATAAGGGATGCAAAGAGAGAGTGTGAGGAGAATATAGCTAGAAGTGTCAAAGGGAATAACAAAAACTTCTTTAAATATATCAAAAGTAGAAAACCTGCCAGGGAGGCGGTTGGACCCTTAGATGATGAGGGTGTGAAAGGAATTATTAAGGAGGATAAGGAGATTGCAGAGAAGCTGAATGAGTTCTTTGCACCTATCTTCATGGTGGAGGATACTGACCATATACCCTCTCCAGAATTGAGCTTTTCAGGTTTAGTGGCTGAGGAACTGGGTGAATTTGAGGTGACAAGGGAAGATGTTCTAAACTGTCTTGAAAAGCTAAAAATTAACAAATCGTCAGGGCCAGATGGCATCCACCGAAGAGTTCTGAAGGAACTCAAATGTGAAATTGCCGATCTCCTGGCAAAAATATATAACTTGTCCCTACAATCAGACTCTGTACCAGAAGACTGGAAAGTAGCCAATGTGACTCCGATTTTGAAAAAGGGATCCAGAGGGGATCTGGGAAATTACAGTTCAGTCAGCCAACTTAAGTGCTGGGTAAATTGATGGAAAGCATACTTAAGGACAAAATTGTTAAACATATAGAAGTAAATGCCTTGTTGAAGGAGAACTAACATGGCTTGTTCTGCAAGGGCAAGACTAACCTTTGCCTCACTAACCTTTTGGAGTTCTTTAATAATGTCAACAGGCATGTGGATAAAGGTGATCCGGTTGACATAGTATACTTGGACTTCCAAAGAGCTTTTGACAAAGTCCCCCACCAAAGGCTCTTGAGTAAACTTAGCAGTCATGGAATAAAGGGACAGGTTCATGTGTGGATCGGTAACTGGTTGAAGGACAGGAAACAGAGAGTAGGGATAAATGGACAGTTTTCACAATGGAGGGAGGTAGAAAGTGGGCCGGATTTCCAGATGACACTAAACTATTTACGGTAGCGAAATCCACAACAGATTGTGAGGAACTCCAAAAAGATCTCTCCAAACTGGGGGAGTGGGCAACAAAATGGCAAATGCGGTTCAATTTAAGCAAGCGTAAAGTGATGCACATTGGGGCAAAAAACCTAACTTCACATATATGCTGATGGGATCTGAGCTGTCAGTGACTGACCAGGAAAGAGATCTTGGGGTCATGGTGGACAGCTCATTGAAAGTGTTGTCTCAGTGCGCGGCAGCTGTGAAAAAGGCTTATTCCATACTAGGAATCATTAGGAAGGGGATGGAAAATAAAAATGCTAATATTATAATGCCCTTATACAAATTTATGGTGTGGCCACATCTAGATAGGATAGGAGAGCTGGTCTTGTGGTAGCAAGCATGACATGTCCCCATAGCTAAGCAGGGTCTGCCCTGGTTGCATATGAATGGGAGACTTGATGTGTGAGCACTGCAAGATATTCCCCTCGGGATGAAGCCGCTCTGGGAAGAGCAGAAGGTTTCCAGTTCCCTCCCTGGCTTCTCCAAGATAGGGCTGAGAGAGATTCCTGCCTGCAACCTTGGAGAAGCCGCTGCCAGTCTGTGAAGACGATACTGAGCTAGATAGACCAATGGTCTGACTCAGTATATGGCAGTTTCCTATGTTCCTATGTAGAGCACTGCATACAGGTTTGGTCGCCGTATCTTAAGAAGGATATTGTAGAACTGGAAAAGGTGCAGAAGAGGGCAACCAAAATGATCAGAGGCCTGGAGCACCTTCCTTATGAGGCTAGGCTACAGCATCTGGGGCTCTTTACCTTGGAAAAGAGGCAACTAAGGGGAGACAGTATAGAGATGTATAAAATTATGCATGGAGTGGAGAGAGTGGACAGAGAGAAATTTCTCTCTCTCTCTCTCTCTCTCTCTCTCTCTCTCACACACACACACACACACACACACACACACACACACACACACCACTAGAACCAGGAGTCATCCCATGAAACTGATGGTCAGGAAATTTAGGACCAAGAATAGGAAATATTATTTCACACAGTGTATAATTAATCTAGGGAATTCTTTGCCATGGGATGTCGTGATGGCCACCAGCCTGGATGGCTTTAAAAGGGTTTAGACAGATTCATGGAGGACAGGTCTATCAATGGCTACTAGTCTGGTGGCTGTGGGCCACCTCCAGCCTCAGAGGCACAATGCCTCTCAATACCAGTTGCAGGGGAGCAACAGCAGGAGAGAGGGCATGCACATACCTCTTGCTTGTGGACTCCCCAGAGGCATCTTGTGGGTCACTGTGTGAAACAGGATGCTGGAATCGATGGGCCTTGGGCCTTGTTCTTATGTTTGACAGTGAGTGTCCTGGGGCCACCCCCTGCCTCCCCCACCTCCACTTGTCACTTGGCCCCAACTTGCTCTCTGGGTATGCTGTCCAGCAGTTGCACTGGCTCACTGAGACTGAGCTGCCCTGATCCCAGTGAGGATAGGCAGTCCCTTTAAGGTATGCCTTACTGGCATTAGGGCAGCTCAGCCTCACCAACCTGGTACAATAATATCATCAGTCTTTGTTGGCTCAACCAGAGAGTGGTGTGGAGTTGGGGTCATTCACATTCCATTAGGCAGGCACTACCTGCCACCGCTACCTGATGAGGGCAGAGGTCAATCTTTAAATTTAGTCCCAGGACCCCCTCCAACTTTGGTACATCACTGGCTGGTGTAGGGTAGGACATTTTCTGGTGTGGTTCCTCTTTTGTTATTCACATATTGCAACTGTGGGGATGAGACTGAGAGATGATGGCTTGTGTGAGGCTACCAAGAGTTCATAGTTGCAATGAGAGATTTCCCATTTCACTACTCTTGTCCTCAACAGTTTGCTGTAGGGATGTGCAAACAGGTTCAAACTCAAACTGGTTTGGTTCGAAGGTTCAAACTCGGACCAAACAGGGCATTGCATTGTCAATGCTGGTCTGAGTTTGAACCAATCGAGCCAGGTTCGGTTTGAGCCGGTTCGAAGGTTCTAGAGTCCATTTTAGGTCATATCCTCCATTTTGTATGACTTGTGTTGCTTTAGTTCATTGTTGCTTTAGTTCATTGCTTCCCTGATTGGCCAGATGAATCTGGCTCTCTGGAAGGCTCTGTACTGTGCCAGTCATTAAGAACTGGCACCCTATTGGCCTGGGGGAAGGGCAAAGGCGGGGGCTCCAAAAAGAGGGAGTTTCAAATCCTATTTAAAGCCAAACCTCTGGCATAGCAAAATCACTCTGGCTGCAGTGTTCCTTGGCTTCCTTCTGGCCTGCTGGTGATGAGAGTCTGCCTGGCAGACAGCTGTGTGTTTTTATTCCCAATCCCTTCTGCCTGTTTTTTCTGCTCCCCCCACATCCACCCTGCTTTAAACCTCCTCCCCCTGAGTGACTGTGTGTGTGTGTGTGTGTGTGTGTATTCTGCTGCTGTTCTCCCCTGCCCCTAAGTGAGTGAGTCTCTCTCTCTCTCTCCCCTCTCCTGTGCCATTTGGACTGAGGCCTCTCTCTGGCCCATTTCCCTAAACCCCAGTCCCACGCTGTCCCCCCTCCCACCACACACACACCTTTTTTGCTTCTGTGGTGGCTTCTGCTTTTAAATCTGTTGGCTGAGTTGAGAATAGAGAGTCCTCAGCTCAGGAGCCACTGCCAGCTGTTTTTATTTTATTCTGGGGTCTTTGGGTGGTGGTAGCTTGTTTTCTCTGGAGCAGGTGCTTTTCTTTGATGTATGTATGTATGTATGTTTATTTAAAATATTTCTATACTACCCCAAACTTGTTAACCCTGTTCTTGCTGTGCTTAGCACACCACTGGCTCCAGAGTCCAGCAGCACCTCTCCCCTCTGTCCTCCCCTTTCTTCCCTTTCTTTCCCCCTCATCCCTTCCCTATACCTCTCCCCTCTGCCCTCCCCTTTCCTCCCCCCATCCTTTCCCCATCCCTTCCCCATAGCCATTTTTTCCACTTGTCTTTTTATTTATTTAATCAGTGTTTACTTTAATTTGGGTGGGTGATCAACTGGAAAGCTTTTCATTCTGGCTCTCCCACCCCACCACAGCTGTGCATGCCTGCCCATGCTGTGCCAGCCTACCTCTGGACTGGAATCCATTCCTTCTTTTTTTCTCCTGACCAATGTGTGGTGCAGAAGATCTCCAGGACAATGAAGGGGTAAGTGCTTACTTTTTGTTGCCCCCTTTGTCCCCTTTAGTTCTCCTTAAAATGGGCCTCCTTTCTTGTTTTGGTGTAGGGATTGTTTGGGTGTGGGGATATTTTCAGTGTTTTCCCTTTAAAGGTTGTTTCTTGTTTTCACAGGTTCCCCCTTAGTTGTCCTCCATTGTGTATTTTATTGCATTGCTTTTTATTGAATTGTACTGTTGTGGGTGGAGTGGGTGGGTAGGCATGTTTTAAATAGGGTTCCCCCCACAAATAGGGGTTGTTGTTTGTTTTTTTTTAAAAGCCACCCTTTAATTTTTTACATTTTTTCAATTTTTTTAAAAAAGGGGAATCTTTGGGAATGTCTGAGTGTCATGTGGTGAGCAAAGCTCACAGCAGGGTGGCAGGCAGAGGTGGGAGGGGTCCCAAGATGGTGCAGGAGGCTGGGGTGGGGGGCAGAGAAGATGCCAGCATGGGGTCCCACAGGTCCCCATTGGTGAATGTTTTGGCCCAGGTGAGGCAGTGGCATGAAGGCTCTCCTATTCGGAGGATCCTGCTGCCGCCGAGCCAGGTCCTGGACTAGTTGCGGGTTCCTCGGGTGCTGCACTGCTGGGGCACCAACGATCCTCTCGCCATGCAGTTTGGACCCCCTGATCATGGGGGTACAAAACAAAAGGAACAAAAAGGTGCAAAGGTGCAAAACATTAGTGGCACTTCAGGAAACAGGTCGTGGCAGAGTCCAGTTCTGGGTCCACCCAGTCTAGCTCTGAGGGGGAAGGGTGTGCTGCTGAGGTGGAGGGGGTGGCCCCTCCTCCAGTGAAGCTGGGCACTTCTTCTTCTGCACAGGATGGAAGGGGGGTGGGTGATGGCTGCAGGGAAACACCAGCAGCCCCCCTAGGTCCACTGTCACCCTAAAGGCCCAAAATGGCATCCAGGATGCTGGAGGCCACACAGAGCAGTGATGTTTGGTGGCATTTTGAGATCCCTCAAGATGCCCCAACCGCTGCTCGCTATGTCCTCTGCAGGGCACAGGTCATTCAGGGCATGGTCACTAATCATCTGGGGATGACCTCCATGTGTTGACACATGCGATGGCATTACCCGGATCTCCTTGACTCCACTGGCAGTGCTAGTGTGCCTGTGACTAGTGCTAACATGGGCTGTGCAAAGGCTTCCATGAAGCAGGGCATGCTGCCAGTCAAGTGGTCAATGCAGTCGTTGGGCAAGAACTGCCCGGGTCACGTGGACCCATGTCTTCTCACCCATTTCATAAAGGAGATGATAGTCACTGATGACCAACCATTTCAGTTGGTCGAGAATGCTGGTTTCTGCCCACTACTCCAGGTGCTAGCACCCGACTACATCATCCCCTCAAGGACCTCGTTCAGCCGGAACGTGGTCCTCTCCCTATAGGTGAGATGGAGGGAGCTCATGCCAGCCTTGTTGCATGCAGCACTGGCTGGCACCAGCGTGCATTTCACCACTGATCTGTGGAACAGTGTGAGAGGAATGCATGCTGCTTTCCTGGCCTTGATTGCCCACTGGTGGGGTCCAGAAAAAGAGGTGACCTCCAGTGCTGCCTCTGGCTCCAGTGTGTCCCACACTGCATTTCAGCACAGGTGGGCCATCTTGCACATGGAGACCTTGGATGTCAAGCACACCAAGGAAGATGTGGCAGCTGTACTCAGCTGCCAAATTGAGGAGGGGATAGCTGGGCTGCCACACCTCACTTGGGCTTCATTGTGACAGACTATGGCTCCAATGTCACTGCAGCAGTAGAGTCTGTGTTGGAGTGTGTGAACATCCACTGCATGGCACACACACTCCACCTGGCTGTCAGGGAAGCCCTTGGCCTCAAGGAGATGAAGGCGTCCAGGGAACAGGGCCACCCCCTGGCAGGTGCTGTTGCTGCCATGGCTGCACGTGTGGAAAAGTCTCACAAGATTTCAGCCCACTTCCACCAGAGTGACAAGTTTAGGCAGCTGCTTCGTGAGTGGCAGTGTGTCCATGGGCTTCCACAACATCTCATCCCTTTGGATGTAGGTACCTGATGGAACTCCACCTTTCTCTTGTTCAAGCGCCTGCTGGAGCAGGAGATGGCTCTTGACAAGCTGGCAAGGAACAAGTCCTTGGGCGTGTGCAACCTATCCACTGCAGAGTGAAAGCTCATGTCTGAGATGGTGTTGGCACTCAAGCCCTTCCTGTTTGCCACAAAGAGCTTGTGTGGTGGCACCATTCCTCTAAGCCAGGCCCTGCCTACAACTCTCTTCCTGGAGAAGCTGATGGGTAAACTGTGGACCTCGCTGACCATGCCAGAGGGGTGAGCTCTCGCTGGAAGGCTGAGGAATGGGGTTGTAGACAGGCTGGTCAATAAGTTGGGTGACAGGGAGGAGTACGTCCTGGCTTGTCTCTGTGACTCAACTATCAAGGGCAATGTCATTTGTGCAGATGACTTGCCCAGGTGGAGGGACCTCCTGGTGGATAGAGTTAGGGAAGAGGAGGTCATTAGGACCAGCAGAGACCAAGAGGGTGGTGATGGTGCACCCCTCGAGCATGCGCAACCCACACCCCGCAGCAGCAGTGAGGGCAGCCCTTCAGCTCCCACCTCTTCTTCTTCCCAGCCCAATGGTGCGGTATCCCAGGCAGTGGCACCAACACAGCAGGCAGTTCCTCCAGCTAAATCAGACCAGCAGTTTAAGCGGGTGTGCCTTGGCACCTTGCCCAGTTTGAGGGAGGCTTGGTCTACCAGGCCCACCAGTGCTGCACAATACATTGCCCAGTACTTGGAGGAGGCCTGTGGAGGAAGACCCAGAGATGGACTGCGTGCAGTTCTGGGCGACCCACCGCCAAGTCTGGCCAGACCTGTTGGTGGTTGCTGCGTGCGTCTTCTCCTGCTCGCCCATCAGCATCCAGAGCGAGCAGGTGTTTTCACATGCTGGCGACATGGTAACACCTGCTCAGTCCTGGTTGGACCCTGGCTTGGTCAAGCAGTTGGTCTTCCTCGAGATCAACCTCCCCCTGCTGGGTTACTCCGAGCTGGACATTGAGCTGGGTACGTGATTCCAGTCACCTGCCCAGCAACAACTTCTGCTCATCCCTCCCCTCCCCCTTCCTTCTTCAGCTGTGCAATGTTGCAGTATGCCTGCTAGTGCTGTGACATGACAACTGGACCCCCCCCACACACACACACACTGGAGTAACCCAGTGCTGAACTAGCCCCTGTTTCCACCTGACCACAGCACTCGGGGGGCCATGGGTGCACACACAGACACTAGGCAGTTTGTGCCAGTGTGGCACTTTGTAGATTTGTAAATATAAATATTTGAATGTGTTGTGTTGTACATAGTTGACCTGCAGGGGGAGGGCAGCACGACTGCCAAAATGTATTTTTGTAAGTATTTCAGACTGTGTAAATATGTGCTTATGTAGATAGAAGTGTGCGAGTGTGTATGCATGGTGTGCAAGTGTGTATGCATGGAGGTTTCTGTTGTGTGTGGGTGAATGTGTCAGTAGTAGTAGAGGTTTTTTCTTTCCTTTGTGTAGATAGTGTTTTTGGTTTGGTTTGTGTAGATAGTTGGTGGTGTGTAAATAATACTGTATACCTGCTGTATAGATGCATTTGTATATATACTTGTGTATATATTTATTTGTGAAGTGTGTTTATTTAGGCCCCCCCTCTCTTTCCCCTCTCCAGTTTAGTTCTGCTGACATGCACGTGCGTGCGCGCACACACACACACACACCTCAGACATGCATGCTCCAGCCATGATAAGTAAGTGGTCTCCTGCCACACCACGTCATGTGTGGCCTCCACTGACCCACCTCTGAGCCAGACTTTCCTATCCCTTTTTTTTTTAAAGCCCCCCTTTTTAGAGCCACCCTCAAGAGGCTTTCTGCCATGCTGCTGCGAGCCATGTGGCTCCCGGTGGTTTGCACGCGCAGCAGAAATTGGGCTGGGCTCCCTTAGTTTGGTTTCTGCTGTGTGTGTGAATAGCCTCTACATTTGGACACTGTAAGATATTCTCCTTAGGGGATGGGGTTTTGCTTTTGGGAAGAGCATCTGCATGCAGAAGGTTCCAAGTTCCCTCCCTAGCATCTCCAAGATAGGGCTGAGAAAGATTCCTGCCTGCAACCTTGGAGAAGCTGCTGCCAGTATGTGTAGACAATACTGAGCTAGATGCACTGATGTTGGTCTGACTCAGTAGAAGGCAGCTTCCTATGTTCCTATGAAGCATAAAGACTTTTGATAAGACCAACAAGCATAAGATTTGGGCTGGATACTCCCTTGGTTACATGAATAGGTGCACAGAGTAACATGATCAGAAATTAGTTGCTAACATTCATTTCTAAATTTTCTATAAAGTTTTTAAAAAGGAAAAGAACATACAGTATTAATATTGAGGTCCCAGACATGAAAAGCTCCTCAAAACCATAAAAGAAAGCTTTAGATCTCAGTAACAGGCCATGAACCTTCCCATGCCTCCACCCCCACCATGTTTCCAAAGCTATTTCAACACACACAATACAAAAGAAAAGATAGCCTTTGTTAAAAAGTTTAATGTCCTTAATTAGTAGAATTGTCGGACTAATTAGAATACCAATTAGAATTGGCAAGGCTATCGTTAATTTGGATGTGCTGTGGTCTAGTGTTAATTGCTATTCAACCTATAGTTGGTGAAAGAGAGGGAGTAAGTAGATAAATGCACATACACACATGCAAACTATTTTAAATGTTAAGGGTCTATAACCATAATGATCTTCACGGTCGATGCATACTTAGGGAGTCTTTAATTCAGGGAGATGTTGATGCAAATTTAACAACTGCAAATGCAAAAAAATCTCAGTGGTTCCAAATGCAAGCCTCAAACTTCATAAGCTGCTTTTGGGTTGTTGTTTCTAATATTTCAAAATGTTAGATTTGTACTTGGATTTTTCATGTATTTATTGACAATATTAGAATAGATTAAAATACTTTGGCTAAGCACGGTCAGAATAATATTATGTAATGAGAACCCAAAGTTCTCTGAAAACATGTCAGAATTTCCAACAGTCCTGATTCATGACTGCACTGAATCAAGCCTGAAGCAAGAACCCGCTCTCTATGCAGAGCAATGTACTTGAACTGAATATACAAGATATACCCAGAAGAAGAAAAATACACAGTTGATTGATAAGATTACTGGCTGAAATACAGACTAATGTGTGTGTTGAAAAATGTTCCTCGTGTGCAATCACGGAGGGGTGGTTTTTGCTGATTTTTGTCCCATCCCTCTGCAGCCAACTGTGCCTCCTAAAAATATGTCCCTGAAGGTTGTAGGACCCTAGCTGGAACTGTAAACAGCTATGAGGGCAAAGTGTGCCCAATGTGAGGCCAACGCAAGGGGAAGAGGGCAGAATCTAGGCTGGTTGAAGTGTGAGGCATGGCCAGTGAGGAGAATGGGGTGAAATCAGTGCTGGTTCCGGGCACAGTGGTGGGGCTGGCAAGGGAGGCAGGGAGGCACTTTGCCTTCACTTCTAACCATGAAAGGCAATGATTTGGCCCTGGTCCCAGTTAATTCCCTAATCACACTTCTATTGGATTTTATTTGTATACCCTATTTACGTGTTTCACCCACTGCCAGGACAAGTGAACTTGGAAGGTGGGATGGGAAGGCTTGATCTGAGAGGAGAGCTGGTCTTGTGGTAGCAAGCATGACTTGTCCCCATAGCTAAGCAGGGTCTGCCCTGGTTGCATCTGAATAGAAGACTTGATGTGTGAGCACTGCAAGATATTCCCCTCAGGGGATGAAGCCGTTCTGGGAAGAGCAGAAGGTTCCAAGTTCCCTCCCTGGCTTCTCCAAGATAGGGCTGAGAGAGATTCCTGCCTGCAACCTTGGAGAAGCCACTGCCAGTCTGTGAAGACAATACTGAGCTAGATAGACCAATGGTCTGACTCAGTATATGACAGTTTCCTATGTTCCTATCTTCTGAATTTATTTATTTTATTATTACTTTTAAAAATTTATATACCACCCATAACCTGTGTCTCTGGGCAGTTCCTTCCCCACTGTATATATAGAGATGATAGAGGAAAAAGTATCATCCAATCCAGGCCAAGAAGAAAGAAAGTGAAACTGGGGGGAAAGTAATGATTCCTTCTGAAAGGCTGTCTAGAAATCTACACACATCACCAAGCTCCCCGTCACCAATTTATATTTTCCATGATACAGCACTGTGTGCCACCTCAGCTTTGATAACTAGAGATGGACATTTTCTCCGTCATTATGATCCCAAATGTATAAGATCTGGACACTAGTGACCAGGAGGTGGCATCCTAATAGCAGGTTGAAAAGTGACTCCTGCATCACTCATTGCTAGTATTTGATTTGCAAGGAATTGAATAAATTAACACAAAGAGAAAAGAAATAATTTTTAATAACCCAATAATTTGATTATATGTTTTAAATGGGTCCCCCCCCCACCGAAATATAGCATGGGCATGGACATAGGAGGTGACAGACCATTTTCCCCCAGGAAAGATAAAACTATTTAGAGGTTGCTCAGCTTCAGTTCTCCTCCCTGCTCCATCTCACTAGCTGGGTGAGATGGAGCACCCCTCTTTGTAAAGCCTGAAGGCTCTGATTACAAAGCTTATTTATAGATAAATGGCTTTTCCTTTTTACTGCAATTCCCCCCATCATTATTTTTATTTTTTGCTTAGGTAGTTTGTAGCAAGCATATTCCCGGCTTCTGTTGTTTGCCCCTGGGGTTTTTTTTGCATGTGTGCTTTTTCTCTGCCATTAGACTTAAAAAAAACAAAACTCTTTTGCTTGTATATGCTTTTAGCTGTCCTTCCCCCCCCCCGCCATTGTGCCATCACATATGCATTTTAAACATGATTTTAGCAGTGACAGTGACAGTGACAGTAATAGTAATAGTAATAATACAATTGGAGAAAATAACTAAATACAAGGATCTTCAGACTGAAATTGAGTGGCTCTGGAAAAAGAAAACAATAGTAGTACCAATACTTGTTGGTGCCCTTGGTGCAGTACCAAAAGAACTTGAACACCATCTTGACACCTTAGACACTGATAAAATTACAACACATCAACTACAGAAGGCCACACTACTCGGGACAGCATGAATACTACGACTCTATCTTTAATTTTTCTTTAGTTATCCTAGACCAGGGGTGGGGAACCTTGGCACTCCAGCTGTTGTTGAACTACAACTCCCATCATCCCCAGCCACAATAATTGTGGCTGGGGATGATGGGAGTTGTAGTTCAACAACAGCTGGAGTGCCAAGGTTACCCACCCCTGTCCTAGACCCTTGGAAAGGGCCCAATAATTAAAGTACCAAATCCAGTCAATAACATCTGGTAGACTGTGTGGAAACAGCATAGTACACACATACACATGATTTTAGCTATAATAATGTGGGTTTGCTTGGAAATATTTTAAATATTTTGAATTTTTTTAGCTTTTTGTGCTCTGAAAAATTGATAAGCACATAAAAGTCAAAGTTTTTATATGTTACAGACAGGTGTTTATTGCCTTTTTTCACACCATTCACATACTTTATGTTCAAAGTCAGGGGTGACCCAAGGTATTGTGGCACCTGAGATAGGGCACCAAATGTTGTCTTGTCCGACAAACCTGGTGGGGCCCAGCTCGCTTTCAGAACCAACCTTTGCAAGCTTTGACAGTGGCACAGGGAAAGAGGGAAGATTGCCAACCATTCTCTGTTCTCCTTATGCTTCTTGCAAGCTTTACAAAGAATGTGAAGAGAGGCACTCCTTGCAAAGCTTCCGAGGGTCAGATAGGCCCCAAAGAGTTGCTCCAATGTGAGCAAAGGGGGGGGGGTATCTTGCCTCCCTACTGGCACCTCATAATCTGTTGCCTGAGGTGACACTTCATTTTGCCTCATGAAAGGGATGCCCAGGCACATGCAGAGGCTGGTGACTACCTTATTATGTTTCTTTTTAGGTTGTGGACCCTTTTTGGATAGATAACTATTTTATTTATAATGCCAGACTCTGAGGGGACAAGGTGGGCTCCTAGCCCTTCTTGAACTCTAGAATGACTGGAGCACCCCCCCCCCCAAAGGTCAACCTCAGGAACAGCCAGGGGAGGAGGTTAGCTTTTCACCTGAGTCCTCCTCCTGACTTGCTGCATTCAGCCAGTTCCCTCTCCTGAAGAACTCCTGGCTCCCATACTCAGAAGCAGCTCCTCATCATCAGCTGCCTTGTCTTTAAATACCCCAGTGCAGAGTTGACAAGGCTTAAACTCTACTTCCAGCCCCAACTACTTCCTGACCTTGCTTCCTGTTTCCTGCCACACCCAACCTAGCTGTCTCCCTAGAGCTGTTTCCTGCAGCTCTTCCTGCCTTGCCCTCTCAACCCCACTGGGATCCTAGGGATGTGCATGTAACTGGTTCAGAGACCCTTTATAGGCCTCCAAACTGGTTCGAAAAACCAGTGGTTCCGCCAGTTTGGAGGTGGTGGGGGTCTCCCTTTAAGAGCGGGGGGAGGGTGCACTTACCCCTCCCACCGCTTTCCCCTCGCTGGCATCAGTTTTTTTTAACAGCCCATCGGAGTGGCAGCTTGCCTCCCTGCCGCCCCGTTGCCCTCACCTTCTGGATAAGAACGGAAATCGCTGACACGTCTGCATGCACCAGCATGGGTCAGCGACTTCCAGTCATATCCGGAAGATTAGGGCAGCAGGGAGGCACGCTGCTGCCCTGATGGGCTGTTTAAAAAACTGACACCAGTGGGGGGAAAGCGGCGGGAGCGGTAAATGCACCCTCGCCCCGCTCTTAAAGAGAGAGGCCCACCTCCTCTGAACTGCCTCGTCGCAGTTCCGTGCACAACCCTATGGGAGCCAACCAGCCTGGGTCCTTCTCATAACCACTGCCCCCTAAAGGGAACAAAAACCTCAGCGGAGGGATGCCCTTCTCCAGACTCCAAAGGGCTACCCAAGTGACTAGGTAACATGGCATCCAGACATATATATTATCTATTTTTCTATGTAAACTGCTTTCAGAACATTTGTTGAAAAGTGGTATATAAATATTTGTAGTAATAGTAGTAGCAGTAGTAACTGGAATTTGAGTGAATGCTTTCCAGGTCCAAACTACCATTTCAGGGTGTGTGTGTTTTGGAGGGGGGAGCCATTTCAAGAGGGGGTGATGATGCAAAAAGTCCTGTCCCCAGTCCTTAGATGTTACTTCTGCTGCTCCAGATGCTGTGTTTTCAAGACTCCATCAACTGCCATGGGGAAATGACACTGATCTCTCCAGAAATGTGTTACCTGGTTATGGGAGGATCAAAGTTTTTACAGAAATTAACTCAAAAAATAGTGATAAGGGACAAAAATAATGGTAAGGGACAAAAATAATGGTAAGGGACAAAAAGTTTTAAGCAAAGCAAAAAATACTTGAACATGTCAACAAATGCTATTGATTTAATCAGGGATACCTAATTATAGGAACAGCAGAATATGGTCTGCAATAAGGTAACGTATTAGTAGTAAGGTAATATTATGTAAAGACCCAGCTCCCTTGAGAAGTCTATAATGCTGGAAAAGTTGAAGGAAAGAGAAGGAGAGGACGATCAGCAGCAAGGTGGATGGACTTGATTACCACAGCAATGAAGGCACCACTGAGAGACCTTAAAGGCCAAGTTGAAGACAGATCATCCTGGAGAGAATCTATCTATGTAGTTGCTAAGAGTTGACACTGACTTGACGGCACTCAATCAAGCAATCAAGCAATCAATGTAACGTAATTGTCAGGCACACAGGGAACTTGCCAGTTGTTGTGGGACAAGGTCCTGCTGGTGGCTCCCTTCTTCATTTATTTCTGCAAGCTTGTTAGCGTACAACCAAGCCACACCCCCTACATCCACACCAGATATAGGGGGCATGGTTTCTGCTGGGACAGGGCCATTCAGCCCCATTGCAAAGTTTTCCCCTCTCAGTCAGCAGTAGGGGTGTGCACAGAACCGGCACGGGTGGTTCGTTTCAAATTTGAACCAAATACGAACTGAACTGCATGGTCTGTGAACTGGTTCATTAGAACTAGCCATGGTTCAGTTTGTGTTATTGAACGGGGTCAACCTGGTTTGACCCAGTTCTACTGCATTGCTTGTAAAGGGGAATCCAGTAAGGATTCTCATTTACAATTAAAGGGGGATTGCCTATTTAAAAAGTGGCTCGGCGGGGGTAGGCGAGAGGGAACCTTACTGGCTGTTGCGGCACAAGCTATTGCTGTGGCTCCCTGGCGACAGCAGAGGTGGCTACTCTTGGCCACGCCAATGCTCCACTCCACACTGCGGGTCAGCGAGTGGCCCGGTTCTAACATATGCGCATTCAGGAGGCCTCTGTGCAGTAGCTGCCACTGTGACAGCCAGTAAGGTGACTTCTCACCCACTCCCCAAACCCATTTTTAAATAGGCAATCCCCCTTTACTTATAAAGGAGAATCCTTACTGGATTCTCCTTAACAAGCAATGCATTGAACCAGTTGAACTGGGCAAATTGATTCAGTTCAAACTTGGACGGGCACCTTCTTTTTGAGCATGTCTGGTTCGAGGTCAAATTGGTTCAACTGGGCTGGTCCGGTTCGAACTCAAACTGCACAAAAGCACTCCCTCTCCCATGGCACCCTACCCTGCTCCTGACCCTCCAGCAGCAGTAATGGTTTGCACCCCCTCTCCTTCCCAGCCAATGTTTAATTGAAATGCTGGCTGGCTCAAGTATTTATCTCTTTGCCTCGTTGAGAGCGAGGCGAGGCGGGGCGGGGCGGGGCGGGGGAAGTCCTGAGCCAGCCAGTGTTTTAGTGAAATGCTAGCTGGGAAGAAGAGGGGGTATCTCATGTTCCCAGCCAGCAAATCCCACTGTCTGAGTTCTGGAGGGTCGGTAGCAGTGGAGTGCCCTGGGTGAGGGCAGCTGCTCCAGACCCTGGTGGCCGAGGGATGCTTGCCTCCTCCCACTTCATTGTACCCATGCCCCTGATAATTTTATTTATTTATATTTTTTATTTATTGTTAAATGTATATACTGCCTTTCATTAAAACAATCCCAAGGCAGTTTATAGCAAAATTTAAAAACAAGATTGTAAAAAAGACACAATTAAAATATTAAAATAAAAATATAAATCAAATCTCAATAAAAATTTAAAACACAAGCATAAAACAATTACAAAATACAAAGAGCAGCAGCAGAGACAATCATATAAAATCCTGGGTAAAAAGCCAGGATTTAACATGCTTTCTAAAAGCTGTGATGGAGACCGAGGAGCGAATAGCCACCAGGAGAGCATTCCAGAGTCTGGGGGCAGCAACAGAGAAGGCCCTGTCCCGGGTGCACGACAACCGAGCCTCCTTCATTGTCGGCACCCAGAGCAGAGCCCCCTCAGATGACCTCGTCAAGCGGGCAGCAACCCTTGGGAGTAGGCGGTCCCTCAGGTATCCCAGGCCCAAACCGTATTGTATTGGAATAGTTTTTGTTGGTATAATTATACAGGATTGTCATGTTATGCAGAGCTCTTAATCAAGCGGAATGAAAAGCCAGCTAGTTCTTAGCTATATAAAGTACAAAATTTCATCATAATACAAATATTTTCCAGCACTCTAAGTTTATAGTGGCTTAATAGCAAAATGTTTAGTACTTCAGGTGCACATTATAAATGATAACCTGTATAATTAACCTGAATCAGACTACCCAAGCCTTTGTTTAGCCTACCATTTATCCATTTAATAATGTTATTATTTTATTATAAGAAAATTGTTCTGAACTGTTCCCAAGTGATTTGTCCATTGCCCTGTGGAAAAAGGAACGTCCTTTTAAAAGGCATTTTTAACTTAACTTAATCTGCACTTTAACAATAACTAATGCTGGCATTTCCCCCAGAAAAGCAAAATCATATAAGCAAGAGCTTATTTCTGCAGTAGCTTCTTTAGAGGGTCCAAATCCAATTTGCTGCTGTACCCAGTGTTATCATCATTGCTTTGTAATCAGTGACAAAAGCAGAAATGTTAAAAGGGCTTTGCTGACTCTGTCTTGCAAGGTATACCTCATGTGTTATTACAGATACAACCAATTATTTCCACTTAATAATTTAAAGACCACTTTAAAGAGCCAGCACACAATCACTACCTAGTGGATATTAATTATTTATATAAGATCTGTGGAGAATTGTCAAAATCCTTATGTATTTGTTGCTGCAAACTTTGAGGTTCTGAGAAAGCCAGGAGTGGGTGGGGGCGACTAAAAAAAGTAGAATAAACAAGTTGATTTATCTTGATGTTAAGTGCCTGTTAATCTGGAAAGAGCACAAAGCCACCTTGCCTTTTAAAATGTATAAGTTTTACCTACTTTCTACATATCCTGCTTGCATGTTAGTATTTTAAGCAAAAAGAGAAACATTTTCCTCTTCTTCAACACAAGTTGAACACAACATAATTCAACACAAGCAAAGGAGCTACAGAAAACCTAAAGCAGTAACTATGGGTAAATACACAAGATCACATTCCTTTTAAAGTAAAGTAAAGTTGTGCCTTCGAGTCAGTGTCGACTCCTGGCACCCACAGAGCCCTATGGTTGTCTTTGGTAGAATACAGGAGAGGTTTACCATTGCCTCCTCCCACACAATGTGAGAAGATGCCTTTCAGCATCTTCCTGTATCACCCAGTATAGTCTGGGGATCTGAACCTTCTGCTTGTTGGGTTATTTACCAGGCATTCATCCACAACCTCTAACACAAATTAGAATCTGCATGTCAGTCATTTGTCAGCAAACTTTAATGAGAACCCCCACCTGAAGTATGAAGTTTACAGCCTCAGTGAGAACTAGACCTACGTGATCTTGTGTACATTCAGTAAGACAACAACATTCAATCATAATTTCACTAAGGAAGGCAAGTGGAGAATCAGAAACCCCATCCTGAAACTGTTAGAAAGCCATATTTCCTCTGGTTTCTGGTAGGTTTATTCATTCATCATGAGTCCCAATTTACCCATTACCCTGTTCAGGAGGAAATATATGTGATGAAATTCCCTTTTTGCTGTATTAGCTTCCAGAAGAATGTATTACATATGATGAAAACTCCCTTTTGCCTGTTTTAGCCTCCTCAGGCTTCCTTAGCTGCTGTCCAGAAGCTGGTGACTGTTAATATAAGCAACAGATATACATTCAAGTGAAGGTCTTGCAGATCTGGGTCCCTTATCCCCAGAGGTGCTCTTATCCCTGGACTTCAGGGCCGAAGTCCAGGGCCTGCACACCCCCGGGGGCCCCCCAATCCTCCTTAGTCTGTCGACCTATTTGTTAAAAAAATGATGCTTAACTTGCCGTGGTGGTGGTGGGGGGGGGCTCCAAAGGCCTTTAGGTCCAGGCTCCAAAATTACCTAGGTACACCTCTGCTTATCCCAGTAATTAAGGTGAAGAGTTTATTAGTGCAAGAAGGTATTTGTGTAAACAGGACATCTTACATAAACCAGGTTTGTTTTAAATTAAGTGCATTTATTAAGGAGAACATTTTATAAGGTTTTTATTTTTGTGGTTCAGCTGTCATTAGAATCACAAAGTTGGTAATTTCCCCACATTTCTTTGGCAAATCAGAGGCTGCCACCATTGCTATACAGAAGAGGTATCTCTGGGGAGCCTGGTGCATAGATTTTGCTTCATAAAAATGACCTAGAATGATTGTTATATTTGGGACCAAGTTCGAATTTTCCCATTGGCTAAAAGTCACTATAGATATTTTGGTCTTCCTTAATTGCAGATATCTTAGCTCAGCTGCTTGATAAATTTGCAGCTAGCTGATTCATACTCACTTTAACACATTACGCCTTGGTCACGCTTCCTTTTTGTTTAGGGCTTTGATGCTGTGGATTAATGAGGAAGGGGGAAACCCACTTCAAAAATATTCTAGTCCATTCCAGCCTTCTGATTATATACACTATAATATTTATTTTGAGTAGTGCAGCTACTTATTGTGCATTATCTATTTGATTTTATTTGATGCAAGAGAACAGCTGTAACACCTTAATTCAAGGTAAAAAGTAAAGTGTGCCATCGAGTCGATTTCGACTCCTGGAGCCCACAGAGTCCTGTGGTAGAATACAGGAGGGGCTTACCATTGCCTCCTCCCATGCAGTATGAGATGATGCCTTTCAGCATCTTCCTATATCTCTGCTGCCCGATATAGCGGCAGCGGAGATTCGAATTGGCAACCTTCTGCTTGTTAGTCAAGCATTTCCCCGCTGTGCCATTAGGTGGCTATTTAACACCTTAATTAGCCACTTCTATATCTTGTAGTGTTACAGTTTCAATCTTTGGATTGGCCTGACATGGAGATATGTAGGGCCACGGCTGCTCAGGCCTTTTACACTTGGAACTCTGTTACTTGCACCACCTTGACACTCTATAGAAACTCCAAGTAAAAAAATGCCATCTACCGCCCCCCCCCCCCCATCTTGTCCCATTGTTCTGAATTCTCAGATCCTACAACTGGCTATGAACACTCCCACATTTTGGGCTGGACCAGGGAAGAATGATGATAGGGATGTCCTCTGTACAGTCATATCAGAATGCAGAGGATACAAGTTCTTTATCGAATAGACTGGATTCTTAGCTAGTCACAGCTCATAGCAGTCCACAGCAATACACATTCCACTGAGGTTTCGAGAATGCAACATTTTCTTCTGCATATTCATCTTTTGACTTAGAAGTGTTTGCAGCAAAATGTGTGAACCCAGTGAGCTCGAAGTCACAGCCTGCAGCACAGCAAACTAGCTTTTTTTCCTGAAGCTCATAATGTGATAATTAAATTGCTAACAGGCACCTTAGTGATGGTATTTGCAGAAGATTTGGAGGCCTCTTCACAATGGTACCTCTCTGTAGCAGATTCATCAGTAGAAGCTGAGTGATCAGAATAGACTTTTAAAAATATATTTTCTCCAATGAGTACATTAAATTTTTATGTGGAGTGAAATGGGACAGGACTTGTTTCCCTTCCACGGCACAATGATTTATTACCCAAAAAGACCGCAGAACTAATTAGCAGAGTAATTAATTAATATAAATTTGCATATTTGCATTTGCAATTAGTGCAGCCGACTGATTAGTCTGAAAATGGGAAGTTTGACTCATTAGATGCTAGTGTCTGCTGGACCGGAAAGCGGCTGCCAGATGAGGCGAAAAAGGGTGGAATAAGCATGAGTGTATGCGTGTGTTCATGGCGTCTTTTGTTAGAAAAATCGAGGATGCTTAAAATATCTGTTTTTAGGCTTCTGAGCTTGTTATAAAATTTATTTTTTCTTCTGTTTGCCCCACTCCACTGTTTATGTTCTCATAAACACTGCAAGAGGGACATCACAAACTGCAAGAAGAACTCCTCAATCTATAGAAGGTCTCCTCCAAACAATAATGTTGCACAAGAAAGAGGGCAGCATTCACCATTGCAACTCAAAGGCCTTTGAGTTTCTGTCCGTGAGAAGTGCAGATGCTCAGTGCTGCAAAGAAATGAAAATATTTCTTATGTTTTTACCTCAGGTTTTGGGTTTAAAAACAAAACAAAAACAAAACTCCTACAGTTAGGTACACATTCTCTTCTCTTTTTCACATTCCCCTGCCCCAAGAAAAATGTCCACAATATTAAGTTAGTTGACTGTTACTGTGTACTTAAGGTATGATACACACCAAGGAAATTATTATTGTTGTTAAAATATGTATATACGCTTTTCAGAAAGAAAGAAAGAAAGAAAGAAAGAAAGAAAGAAAGAAGTTCTCAAAGCAGTTTACATCGCAGAGTTATGAGAGAATGAGGCTGTTCTCACGAGCAGCCAAGAGTGGGCTAAGGCAGCCAAGCCCGCTCTTGGCCGCTCGTGAGAAGCAACTAGAGGCAAGCAGCTGCCGGCACCACCACAGCAGCAAACCTGCCTGCAGAGCCCGTAGCTTAAATAGGGTAAAAGGTGCAAGCACTCCCTTAGCCCCATTTTTTGGATCGCCGGTGGCTGGCAGACTGCAGGGCTCCTGGCTGGAGCCGGGGGATACCCACAAAGGGCCACGCACTTGCATGGTGCATTATGGGAGTTCCCAGGGGCTGGAAAAACATGTTCCGGCCCTCAGCCCTCCACACTGCCAGATATAGTGGAGGATCATCTGGGTGCGTGATCCGCACACCCAGCACCCTCCATAGATTGTCTGCGGGGAAGGGAAGGTAACGAAACCATCCTCCCCATCTGCGTACCAAGCCCTTCTCACAGATTGTGCAAAAGAGCTTAGTGGCTCCCTCTTCCAAAAGAGCTCACAATCTGAAAACAGGGGTATAGCTATAACTGAACAAGGGGAGGGGGAGACAAAATGTTCCTGGGCCCTTGAGGGAGGGGGTCCCACTGGCTGGGCAACAGCTCACTCAGCTCTCCCCCCACCCCCCACCCCCAATTCACTGGCATGTTATTGCCTCCGGATTGGAGGACTCATCTCAGCCAGGAGGGATATATGTAGTAGTAGGTATAAATGTTTATTTATATGTATTTCTCAGCCCGGGGAATGCACACATGCAAGTGTGTTTATGAGAGTGTCTGCATGCATGGGGAATGTGTGGTATTATTTGCATAGGAACAAGATAAAGGGCATGCTATTCATTCATTCATTCATTCATTCATTTGACACATGTTTATACCGCCCCATACACAAGTCCCTGGGTGGTTCACAATCTAAAAACACAATTGAAAGATTAACACAATTAAAACAGTTTGAAATACAGATAAAAACTCTAAAATTTAAAACTTTGCCTGACTAAACAGCTTTGTCTTCAGCTCCTCCTTTAAAACATTCAGAGAAGGGGAGGCCCCTGCTAACTTGGCAGAGGGGAACCTTTTTAACATGGTGATTCTCTTTATTTAGCAGGGGAAGAGTAAATGGCCCTATCCACCCCCAGCACAGGACCTTCAGTGACTGTTGCTGGTGTCTGTCTTATGTTTCTTTTTAGATTGTGAGCCCTTAGGGGACAGGGAGCCATCTTATTTATTTATTATTTCTTTGTGTAAACCGCCCTAAGCCATTTTTGGAAGGGCAGTATAGAAATCGAATGAATGAATGAATGAATGAATGAGGCTCTAAAGTGTGTTTTGTTTTTCACCATATGCTTACACTTCTGCAGCACACATGATTGGAGGCCCATCTTCACTTATGTCCTGGTGCCCACTCCAACCTTGCTATGCCCACCCACCCCCTCGCACACACACACGCTCACGCACTCTCACACACACACACTAGCCACTGGAGAGAAACTATGTTGGGCTGACTAGGAACAATTGCTTTCCACTTGCTAAATAAAAGAAAGCCACCATTTTAAAAGGTACCTAGTTTACCTGTTAGCAGAGGTTTCTCAGTTTAGTCATCCTCCAACCAGTGTAGAAAACCTTCCCCCCCGCCCCCTTTATATCCTATCAAATTGGAGTCCAGGAAAGGACAGAAATTTATTTACCATGAGAACCATTTTACAACACAGACATGAGAAACGACTGATTTAAGTCAAATATTATTGTGATGTGGTGGAGGAAGAGCAAAATATAGGAAATTGCTTTCTACTAAGTCAAACTGTTGGTTCATTTAACTCAGAGTGACTTTCCAGCATTTCAAGAAGGGATATTTCCCACCCCTAACTGGAGAGATCAAAAACTGAGCATGGGGTCTTCAGCATGCAAAGCAGGTGCTCTACCACTCACTGAGGTATAACCCCTTCTACAGCCCTTTTAAAATACAAACCATGGAGAATGCACCTTTTAAAAGGGCATTATCCACTGGAAAGATCTCCTCTGCGATGTGAGCTGTGTTAGGGCATCATTATATACATGTGCAGTTCTACTCTGGTCTTGGTGCAGCAAGCATGACTTGTCCCCTTAGTTAAGCAGGGTCCATCCTGGTTGTGTATGAAAAGGAGACTAGAAGTGTGAGCACTGTAAGATATTCCCCTCAGGGGATGGAGCCGCTCTGGGAAAAGCAGAAGGTTCCAAGTTCCCTCCCTGGCTTCTCCAAGATAGGGATGTGCATGGAACTGGCTGACTCAAACCCGACCGGGCCATGCAGAGGCCAATTGCGCAGGTGCATGGCCTCCAAAATGGCCACCGAACTGCTGGGATAAGGCTGGAAACTGGCCAAAGAGTCAGTGGGGGGAGGGGGAACCTTCATGGACCCACCCCCACCGCCTCCAGGAACTCCCCTGAGGGAGATAAGGTTAAAAAGAATTCCTTTAAAAAACAACAATGGGATGTTCGGTCCGGGGTTGGACCAAACGGGATGGTTCAGTTCAACCCCAAACCTTCAGACCGAACAGGTTTGACATCGAACTTCTCGAACGTCGAATCTGTTCGCACATCCCTACTCCAAGATAAGGCTGAGAGAGATTCCTGCCTGCAACATTGGAGAAGCCACTGCCAGTCTGGGTAGACAATACTGAGCTAGATGGTACTCATTTCAAAGAGACCTTCCCAAAAGATTTCATAGCTGGACAAACAAAGTAACTGTTTAAATTAATTATTTGAAAAATTGTAGCTGTTTTAAATATGGAAACTAGAAACACTTGTGAGTAATAATTTATTAGAAAAATTGCTTTCTGTTAAGAAGATTTGTGCCACAAATTATTCATTCATGTCTAATGAATGATTCACTTAAAATATCCATTTCAGAGTGATAAATCAGGCTCATAGGGAAATACTTTGCAAATAACACACAATGTAAGAATTTTTTATTTTTAAAAAAATTCCTATCAAACATTTCTTTCATCCTTGTCTTATGCAAGCCCCATAAGGTCCCCCAGGGATCTGTACTGGGACCAGTGCTTTTTCATTTATTCATAAATGATCTACACGTTGGGGTAAGCAGAGAGGTGGCAAAATTTGCAAATGACACCAAACTATTTAGGGTAGTGAAATCCAAAACAGATTTTGAGGAGCTCCAAAGGGATCTCTCCAAACTGGGAGAGTGGGTGACAAAATGGCAAATGCGGCTCAGTGTTGAAAGTGTAAAGTGAGGGCACATTGGGACAAAAACCACACTGATGGGATCTGAGCTGTCAGTGACAGTGACTGACCAGGAGAGGGATCTTGAGGTTGTGGTGGACAGCTTGTTGAAAGTGTCGACTCAATGTGCGTCAGCTGTGAAAAAGGCCAATTCCATTCTAGGGATCATTAGGAAGAGGATTGATAATAAAAATGCTAAAAGTATAATGCCTTCATACAAAACTATGGTGCTGCCACATTGAGAGTACTGCATACAATTCTGGTCACCACATCTAAAGAAGGACATTATAGAACTGGAAAAGGTGCAGAAGAGGGCAACCAAGATGATCTGGGGCCTAGAGCACCTTCCTTATGAGGCAAGGCTACAACACCTGGGGCTTTTTAGTTTAGAAAAAAGACTGCGGGGAGACATGACAGAGGTCTATAAAATCATGCATGGTGTGGAGAATGTGGATAGAGAGAAATTCTTCTCCTTCTCATATAACACTAGAACCAGGGGTCACTCCATGAAATTGATTGCCAAGAAATTTAGGTCCAACAAACGGAAGTACTTTTTCACACAACACATAACCAACTTGTGGAATTCTCTGCCACAAGATGAGGTGACAGCCAACAACCTGGGTGGCTTTAAGAGGCATTTGGATAACTTCATAGAGGATGCCTTTGAATACCAGTTGCAAGTGAGTGAAAGCAGGAGAGAGTGCATGCTCTCAACTCCTACCTATAGGTTTCTAGTGGCATCTGGTGGGCCACTGTGTGAAACAGGATGCTGGACTGATCCATCAGGGCTGTTTTTATGTTCTTAAGCCCCTAGTATTTGTGCAAACAAACCTGCCCCAGATATGCATGATTTTTATTCATTGCTTGGCATGGATATATTTCAATAAGAAATCTCACAAATTTGACTAAAAGGTAAGTGTATATGGTCAAGAAATTTGGATGTGGTACCCAGCTGTGTAGAAGACAGACTATTGTGTTGTGGTATGACTACACCACTGGCATGAAATCAAACTTGCTTTCAATATGCAGGGTGCAAGTGGGAACTGGGCTGTATGGAGGTGATGAACTCTATTATCTTCCGAAATGTATCTGATTGCTATATTTCATCAGCTCTACTGGACAGATAACATGGAATATTGGACTGTTACCCATATGGGTCTTCATCGTCTAGCAAGGGATAAACCTGTTCCGTGTGAGTTCCCACTGTAAGCTCTATGCTTGCTTGGTGATGCTAAGGAATAAATAATGGCATTTATCTCATATGGAAAGAGTAGTATTTCATACCAAAATCAACTCAAAAGAGCTGTTTCTATGTTGCTGTTAAAGTTCTTAAAGTGAGAAAAAAAGATTATCAGATTACGTTCTGTCTTTCACAAGAAGCCATTGAGGTCACTTGAGGAGGTCCGTCTCCAGCTGCCACCAACAGAGCCGGGCCTTCTCGGCTGCTGCCCCGAGATTGTGGAATGCGCTCCCTGCTGAGATACGATCCTCCCCATCTCTGGCAATTTTCAAAAAAACACCTGAAAACACATCTCTTCAACCAGGCTTTCTCAGCTTTTTAAAATTTGTTTTTAAATTGTTCTGATTATTTAATTGTTGTTTTATGATGTTTTTAATTGTTAATCATTGTTTTTATGCTTTATAATTTTTGTTTTACTTATTAATTGATTTTAATGGTGTTTTAATGTAAACCGCCCTGAGCCCTTTGGAAGGGCAGTATAAAAGTTTTAATAATAAATAAATAAATAAATAAATAAATAAATAAATAAATAAATAAATAAGCAAGCCTTGTAGTTATGGCTCCTTTCCAGACTTGTAATGTGAGATACTGAACTTTGGGATCCTTCATTTTTGCTTTCTATCCTCCATTCCCTATTCTACAGGGCAGCCATGGAGCACCTAATAATGCTTGTTCTAGGATTGCACATGCAACTACTCTTATTGTTCTGCTCAGCTTTTGAATGAGTATTTGTGAGAGGCATCTGTCAGCAGGAAGGAGGTGTCTGCCTCTAATTCAGGCCTGCTCAACTTAGGCTCCTCAGATGTTTTGAACTACAACTCCCATGATCCCCAGTCACAGAGGCCAATAGCCAGGGATTATGGGAATTGTAGGCCAACATCTGCAGGAGGGCCGAAACTGAGCAGCCCTGCTCTAACGCCACCATTATCTGAACCCTATTCACATTAATCACCTGATTATAAAACTGAGCATTTGTATAATGCTTCTGAGTGCTCAAAGCAGAAAGCACTTCACATGTATTACCTTGCTGTAATCCTTGCAGCCACCCTGTAAGGTAAATCTTATCTCCATATTGCCCATGGCCATCTAGTCATGGCAGGGATGAGATTCAAAGCTGGAATCCTGTTTCATAGCTCAGTCTCTGAGCCACTATGCTCTGTTCTCCAAACAGAATGATACAAATTTATGGAGCACAAAGCTTAATGCCTGGTTTTGTGTAAATGGTACATTCAACTGTCCAAACACCTTACCCTGAGCATGTCACCCAGGCCTTCTGGATAATGAAGGTGTGCAGTAATATGATTTAGGAAGGACTGACCACCTTTTATACTGCACTTTGGCCTATCACGTATCAGCCAAATGCTGATGGTAGACTCTAGCCCATAGATATTCACAGTGGAAACAACTGTTTTTCATGGTGGGTGGAACAAACCCTGAATTCTGACATCTGGCATGGTCAACATGAGCTTCAGACATTTAACTTTCAGATTAGAGTCAATGCACTGTAGGGGTTGTTTGTTTGACTCCCAGCTTCTCAACTCACTCCTGGATAAAATATTCATCAAAATGTCAAGCTCATAAAGATACCAGGTGTATTCACACACTGTATCAAATGTTCTCCACACCCGAGGGATAGCATTCCTCCATCAGTGCTGGGTTAGGTCACAGAAACAACAATTAAAGTGGCAAATCAAAAGATGCATCTTCTAATTACAAACTAATCCACAGTAGAATTTCCAAGTTGCATCAGCGGTGTGGAGGCTATGGCTTTTCATCTGAGAAGTTCTTACTCAGAAGTCCTTGTCTCAAAATACCAACAGGAAGAGATAGAAACCTCATTTGGATGTTATACAAAAACCTACTGCACACACATATTGTCACAAAGGTGGGTCTGGAAGTTCTGCCCCAGCTTGTCACTTACCCCTGGCTCTGCACTGCCCATGGTTACAGTTGTGTTCATCTGAAGAGGATGAGCCTGCAGATCATGGAAGTGTCTGCCATCATGGTTACAGCGTTAGCCATTTCAGATGAACACAGCTACTGTATAACCATGAGCAGTGCCAAGCTGGGGGTGAACTTCCGGACCCACTTTTGCCACTGTAAGCATGTACAATTGTAGAGATCGTAGCATTCTCATTTGATATCACGGAATCTACTCTCAGAACACCTCAGAAACAACAAAACCCAGTGCCCCGTGGGTTTGTGGTTTGGGGTGGGTGGGTTGGCACCCTATGTGTGCTACACCACCACCCTCTCTGGGCCACCCTGGTGCCCCCCAAGTGGAGATATGGGGTGCTGAAATCCCTATGATTTTCTCTGGGGAAAAGCTTAAAGACGCACCAACTTCAAAAATTCTTTAAAAATCACCCCTTTGCCCAATTTCTTCAAAATTTGGATGGTAGCTTCCACCCACTGGGCACTACCACCCAACCCACTCTTATGCCCCAGGACCCTCCCTTTTTGCCCCAAATCAATTCCGATTTGGAAAATTCGGGTACAAATCGAATCTGGGGTGATTTGGAGGGTGCAGACCAAAAACAAATTGGGGATGATTCCATTTGGGTACAAATTGAAACAAAAAAATCAATTCGTGCACATCCCTATAAATGACAATGCAACACAAAAATTGCTATGTTGAAAGGAATTTTGGCACCTTCATCAGCTATGTGAATACCTAGAAAATAATGGGAATTGAATTGTTGCAGACAGCCCCTTGAAATTGAAGACAAAACTTAATTGCTTAAAGATTAGAAAGGTGGAAGGTCAAGGGCTTGTCAAACATTCATAATGGTTGTTCTCACAACCATTGCAGCCTGGTGTGGAGGGTGCGGAGGGAAGGCAATCGATCTTACCTTCCCCTCAGACAACCAGGAGCTTTGTGTGTGATGTGCGGCTTGTGTGTCCACACAATCCACACTCTCTGGGCAGTGCCGATTTCTGGAGAATAGGGAAATGCAGCTCAGCCTCTAGATATCCTAAAATGCACGGCACAAGGAGCATGGTGCATTGAGAGATTTCCCCTCAAGCCGTGCACTCTAGAGCAGGGGTTCCCAACCTGAAGTCCTCCAGATGAGGCTGAACTGCAATGCAGCTGGGGGTTCTGGGAGTTGTAGTTCAGCCACATCTGGAGGACCCCAGGTTGGGAACCCCTGCTCTAGATGCCTGGCTTTGTGTCTGTTTGGGCTGCCTGCAAAGACAGACTTCAGGGACATTCGCCTGACAACCACAAGCTTCCCATCTATTCTTTTTCTTGCTTGATACTGATGGAAGTAACCAGAAAGAGGCCTGCAGCCCAAGCAGACACACAACCAATGACCTGGGTAAAAGGACGCACTCGTGCCCTTTTACCCAGGTAAAAGCCATGGGGAAATTCCTGGGTGACCTGGTAAGGTAGTGCCGGGATTGGCTATGATTCTGGCACTTCACATGAGCAGCCCTACCCAGGTAGGTTTTACCTTCCCCTGGCAGAGCTTCCCAAGCCTGGGTAGGGCTGCTCGTGTGTCCCCTGCCCCAATATTCTGAATATATGAAAATACCATATATTTAGGATGGCATGAGTAGCATGGTGAATGCACAGATTCCTGTTTTTAGAATGACAGTGATTTCACAGCCATTAATTTGTGATTGCTATATTGTAGCTGCTTGATCATCAGGAATGAGTGGTAATGTGGGGGGGGGGATGTGGAGCAGCCAATCAGGATATTTATAAGTTCATTTTTGTATTTATATACTGTTCTGTTTGCCTTGTCCATAACTGATCATGTTATGTTTTTAGCCTTTTAATCTTTTATTGAGATGCTTCTTACTGCGCTTCTCTCATTGCATAAGACATAGTGGCTTTATAAGTTTTATTGTACCAGGTTTTTAATATATATATAACACAATTTTATTGTAGGGCAGTAATTGGCTAATAGTGATATTTTAGATCGTGATGTATTTTTAGCATTTGATGTTTTTTCCATGCCCTTGTATGCTTTTTATCCTTGTGCTGGTTTGGGACCATAATAAAGAAGGATGGATGGATGGATGGATGGATGGATGGATGGATGGATGGATGGATTATATATTGTTCTTCCTCAAAACCGTTCAGTCCAAGTAGCTTGCATATGGTCCCCATGTTATCTCTCATCCAGACATGATGCAAGGCCAAACCCCTTTTATTTTGGCAGTTGAACCTTCTCCTGTGCTTTCATTTTTTTCTGTAGTAGTTGCTGCTGGGTGGTTACTTTACTTTCAGAGACCCATAATTAGTTCAATGAACATAGTATTTAATGCTTGTTAACATGCAGCCACCTAACAGTAGTTGATGGATGGTAGAAGAAAATTGTTGCAGGGGCCAACTATCAATGAGAAATACAATTCTGTGCCCTGTTCAGAGTCAAAATCCTGCATCATGCCCTTGCCCTTTCTCATGGCTAGAAACAGGAAAGGGGAGATGTAGAACAAAGTTTCTAGCCAGGGGCGTATCTAGGGTAGGGTAGGCAGGGCACGTGCCCTGGGTGCCACTTGAAGGGGGGCGTAATTTTTTAAATTAAAAAAAAATGGCCACCGAGAACAAAATGGCCACTGTGCATGCTCAAAGGGCCTCTGTGAGGGCCTAGTCCATGCCAGGCATTGCAGAAGCCATTTGAGCATGCGTGGTGGCCTCCCCCCCCCAGCAGCCATTAAAAAATTATTTTTTTAAAAAGGCCACCGCACATGCTCAAATGGTCCCTTCAAGGCCCTAGAGGCCAGCGGGGGGAGGGGAACCTTTGAAGACCCCCCCACGGCCTTTAGGAAGCCCTCCGAAGGGGCTACAGGTATAAATAAATAAATAATTTAATTTAATATAATATGTCACTGTACACATATTTAGTTTGGCACTATGTATAGAGAATCAGGGCTTGTGAATACTGAGCTGAAGCTTATGAGCTAGGATTGTATTCATTTGCTCTTGCTTTGCTTCTTGTGATAAGTGAGTTAAATGTGATGTCTTAATAATATGGCTGTTAATGGTGAGTTTGTCTTTGAATCAGTGTGAAATCCTTAGTATTAAGGCCCACTGGGAGTTTCTTGCTCTCTTTCTCTCATTTTAACTGTCTTTCTGAAATAACTAAAATATATTCCAAGCAGTGACACAGTTTACTCTGCATATCCTTTAATTATTTTCAGAGTATCTGGGAAAAGTCAAATTCTCCATTTATTTTTAAAAATTATGTAATAGTGATGCTACAATGCATAGTAGAGAATTAGACAGGCATTTCTGTTTAGTTTTCCAAGTACACCTCCACATAGTATTTGGGTATTTCATGAGCCCCAGCATGCTGAAATTTGTAGTTTTCCAGCATTTTTGGGTCTGGCTACATCCACTGCTAAGTAGTTTTTGAAATATTAAAAGATTAACGAGCTTGACTTGTATTTTTCAGGTGATATTATGGTAAAGTTATCTGAAAGATGGGTGTCAGATGTTTGGACAGGGGGCACAATTTCAGTGCTTGCCCTAGGTGCTATTTTCCCTAGATACGCCTCTGCTTCTACCCAACTCATTCTCCATTCCCCATTCTGTCTTTGGCTGTGGGGAGAGGGAAGGAGAAGAGAAAGGAAGAGGTTGTACACAGATCCTACTGGAGAAGAGACCCAACATAACTGAAGCTCATCTCCTGTTTCCATGTTGGTCTTCTACAGGTTTTTGGTGGGAGAAGGCATATGCTGTGTTCTTGTAATGCAGAGATCTTGCATAGATATTGTAGTGTGTGATGATGTATGGAAGAACACCTTTTCTTTGTATCAGTTTCAAGCTTTCTTCAAATGACATACCAATCATATTTGACTCCTAGCAAATTATCTAAGAAAGGTTTCAGAAAGTTTCAGAAGATCAACTGAAGAGTTCCTCAAAAAGACTACTACATTTCAATAGGATTGCCTTTAGTAAATTTAGTCAAGATGACAGCCTGTATAGTATTTCTACATTTCAATGCAACTCCTCCCTTCTTTTTTGTGTTGATAGTTAACATAAGAATATAAGAACAGCCCTGCTAGATCAGGCCCAAGGCCCATCTGGTCCAGCATCCTGTTTCACACAGTGGCTCAGCAGATGCCGCTGGAAGCCCACAGGCAGGCGTTGAGGGCATGCCCTCTCTCCTGCTGTTACTCCCATGCAACTGGTACTCAGAGGCATCCTGCTTTTGAAGCTGGCGGTGGCCTATAGTCCTCCGACTAGTAGCCATCTTCTCCATGAAGTTATTTTTATTTATTTTATTTATCAAATTTGTATACCGCCCCAAACTTCCATCTCTGGATAGAGGTCATGCATGGAGAAAGTGGATAGAGAGGAAATTCTTCTCCCTCTCACATAACACTTGAACCAGGGGTCAGCCCATGAAACTGCTTGCCAGGAAATTTAGGACCAACAAACGGAAGTACTTTTTCACACAACGCATAATCAACTTGAGGATTTCTCTGCCACAAGAAAACCCCACTTAAACCCATCCAGGCTGTTGGCTGTCACCACATCTTGTGGCAGAGAATTCCTTAAGCTGATTATGCATTGTGTGAAAAAGTACTTCCGATTGTTGGTCCTAAATTTCCTGGCAATCAATTTCATGGGATGACCCCTGGTTCTAGTGTTATGTGAGAGGGAGAAGAATTTCTCTCTATCGACTTTCACCACTCCATGCATGACCTCTATCCTGACCTCTTGTCTTCTCTCAGTCGCCTGACCTTCTGTCTCCCCGCAGTCGCCTTTTTTCTAAACTAAGCAGCCCCAGGTGGTGTAGCCTTGCCTCATAAGAAAAGTGCTCTAGGCCTCTGATCATCTTGGTTGCCCTCATCTGCACCTTTTCCAGTTCTACAATGTCCTTCTTTAGCTAGAGCTCAGTGGTGGAACACACATTTTGCATGCATAAGATAGGGCTAGGAAGACTCCTGGAAACCTGCTGCCAGCCGATCACTGGGTTAGATGGACCAATCATCTGATTGAATATCAGTAGCTTCTTGTGTACTGTTTCTCAGTTCAAGTTGTACCATTCTATTATTCCCTACTAGCTGTTATATTCTATGTCCCCCTAGTATTATTCCCTACCAACAGTCTAGGTTGTCTCCAGGTCAGCTAAAAGACTAAATGCACAATTCACAAAAGCTCCCTGCTGTGTTGTTGTGACCTCTACTTGCACCTAGCAAATCTCAAGTAAACCTGGGGTCCAGAGATTTGATCCAGTGTGTACCATACTGCCTTCTTGCTAACATGACAAAGAAGCTGGGTCAGCTGTAGGAAATAGCAGAATGACTCATCATGACCTGGTGGGTGTTCTGTACAAGGTTTCCCTAGTATGTGTACATATTTGGGCTGACACTCAGGTGAGTGTGACTCAGGCTGCAACAGATTTGTTGTAGAGGAGATGATAGTATACAACCTGCAGTAATGATTTGTTGAAATGTAGGTAGTCTTTTTAATGCATTTTTGTACACTAATGTGAAATGCTTGAGTTTCTTCTGATTTAAAGCAATTTGAAACAGTGTGTAAAACAGGGCAAGGTTTGAGGCACTGCCATTCCGGTTTGGAAACCATCTAGTATGTACAAATAATAAATATTTGATTAAGATGAGTCAGAGTCACTGTGAGCAGGAGTATATAAATGGTTGTGTTTTTACAGCTTATAGAGAATTATATTCTGGAATGTACAGTCAGGGATACTTTTGAATCTACCTCACTCTGAATTTCCCCCTGAATTTAGTTGATTGTGTAGGAGAGAGGCACCAATGCATTTGCCTTCTGCCATTCAAAGACAATTGCTTGCACTGTTTACTTCCTTTTGTCCATGTCACCCTCCCCCCTCCCCCACCACCTGCTTTTAGGTCAAGCAATGCACACAATTGATCGTGTGCATTAACACACGTGCTGCTGCTGCTGCTGTTGTTGTTGTCGTCGTATTTTCAGCAATAGTGCACACCATTTCATTAGCATTCCTTTTAGTAATGGAAGAGAGAATTACATATGTGTTCTTTCTGGAAGTAATTATAGACATTCTGCATGTAAAAGCAGGTGAAATAGATATTGGCAAAGCCAACCTATAAAAAAATTAAATAACTGGCTGGGAGAAGTTCATCTACCCAGAGTTAGGATTGTTCCATCAACAGGTAGCTAGCCACCTAATGGTGCAGTGGGGAAATGACTTGACTACCAAGCCAGAGGCTGCTGGTTCGAATCCCTGCTGGTATGTCTCCCAGACTATGGGCAACACCTATATCAGACAGCAGCGATATAGGAAGATGCTGAAAGGCATCCTCTCATACTGCGTGGGAGATAATGGTAAACCCCTCCTGTATGCTACCAAAGACAACCACAAGGCTCTGTGGTCACCAGGAGTCAACACCGACTCGATGGCACACTTTACCTAGACCTCTTGTGGACATTGGTTTTTCATTTAGTTCAGTACAGGGAACTGAGTCAAGGGTGCAAAGTGTGTGTGTGTGTGTGTGTGTGAGAGAGAGAGAGAGAGAGAGAGAGAGACAGACAGACAGACAGACAGACAGACAGACATTTATCTTGAAATTAATGGGAAAGCCATTCAGAGAGAAGAAAATCCAAATGTACATTAAGTTTCTTGTAACCAAAGCAGAGAGCTGGACTGAGGCATCATTCTCTGTAGATGGTGGGTTGAGGACTCCTACTAGTTCTCATAGTGGATAGTCTCTTCAAGGCCATATCATTTCTTTGATCATTGGAAGAATGTGTCGTGTATTAGACTGGGTGTGCCAACAATAATTTGGCAGTGTGCCTTTACCATTTCAGTTGAAGAGTTGAACTGAACTCTCATTTGAACTCTCATTTCAGTTGAGATTTGAAAACACTGGAAGAGATTTTGGTCTCCATCCATCTTCAGATCTTGTGTCCTTTGGAATAATAGCCCCACTGATCTATTGCGCTGTAAGCACCCTCTGAATTACAGAACACTTCCGAATACTGTGAGAACATTTTCACATTTTACAAAAGAGGAGATAACTATAGCATCATCAGTGAGAACACAGTGGAGATGTCAAGGACATGGGTTGATCTCACAGCAGGTATTTTCCATCTGTGTCATTTGTGATGTGATGATCTTATTCAGATATTATATTCAAAGCCACAAAAATCTCCGTTGGTAATTGAAACTTTACATTTGACAATCTTATGTTTCAATATGTCAAAAGTACACAAAACATAAAACTGCTGTAAAATCCAGACTGGAAAACCCCAGGCCAAACCATATCCCTCAAAATTGAAGCCAATTTAAATTCCAAGAATAAGTAGCTGACAAAGATAATTTTCATAGATTAACATTTTTCACCTGAGTTTTATATTTCTGCAAGAAATATACACCACATTGGTTATGCATTGATCAAACTTTTATTGTGCCAGCTGTACTTCACAGACCTGAAAAAGTGATTCAAGCAAAACAAAAGAGAACATAAAAGCACAAGTATAATGGTTTTAAATCCCAAAGAGGCAATTACAAGTTTGATTCCAGTGATGCAGCTGGACTACAATGGAAAACTAAACACTTTACACATATTAAGTAGATATGAAGGCTAAGACTAAGATTGTAAATAATGAATCTACTCTGCAATTATATTTGTAAAGTGCAGCCCTTTTAATAAGTTGGGAAAATATGGTGGCAAAATTGGGATGAATTCACATGCAAGAGATAGTTTCAGATGCGCTAAAAAAAGGTAAAACAAAAAGTCCACACACTGCACAATAATTAATCATTTAGATAAAATAAGTGGAAGGGGGAGAGGAATTACAATCATGTAATTGGCGGAAAACTCCAGTTCTTTACTTACAATATCTTGGAGTGCAGCAGATTTTTAATCTGAAGCTAGCATTTATAATATGACAAGAAATGCTCAACAAGCCAGCATGTGGGTCCTCAAAAGGTAGATCTTTATGACTGATCTACAGTGTTTGAGCCCATTCACACAACCAGGCAGGCAGCGGGGCAAAGAGGTGGAGGAAAGGATCCTATGAAGCTATTCTCACACGCAGCCAAAACCGGGCTGAGGAAGCCAAGCCCATTTTGCCAGCACGTGAGAACCGCCGGAAGCTGCACATCTCCTGGTGGCAATGCAGCAGCAAATCCACCAAAGAGCCTTGCCTGTTAGCCAGGATTAAGAGCGTGAGTATGCCCTTTGCCTGGGCTAAATGATCATGTGTTGGTGACAAGCAGTTTCATGCAGTGCCAACACAGTGGCAGCCTCCCAGTCAGTATCAAGGGAATCCCATAATGCACTGCACACATTATGGGAGTTCTGGGAGCCAGGGTGATGCATCTCGGCTCCCGACCCTCAGCACTGTCAGAGGAGCCAGCTGCACATCTGGGTGTGCGATCGCCACGTCCAGCACGGATGGGGGGATCTTCTGTGAGGGAGGTAAGCTTTTCAAGGCTTCCTCTCCCCGTGCTCCAAGCCCTTTCTCACTCATCATGAGAAAGCGCCCAATGTCTTATTTAACCCAACACCCTAGAGCCGGATATCAGAGATCCAGCTGAGATAAATAGCTCATAATGTAAAAACTGTACTGTGGCCATATCACTTCAGCGTGCAAGTAGAAGATTTTGTCTTTGGATGTTCCTCTTTAGGGAAAAAAAGCACCCTCATCCTTTCCACATCAGGATCTTCTGGAATATTTCTTTCCTCCCCTGTTCTTCTTTTGGATCACTGATTTTGTCCACAACATTTTGTTCTTGTTTGCTTCCTCCCTCTTAAGTTTGCAGCTCTAATTGGAAATGATAAATGGAACTTAAATGCCAAATAGATGATTTTGAGAGGCATGATATAAGCCCCTATTCTGATCACTGAGTTTAGTTAGATTAGTTTAGTTTAGGTGTGTGTGTGTGTATGTGAGAGTGGGGGAGGGAGGGGGAGAGAGATAGAGATAGACTTCCTCTTGGATATTATATGAATCCAAACAAAACATTTTGTTTTTCTAACCCTCAGGACATCTTATATGCTTTGTGTTGTGTGATGTTACTCTTTTATTTGGCAGACTTGAAAAGAGCCCTCTTGTGGATTCTGGCAAAACAATAGAACCAACATGGCACATCATTTGTGAATGTTTGTGAACACTCTGTGATTTTTCTGTTCACTTCTGTCCCCTGCTGCTCAAACATTGCAAATTCTTTCAAGCTTGCTTGCAAAATGTAAGACTATCTCCTCTTTTAGCATTTGAAAATAGCTAATAATTTGTCCTTGTGGAGGCACTTGAGAGAGATGCCGTTCATTTAACAAATCTGTTGTTAAATAGTCCCCATTTAAAGTTACCGAAACCAACAATACTGGTGTATCTTTATGTGGTACTCTGCAGTAATTATCTCAATTATCCTCTCAACAACCCTGGAGTGTAAGTAATTTGGCTTTGGGCATTCATGCTTTTATCACCTCCAGGAGCATTTCCAGACAGGGCTTTTAGCTTGCTTCTCCTCCGGAATGGAGGTGTACGTTCACATATCGGCTAGATTTACCTCAAAGTCCCTGCGAGTTATGGGGAGGACTTCACACATGATTCAGGTTTTTCATTGCCCATTAGAGTGCAGCCTGATTTATGTCTGAGGTAAAAAAAAATCCTGCAACCATTTTGCATTGGGTTTGGGGGAAAATTTGAACTCAGCTGTAAAGCCTGCTGTCTCGAAATGCTCCAGGTCATATTACTGTAATGCGCTTTACTTGGAGCTGCTCTTGACAATAGTTTGAAGGTTCAACTGGTGCAGATTTCAGCAGCTAGATGGTTGACAGGAGCAGCTTGTTCTGATCATATCACATGGTTTTATATCCATTTGATGGGTTTCAAGTTTCCTTTTGGGTTCAATGCAAAGTGCTGACCCTAAATAGCTTGGGACCAGAATATTTCATAAATCATCTTCCCTCATATGCACCTGCTCAAGACCTTCTCTCATGGTCAGAAGCCCTCCTTTGGGTGACCCCACAGTTGGAGGCACAGTTGTGGCCATGGTGGTGGGTTCATGGGAGGAGGGGAGAAGCTGATTTTAAACTGGTTCTTTTACTCTGTGAAATTGTTTTCATTGTTTTATTCTGTGAATATATATATATATATATATATATATATATATATATATATATGGATGGCAGATGGCAATGGCAAATCCCTCCTGTATTCTACCAAAGTCAACCACAGGGCTTTGTGGTCACCAGGAGTCGACACCGACTCAACGGCATAACAACTTTATATAATATGACAAATATAAATAAGTAAGTAAGATCTGGAAGAGGCTCCCGGGGGGGTGGGGGGGTGTTTGCCTGGCTTTATCACTGCTTTCTTTTCAATGGGCACTGAAGATGATTTTATTTCATTGAACATTTTAAAACTGAGATTATTGTTGCGGCTCATTTTACTCCACCTGTTTTTATGCTGCTGTTTTAGTCTATTTTATAATAATTGTGTGACTACTCTTTTTATTAATTTGTATATTGCATTTTAATTGATTTTATTGAGATCTATTCTGAATGTATTATAGAAAGGTAGGTTACAAAATAATAATTTCCTACCTATGTCCCTGTTTTCTTGCAGCCACCTATCACTTCTAACAGACATCTGACTCCCTTTTCCTTTTTGTACATTCAAGTGTAGAACAGTCACATCTGTTCACCCTGGCTTTTCTCTTTTCCTTTCCTTTCCTCCCCCATGTGTCTTGACCTTTAGATGGTAAGCCTGCATATGGGCCTGCTTTGTTTTTTATATAGCACCTAGCAACTTTTCACAGAAGGAGATGAAATATTACTTTATATTTTGGTTGTGTGGTTGTCAGGTGCCTTGAATGCCTCTATATTGGAGGAGAAATGTAGAATAAAATGTCTAAAATACATGTATTAGTATTACATATGCATAGGAACATAGGAAGCTGCCTTGTACTGAGTCAGACCATAGGTCCATCTTGCTCAGTATTGTCTTCACAGACTGGCAGTGGCTTCTCCAAGGTTGCAGGCAGGAGTCTCTCTCAGCCCTATCTTGGAGATGCCAGGGAGGGAACTTGGAGCCTTCAGATGCTCTTCCCAGAGTGGCCCCATCCCCTGAGAGGAATATCTTACAGTGCTCATACATATCTTCCATTCAAATGCAAACCAGGGCAGACCCTGCTTAGCAAAAGTGACAATTAATGCGAGCTACCACAAGACCAGCTCTGCTGGAGTTGCTGCCTTTCCAGCTATTCAGCAGTACTCTCAAGAGCCATGCGGGAATTCTTCCTTCTCAGTGGCATAATGACCTTGGAGGCAGCCTGGGTTCAAAATGTAGTGGCCACAGCCACGCCTCCAGCTCACCTGCTGCCTTTCTCCATTCCCCCCCTCCCAAGGCCTTGTGTGGCCACCTCTTCAGCAGCCACCTCCGTGGCAGCTTACCTATTGCCTCTCTTCTCCTGTGACCAGGCTTCTGCCTCCTTGCCCTAAGCAAAGCTTCCTAAGCTGTGCCTGGCTGCTGTGTGGTATAAAGGCATCAGAGCCTGTCACCTGTCACTGGGCCAAAACATTTTTATAAAATGCAGTGGCCAGGGCAAAGCTTAGGAAACTGCTGTGGCTCCTGGAGCCTTAGGAGCCACTGCCACGGAAGCCGTGGAGGTGGCAGCCCAGAGAGGGAGGCTAAGGGAGACAGCATGGGAGTAGAGGCCTACAGGCCCACGAGGAGAAAGGCAGCAGATGAGAAGCCCCTAGCGGTGAGCAGCCTGTGTGCATGGAACTTGGAAGTTCTGCCCATAT
Source organism: Hemicordylus capensis (assembly GCF_027244095.1). Lineage (NCBI taxonomy): Eukaryota > Metazoa > Chordata > Lepidosauria > Squamata > Cordylidae > Hemicordylus > Hemicordylus capensis. The sequence continues at coordinate 92,984,583 of NC_069662.1, read as the reverse complement.
TCCTTCTTCTTGAAGCAAACCTGAAGACCAGAAGATGTAGAATAATCTTCGGTAGAGATCCACCCACCATTGCACCTCCATCCACCATTGCCCCAGGAATGGAGAATCGGGGGGGGGGGGGGCAGAGCTTTGGACATAAACAAGCCACTATAGGCTTGTAAGAGACTTATATTGTTTTTCTGCTTCCTGTGTAAACTGAAGGAATGCCTACAACGAATAGCTGTATTCTGCTTCAGTGGGGAGTTACTGCAGTGTTATGTTGTATTCTTCCACTGGTACAGATTAGTGCCCTGAAATGGCAGCAGATTTGCAAATATTATTGTCCAATCCATGAAAAAATAACACAAACCAGTTGTGCATGAGCTGAGCAGCAATGATTTAAAATGACTTCAGTTTTGAATATTGCTTTGCGCAATTTGAATGGGGTATCATGCAGAGGTGTAGATAAAAATAAGCATGCAGTGCACACATATGATTCTTATATCTTACCTGCTATGCAAAAATCATGTCTGCTTTTGGAGTCAAGTATCCTGAACCTGTGATGTGAGCAGGTAGAAAGGCAACTAGGCAAGTAGAATTATCTATAAAAATATCGGGGAACGCACTATACATCCCTAGTAACATACAAAATAAAGACCTACATATTTCCTCTGCAGAGAGACATATGAGGCCCTCATGCAGTGGGAACATTTTCAATGGGGAATTACTGAAAGTTGGTTTTGAAGTTAGTCCTCCTGGGGCTTGTCTGAAGGCTTAGGCTAGAGCCTTTCTCCCTAGATACAACACTGTCATAAAATCATATTGCATCTACAAAAATTGAACAATGGACTGCAACTGTGTGTCAACTTTAACCATTTTGAATTGCTTCTGTTTTTGTTTTCACAGAGGCTTTAATGTCACTCTTTTTAAAAAAACAAATCCTCTGCTATATTAATAAGATACTAGCTGACCTGGCAGGGGCGTAGCAAGGTTGTAGCGGGCCCAGAGACAAGATTTTAAAATGCCCCCCCCACACTAAAGCTCAGCTCATGAAGTAAAGAAATCTTAAATGAGGCTGAATAGTGGTAACAAAAAACATAGTGAGATAGATAGATAGATAGATAGATAGATAGATAGATACACACACACACACACACACACACACACACACCCCTATGTGCCACGACAGAACATCATCCTATTTTTTTTAAAGGTTTTGTAAATTGTGGACGATGCAAGTCATTTAATTGGTACAAGAGAAAGACCTGCTGTTCTGGTAGCTCCAGGTCTTAACACTCACATCAATTTCGGAGGATGAACACAACTGAAGGAAGCCCAGGCGGGTGCGCAGCTGGGGAAGTCAGTCATGTGACTTGCCTCTGGGGGCTCCCCCAAGGCAGTGGGCCCCCAGACAACTGTCTCCCCTTCCCCTATTATAGTTACGCCCCTGTGACCTGGTACAAAGCATCTGCGCCTCTAGTTCTCCCTGCCTTCCCCCCATATCCCTTCAGTCATTTGACCCCCACTCCCTTCAGCCCCGGCCACTGCTTCCTCTCAGCAGCTGGCCGACTGGCCCTAGCCGCCACTTCCTCTCACCAGATGGCGCTTCAGCAGCCGGCATGGCCGCTGCCTCCTCTCACTGGGCGGCACTTCCTCTCACCTGGCAGCAGCCACCACTTCCTCTAGCCGGTCAGTGCTTCCTCTTACCAGGTGGTGCTTTCTCTGGCAGCCAGCCTAGTCACTGCTTCCTCTCTCTGGGCAGTGCTTTCCCCAGTGGCCAGCCTGGCCGCCGCTTCCTCTTGCCACCCGGCACTTTCTCTGATGGCCGGTCCCCTCCTCTCACCGGGCAGTGCTTCCTCTTGCCGCCTGGCTGCTGCTTCCTCTTGCCGGACGGTGCTTTCCCTGGCAGCTGACCTGGCCACCATTCCATCTCACCAGGCGGCACTTCCTCTCACCACCTGGTGCTTTTCCTGGTGGCCAGCGCCCACTCGTCTTCCTCTCCTCCTCTACTTGCTCGCTATATCTCACGAGAGCTGCCACGCATGGGATTAGCCACAGGTATGTCTTAGTGAATTAAATATATAGATAATGTATCTTCTTCCTGGCCCACATCCCTGTTCTAGCAGGGATATATTGCATCTTTATTGGCCTACATATTTCTCTATAATCATAAAATTCATCTTTTTTTAATCTATTGACTCTGCTCAAACTCCTATTCAGACCCTCATTGAAGCTTTGTCTTGACTACCATAATGTTTTGTTAATCAGTCTTCCTGTCTCTCAGTTTAAACCTAATTGTTTCTATTCTCAACTCTTCTGCTTGTTTAATTTACTTTCTTTATACTTTGATCATGTTGCACTTAGTACTGACCTGAAATGTCCCTCTTCAGTTTCCATTGTCCCATTCACAGGTAGAAAACTGTGTTTTCTTCGTTTAGTTTTTTCTAAACGAAAAAGCCCAGGTGTTGTAGCCTTGCCTCTTAAGGATGGTGCTCTAGGTTCTTGATCATCTTGGTTGTCCTCTTCTCCACCTTTTCCCATTCTGCAGTGTCCTTCTTAAGATATGGTGACCAGAACTACATGCAGTACTCCAATGTGGCTGCACCATAGTTTTGTATAAGGGCGTTATAATATGAGCAGTTTTATTGTCAAACCCCTTCCTAATGATTCCAAGCATTGAATTGGCCTTTTTCATAGCTGCCACACATTGAGTCAAAACTTTCAATGAGCGACCCCAAGATCCCTCTACTGGTCAGTCACTGACAGCTCAGACCTGCTCAGTGTATCTGTGAATTTCATCAGTAAAACTGGCAAATTTACAGGTTATGTTTAAGGCATGCAATGCTGTGACATATCGATTGATAGATTAAACAGGCAGCTGGAATCTAGAATAGAACTTGTAGCAATCACATTCAGCAATCACATTTGAAGTAGGGTTGAAATGGTCATGTAAAGATTGAAGAGCAGCTTCATAAGGCTTGGCATCCCCTTCCAAGTCCATAGGAAAGGGCAAATGTTTATATATTCTTTGGAAAATGATTATATATTATTTGGCCTTCAGGGCCCAGGTAGTGAAGCCATATAGCCTTCTGCTTTGCTGGAGTAAAATCAGGGGTCTGTATAGTGACGAAGTAATTGCAGTAATAGGACCTTCATTGTTTCCAGAGAAGAACAGGTTCTCCTGGGGTGGACAAGAAAAAAGGTGGTGGTGGAGTCTGAGCCATGCTGCAGTGGGCAATCCAGTGAACAACAGAGTCCAGAATTGATAAGGAAAAAGTACTTTCAGGGGTTGTGTAGGTCAAGAAACTGGAGAAACAATCAGCAGCAGCAATAGGAGAAAGCAGTTCAGAAATGTAAGCCCGGTAATGCAATGGAATGAAGATGCAGGAACATTGACAAGCTTTGCAGGCTCACACACATAGCTGTTTCAAAATCTCATCGCCAAATGTTTTATAACTGTTTCCCTCGTAAACACAAAACAAACACAAAACAATCTTATGTGGATTTAACTAAGACTTTATTCCAGAAACAATTCTATTTTCTCCTTCTCGAATCTATCTATCTATCTATCTATCTATCTATCTATCTATCTATCTATCTATCTAATTTTTAGACTGCCTCAAACGTCTGTCTCTGGGCAGTTTACAATAGCATAAAGCAGATTAAAAATAAAATCCTTAAAACAATTTAAAACCACAGAAGTTTAAAAGCTTGGGTGAAAAAATAAGTCTTTAGACTTTTAAAAATTTGACAGAGAAAGGGAGGCCCTTATTTCAGCAAGGAGCGCATTCCAGAGTCTTGGGGCAGCAATAGAGAAGGCCCATTCCTGCATAGCCATCAGACAAGCTGGTGGCAACTGCAGATGAACTTCTCTGGATGATCTCAATGGGAAGTGGGACTCATGGTGAAGAAGACGTTCTCTTAAAAACCCAGGGATTAAGCTGTTTAGGGCTTTATAGGTTATAACCTGTACCTTGTTTTTTTACCCATAAACTTACTGGTAGTCAATGTGGTGCTTTTAGTGTAGGAGTAATATGGTCTCTCCAAGTGACCCAGAGACCAACCTGGGTGCTGCATTCTGTACCAACTGCAGCTTCTGGACTACATACAAAGGCATCCCCATATGGAGCGCATTGCAGTAGTCAAGTCTGGAAGTTACCAGCATATGTACCAATGATCTGAGGTCATTTATCTCAAGAAATGGATACAGCTGGTGGATCAGTTGAAGCTCATAGAAAGCACCTCTGGCCACTGTTTAACCTGGGACACCAAAGAGAGGTTTGGATCTAGTATTATCCCCAGACTGAGTATCTGTTCCTTCTGGGGAAGAGTGACCCCATTCAGAACTGGCAGATCAAAAATGTCTCGTGAATTCTGACCTCACCTTTCCTCTCTTTTCTTTCTGACTCCATCCTCCACACTCTCTACAGGATCCCCACTGGGATAACCTCCCAAACAACAAAACACAAAATATTACTAGATAGAACACAGCAGGGCTGAGTGGATAGATCCTAAGAAGGGAAAGCCCCTCTCCCACTATTTTGTTCTTGATTGCAACCTCTGAGGATGCATTTCATGTATAAAACAAAAAAGCAGTCCCAAACCACTGAGGAAAAGAAATACATCACTATGTGTAATGTATCGTTTGGTCCTCAGACTATGAATTCCCCGGCATACAATAGACCTTTATGTCCCAAGGTCACAGTAAAAACAAAATAAAATCCTCTCAAGATGAAATGAGAGGCACACAAATATTTCATTCTAAACATCCACTCAAACAAAGCTTTTGAGTTATAAAGGAAATTGCATTTCAACATTTGGTAAAACATTTGTGCTGGGGTATGTGCCCATGGTACCAGAGTAATATCATAGCAACACTGGCATATTATATCTTAATGGCATGTGACATCATGTTGGCTTTCATTGCTCTGGCAAATCATCTAAAGACACATTTGTTAGCTATTTAACTAAAGGGATTCTCATTAAAATACCTTGGGGATTATGATTGCAGAAATGTGATGGATGTCACCCTGATCTCAGAATGGAATACAGGCATGGAAGTGGTAGTGTTCACATGAAGCCCCACCTTCAAGGGTGGGGAACCATTCGTTTCCATTGGGATGGGAATTCCTTTGCAGATGGAGATCAGCTCCTTCCATTGAGATGAATGGATCATACAGTGTGCATAATTATATTATGAAGTTTAGAAACCAGAACGTTGTATATTTTCTTGACAAAAGAAAATTTGGAATGTCCTCACATACTGTAGTTTTAAGCTTTCTGATCACAAACCAGTCACCCAGTCATATCTGTGATGCATGGAAGCACACAGAACCATTAATCGACTTCAAAGGAGAGATGGACCCTGTGGGTCCCTATGTTATCTTGTGGGGCCTTTTGACTCTGAGGACTATAGGGAACTATGGCCTTTGCAGTGTTTTTGTGCTTACCTCCCTTCTTCCATTCACAGTAGGAAAGTTACAGTTATATAAGGACTCCTTCCATGAATGCAACTCTCCTTCTGTGAATAGAAGGAGCTCTATTCACAGAGTAATAAGGCAGGAGCCAGCTCTTTGATTGGCAAATAAAGTGGCACTGCATGGCTTTGCCCCACTTGCTAGAGACAGGGGTGCTGCTTTAGCGGAAGTAGCAAAACACCACAACCAAGGTGGCACTACTGAATCAAACTCTCCTGTGTTTTCCCAGAGGCAGAACAGAGCTTATAATAAACAAAAATAACATAACATACTAGAAGTACATATCCTCTTCAGCATACGTTCTTCAGCTCTTCCATACTTTGTGAGTAGAGTTAGTAAGCAAGGTGTGTCAAGAGTACTTAAGTAAAACTGAGGCCTAAAGCAATTAAATTAAAAGCTAAAAAGATCTGGAATCGTAAAAGCCAACACATTTTAATTGAACATAATTCTATTGAAGACTATTAAATTACCTCAGTGGAATAGCAGCACAAAACACATGCTAATGAGCTACCGAGTGAAATTTTTAAATGGGTAAACTGAAAAATTACAGGTACCCCGGTGTAAGACATGCAGAGTGCTGATGATATGAAAGTATGAATAATTTATGTCTTCTTTAAATGTGGAATGTAAATTTGTTTGGAATTAATTTCTGTTGGGAAATCACTACACAGTAAACATGCCTCTCTCTTAGGGCGGTATTTTCCCCTGCAAAATATTATTATTAGTATTGTTATTATTTTATTATGGTGTTGTTTTGGGAGGAAAGCAAAATGGTAAAAATGCATGACAATATGCTATTACACTAGGGGAAATGCTAAAAAGTAAAGTAAATTTATTTCTTGGTTAAATGTATCAAATTCTGGATAATTTGGAGCCATATTCTCTGCTTTAGTTTGGCTTGTATATGCCACGTGAAAGCACAAAAGAGGACCCACCAAATGCCAAATCTTCTCAGCTACCATAAGAACCGGTATGGCTTGATTTTTCTATTGCTCTTCAAATTCCCTTAAGTAAGTATTCCATTAAGTTTTAATGAAAAAGGGAAATATTAATAGGTTATTATTTTTTAAAAGTGATCAAACTTTTGTGATTTTTGGCTTATATTGTAGAATCCCCTCCCTAGTATCTCCAAGGTAAGTCTGAGAGAGATTCCTGCCTTCAACCCTGGATAAGCCACTGCCAGTCTGTGTAGACTGCACTGACATGGTCTGAATTGGTATAAGCCAGCTTCCTGTGTCTCTATGACTGTTCCCATCTATAGTTTACAAGGTACTAGTCTAGAACGTGCAACTTTATATTGTAGTGGGAGCTAAGAAAGTGTTAAATCTTTGAGTGTTAATGCCTACTCAAAGCAGCACCTTGCTCTGCTGAGTCTGTGACATTGTATGCCTGTGATACTGTTGGAGATGGAGTTCCAGTGCATTGACCTTTTTGCTCCAACTATCCTAATGACCACTAGGGGCACTGGGCATAGAGGTAGTGAGTGGGAGTCTCCTTACCTATTTCTACTCTATGACCCCAGGACTGACTCTTCAGCACTTCCTGTGCTGAGTCACAATCCTTCCTCTCTCTCTCTCTCTCCTTACCTTTTCATTATGTAGTCCTTTAGATTAGTTTCAGGTCTTTCCTATCCAAGTATAGTTAACCAATAAATACTTAGTATTTAGTCCTATAAGGATCTACATGTGTATTTTCTCTAAATAGCTGCAACAACTAAACCATCCTCTGCTACCCACTCTGTAACTGGAGTGTGTGCCCATTCCTTAATGCTTTGCTGTTTTACCCACTGAGGTAAAAATTAATAACCTCTAACAGATACCCCATTTCTCCTTTTCCCATTTCCCACATAGGCCTACTTCTTGCAAACAGCATATGGGGTGATAAACCTGTTTCTGGACTGTGTGTCCCTTCAGATACCAAGTGGGGGCTCATATTAATAAATGCTTGTGGATACAGATAAATATGAACCACTCCCTGAACACAGAAAACCAGATTAATGGATGATGGTTTTCACCTATGTTTCCCCCTGCTAATTTTTTATTTGTAGGAGTATTCCCCCATCCCTGGTGAGGGAATATTCAAGCATGTGAACGTCCACCTACAAGCTGACGTGGTACAGAAACAGGCAGACTTTCTATCTGTTCTTTGTCAGAACTGGGAAACAGAACATGAGTTATGCCTATATATTGGAAATATATCATTTTTGGTTTTCATCTTTGGTTTCCTTTTTTTAACTACGACAAAAGTTTGACACAGCTACCTTCAAAAGCACAACTTAATCCATTTGCAGGTTTCTGACAGTGGAGAACCGATGAGTACAAAGACTTTCTTTTCCTTGTTCTGTATTATTTTGGAACAACTGCTTCCCCTTTTCTGCTGTTTTCTTTTCATGGACCATTAGCAGCTTCCAAAGGCAATATCCTTTCACTGTCACACTATGCCATGGGGTGCCGTTTGAACAACTTCAGACGAGGGCATTAAGTACAATTCTGGAAGGGAGTCAGAGCATAACCAAATAAAAATAATAAAAGAAAGCTTGTGCGAGCAATTTGGAATGCTGTCCCGGACTGAATTCATTTGCAGCCTAGCAGAGAGCTACCAATAACTGATGATCAGCACTATTCTCCCAACTCCATAGCACCTTACTTAATTGTAAAGCACTTCATACCCTAAGAAACCTCACTGCTCATTTGATTTTCCTTTTTTGGTGCTCATCTTAGCTGAAAGCTGAGCCTGCTAACCAGTAGGAGGGGAAGAAAATTCATGTTTCTAATTCAAGGCAAATAAAAATGCCCTCCTTGGCGGTCTCCTTACCCTCCTCACAATGGAACTGGAGTAACTCACTTCTTAGGATTGCAGCTTTCAAGAAAAGATCCAGAGGGGGGTGATGGTGGTGAAAAACAACAGCTATTCAGATAGACTCAGAGGAGGGTGAAATCTTGGCCATGCTGAAGTTATTGGAAATTTTGCTTTCAGCAAGTGATTGGGTGAACTTCTGCTGGGAAGGAAGAAATGGAGTTTTTGTGCCTGATTTGCTCCACTGCAAAACTTCAGAAGGGTCCACATCTGGCTAGGGCAAGGTTTGAAATTGAATACACACTTGTCCACATGAATATATACAAGTATGTGTTGAGTCACCACTGATTTAGTGGTGCTTTAGCATTCAATTCTGTTTTATTTCTGATATGCACATTTTAAATTCTTTTAGTAAGGAAAATTCCACAAGACATATCATAAGTGGTCTGCTGATACAAGAATATAGACCAGGGTGGCCAAAATTCCTATCCAGAGAACCAGATACAAAACACGTCCTAAGCACAAGGGCCATAAGACACATGACTCCTGCAAGTCCTCCACACCAATGTCTCAACCACCATGATTCACTTCCTTCCTTCATCAGTATCCCTCAACTACAGTCTCTGCTTATGGCCCATGAACAGCTAATTGCTGATCCTTCCCCAAACAGATCAAGCTTTCTTACTGAATCATACTATTACTCCATTTAGCTTAGTATTGTCTACTCCAGTGATCTTCACTATTGTTCAAGCAAGGCCACTTTGGCAAAACAAAAAACAAAACCCCCTTCAATGTGAGAACTATTTCCCACTATGCTGAGCTCTGCACAGTACTGTGCTTTCCCTAGTGCTGGGAGGGCCCTTTAAGAGAGACAGAACCCTCTCTTAATTGCTCTAGGAGGAAAGCACTGGGAATGACTACACATCCAAGCATTCTGTGCATGCCTTCCAAGATAGTGCAGAGGCTCAGAAGGGCCCTGTTTCCCTTAAAGGAGCCCCTCCCCAACCCTGGACAAAGCACAGCACTCCAGAATGGAGTTTCTCAGGCTTGGAAGCTGAAGAACTGGGCCACTTTGAGGTGATGAGAGACGTTCTAAACTGTCTTGAGAAACTTTTTTTAAACAAACAAATCACCAGGGCCAGATGGCATCCACGCAAGAGTTCTGAAGAAACTCAAATGTGAAATTGCTGATCTCCTAGCAAAAATATGTAACTACAATCAGGCTCCATACCAGAGGACTAGAAAGTAGCTAATGCAACTCTGATTTTCAAAAATGGATCCACGGGTATCTGGGAAACTACAGGCCAGTTAGCTTAACTTCAGTGCTGGGTAAATTGATGGAAAGCATACTTAAGAACAAGATTGTTAAGCATATAGCAGAACAGGCCTTGCTGAAGGAGAACCAGCATGGCTTCTGCAAGGGAAAGTCTTGCCTCACTAACATTTTGGAGTTTTTTGAAAGTGTCAACAGGCATGTGGATAAAGGTGATCCAGTTGACAAAGTATACTTGGACTTCTGAAAAGCTTTTGACAAAGTTCTCCAGCAAAGGCTCTTGAGTAAACTTAGCAGTCATGGGATAAGGGGCAGAGGCACTCTAACCCCCTGGAACTTGGGGCCCTAGCCTGTAGCCTCCAAGGCCTGGGGGGACCTCCAAAGGCCGTGGGGCCTCCTGCCGCCGCTGCAAGCCCCACCACCACCACAAGCCCTCCTCCCCGCCGCAAGCTCTCCTCCACCCATGTGCATGGCCAGGGGTGGGGGTGGGGTGAACAGGCCTCCCACCCACCCACGGCTGCAGGGGTTGGAGTGGGAACAGCCACTGAGCTTGTCTGTCTGGCTCAGTGACTCTTAGAACTGCAAGGTGCTCTGGTGTGCCTGCACAGTTCGAATGCAGCATCGCATGCCCATGCCATGCACATGGGCAGCTGGCATATCGAGGAGGAGGGCTTGTGGCAGCAGCAGGTAAGAGGGCTCGTGGGGGGGGCTTGTGGCAGGGGTGGTTCGGGTGCCCAGTTTGCCTGGGTGTGCCACTGATAAGGGGACAGGTTCATGTGTGGATTGGTAACCTGATTGGTAACAGGTTGAAGGACAGGGTAGGAATAAATGGACTGTTTTCTCAATGAAGGAAAGAAGAAGTGGGGTCCCTCAGGGATCTGTACTGGGACCAGTGCTCTTTAATTTATTTATAAATGATCTAGAAGTTGGAGTAAACAGTAAAGTGGCCAAATTTGCAGATAATACTACACTATTTAGGGCCCACAACAGATTGTGAGGAGTTCCAAAAAGATCTCTCCAAACTGGGTGAGTGGGTGACAAAATGGCAACTGTGGTTCAATATAAGCAAGGACAAAGTGATGCATATTGGGGCAAAAAAACCCAACTTCACATATACACTGATGGGGTCTGAGCTATCAGTGACTGACCAGGAGAAGGATCTTGGGGTTGTGGTGGACAGCTTGTTGAAAGTGTCAATAATTAAACTGTGGAACTCTCTGCCATGGGATGTGGTGATAGCTACCAGCTTGGATGGCTTTAAAGGGGCTTAGACAAATTTATGGAATATAAGTTTATCAATGGCAACTAATCTTGATGGCTATAAATTACCTCCAGGCTCAGAGAGAGAATGCTTCTAAATACCAGTTGCAGGGGAGCAACAGCACAGAGAGGGCATGCCTTCATCTTTTGCCTGTGGACTTTCCAGAAGCATCTGGTGGGCCATCATGTGAAACCAGGTGCTGGACTAGATGGGCCTTGGGCCTGATCCAGCAGAACTGTTCTTATGTTCTTATTCTTTAGAGAACTTAGCAGAACAAATTCTGCATATACTTAGATTAGAATCGAAGGTGTGCCTTTTTGCCTTTATTTTGGCAATGACCAGAAAAGACATCTAGATTTCCTTTAATGAAACTGATGTACAGGCTTCCTTTAATGCAAATACTTGCCAAACAACTATCAGTTGTGGGTAAATAATGGTGAGCTTCTTCTGCTGAGCTGTCACAGCAGCACCGTGATTAACCCATATCATCACTATACAGAAATGTACATAAACAAGGATCTGTTGAAACTACAACCATGTCCTCTCTGTCGTCTTCTATTTTAGCCCTTTATGTGCTTCATGATGTGCCAGATTTTCATCCTATACCTTCAGCTATTTTCCTCTTGTGATATATTCAATGAAACAGCAAAACACCAAAACACACAGACACACACAACCCTAAAAACTGGTGGACTGAAAATGAAATATATAGTAGCTTCAGGCAATCTCAACCCCCACCCCCACCTTGTTGCTACAAAATTGTTTCTACAAAAAGAAACTACTAGTCTGGCAAAAATACCCAAAACTTAGAACTTCTGTTTGCTTGAACTTGCCATAAACTATTGCTAGTAATTAGAGAAGTCAATTGCACCAAAGCTTTGTTTGACTTAATTGGCATTTTTAAAAAAATGCTATAACACAATAAAAATAGTAAGACCATTTAGAGCATAGGTTTTGGAGATTTTACATTCCTTTTTAGTACACTAAAATTAGATTTTCATACTTCACCCAAAGTGAGAGGTTGTAACTCATTTTATTCAGTGTTAATTAAAAAAACAAACAAACCACACAATTCTTTCCCATGTGCTTTGGTAGAACCTGTTGGAAAGAAAATACATTTTGTATGACTCCATTCTACAATTTAATATTTCATTGTTGAGGGTTATTGCTTAAATTGCATTGTGTGTGTGTGTGTTAGACTTTCTGCCAAAGGTCTGCTTGGTTTGTTCAATATTAAATTCACATCTCCCTCTGCCTCCTTCTCTCTCTGTCCAAGCTGTTCCTTTGGCTCCTAATCCTTGGTCCTCTCCTCTGCTTCAAAGACTGCTTTGCCTGTCTACCATCTTCTTGAAAACAGCACACAGAATTTCCTGTCCCAGCACATAGCAGTCTCCCTTTTTCCTTGATCTCTCCCTTCATTTAAATATCATCAGTGAAGGATACCAGTACTATAACACAAGAGTTACATTCACTAATGTAAAAATGGTTATGAATATATGAATATTTGATATTATATATATCAAAAACAGTAGTTCATTTAAAAATATTTCAATATATGAAGTTGTATGGGGCTGGCACTAGACGTTCTTCTTGAAACCAGGCCACTGCTGAAAATGGCAGTCCTATATTAAGTTCTTCCCCTTCCCACTAGATACATTTAATTGTGTTGTGATGTCTTTAAATTGTGACATCATTAAATTGTGACCTCACTCACCATTATTACACATCACTGTAATAAGCACAGGAAGATGTTCCCCTCAGTGGATGGAGCCGCTCTGGGAAGAGCAGGAGGTTCCAAGTTTCCTCCCTGGCATCTCCAAGATAGGGCTGAGAGAGATTCCTGCCTGCAACCCCGGAGAAGCCGCTGCCAGTCTGTGTAGACAATACTGAACTAGATAGACCAATGGTCTGACTCAGTATATGGCAGCTTCCTATGTTCCTATTGGCTGCTGTAAGCAGCAGTGGGGAAACATAGATAAATTATTTGGTTAAGGACAGGTGTTGGGGAGGGGTCAGCATCATTGGGCAGCTGTTGAGGGCTCAGAGACCTCAGAAGGGCCCACTGCAGATCCCTGAGACTACATGTGTGCCCACAGCAGAGTTGCCAGAACCTAAGGGGTATACTCATGGGCCAAATGGGCCGTAAGGCAGAATTTGGCTTTTTTTAAGCCAAATCTGGCCACCTAGGCCCACAGCCTTAGTGTGGCAGCAGCAGAGAAATGCTGTCAGCAAACCCTTCACCCCCTAGTGGGATGGGACTCATGGAGGGCAATTTGCTGAAGACTCACTGAACCCCTAAGCCAGCCCTCGTTTAATATGCCTTACAGGTAGAGGGGAGGAGAATTTAACACAGAGCTGCCATTTTATTTAGGTCCACCCTCTGGCACCACTGTATGATTAAGAAATTCTTGCTACCATCTTCATGTCACCTGTTTAGCTAAAAAGAAATGGATTGGTCCCCTGCCCTTCCTCCACCCCACCCCTAGTTCATTAGAAGTTGGAATTAATTCTGGTAATCTTCTAAAGTGCAGGAGATTGTTCCTTTGCAGACTGGAGCAATCAAGGATTAGGACTTGCACTTGTCCAAATGAACTGTTTTAGAGGCATGAGTTATGCTGGGATGAATATGGTTCTGTATTTCCTTTAGTACCAAGGTATTGACACAGTGCATCTGCCCCTGTCGTCTGTTAACATAGTTTGAGCAGTACACAAAGTGAGTGCAGACAAGCATTCTTATTCCATCTGTTACCAGTGCAATTTGTGCACAGATTTCACCTGGGGGGGATATTCCGTTCTTTTGTTCATTACTAATAGCATAATAGGAAAAATTGTACTGTTATTTCTATTTATTTTGGAACAAATATATATAGTACTTCATTCCTAGTCCATCTTACTGCATCGAGAGGTCTTGAAAAGAAGATATTCCTTGTTCTTATAATATTGAAGCCCATAGTAACAACAGAATGGATTGACAGGCCAGAGTTTCAGTTACTAGAAATGAGCTTGTGTTAGCTGAAGCGTGCAAGTGAGGTTGCTGGTCTCAGAACATGCATCTAAGCTCCACATATTGCAGGCATATTGTGACATCATGTGGTGAAACATACATATTTACATTATTGCTGATTTATGATGGTGTTATTCGATTAATAGTTTTACTGCGAATTCATCAGAGACTGAGATACACTCCATGTTTGTGTGTGCTTCTTATTTAGCATTTTTAATATAATGGGGCATAACTGTGTCCTTGTGCCTAGCATGGTACTGGTGTAAAATTAATGTATTTATGTAGTAGTAGAGGGAGACATCATTTTCTGTTGGGTTTCCATTCTCAGCTGAAGCTGCGGATAGCAAAACTACAGATAACGAGGCATTGAGGCCATGGGAATCGGGGGGTTAGGTTCCTAGTTTAGGTTAAGGTCTTTAAAATTGCAGGGAAATTCCCTCTCTCCAAACAAGAGCCACATAATGGCTCTGCACCACAAAATGGTGGCCGGAAATGACCTCGGAGATTCTGGCCACCTAGGAACCGCAGACATGCTGTTTTAAACCCTGTCCAACTGTGGATATGTGGTCGGAACCTCAGATGTTAGGGCCACATATAACAAGGTCCACCTGTCGCAACAGTAGAAATAATGCTCTACTTCTCTTCACACACTGCATTGTATGTGGATACAGATTTCTGTGCACATGTACACATGCAAGGTTTTGCGTGAATGACTATACATTTAAAAATGTGGGTACTAGCACCCCCAAATGTAGGGTATTGATTGTGTGTGTTGCTGTAAATGTGTTGCACATAATGTGTGCTTAACTGTCATATATACAGATCAACAGATTGCACACACATACAATATAACATGTGAATAGCCTCTAGTGGTGGTCCAGTGTTCAAACTTGTGGGTGTCATTGGGATAAATTTAATTTGCCTTCCAACGTATGATGAGCTGAGTCCACACTCCAGCTATTTGGATTTGACTTGTAATGTTCTCACCCTGGTACCATCACTCTTGTCACCACCACAGCCACCCTCTTCCCTTCACTTCAGTGTCTGGGAATTATAGCCTTGCAGGATGCCTGAGTTCTTTCTAGAGATGCCACCAGGTATCCTGCAAACTACATAACCCAGGATCCCTAATGCCTGGGTTGCTGTCAGGGAAACCAGGGAGCTATGGAGGCCTTGCAAAGAGACTTCCTATTGCCACTACCTTTTGGGGAAATGGAAAGGGACAAGGCAGTCTCATGGAGGGATTTGGGGGAAGGCTTCAGGCTCTATCATGCTCCCAGTGATGTTATCAGTAGCAGATGTTGGAATGAGCTTAGAAGGGAGTGCACATTTTGAAATGAGCTCTGAAGCCATGTGGATTATTCTCCAGTTCTGCAAGGACATAACTTATCAGCCAGACCCATTCCAAATCAAGATGCAGATCCGTTTCTTCCATCACCACTAATATTATTACTCTGTAGTAGGACACAAAAGTGGGGAAATCAGACCATTATTTTAGGGGACCTCTGTATGCAATGCCTCCTTCACAGCTTTCTTTAAGTGTTTGATGAAAGAGACAGGTGCATGCCCTCTCCATAACTGGATTGCTGCCGGGGTCAGTGACTGATCTCAGGCATATTCACAGCATCTTTGATGTGTTATTAAGTAAACTGAGGCAAGGACGTAGCAAGGTTGGAGTGGGCCCAGAGACAAGATTTTAAAATGCCCCCCCCCCCACTGAAGCTCAGCTCTTAAAGTAAAAAAAAATCTTGGCTGAATAGTGGTAACAAAAAGCATATATAATATAACCTATGTGCCACAATAGAACATCATCCAAAACTGAAAGAAGCCCAGGCGGGTGCACAGCTGGGGGAGTCAGTCATGTGATTTCCCTCTGGGGGGCCCCCAAGGCAGTGGGGTCCCCAGACAACTGTCTCCCCATGCCCTATTATTGTTATGCCCCGGAACTGAGGGCTGTTCTAAAGTTTTAGAACTATGTTCTACATAAGAACATAGTTTTCTTATTTAAATAAGAAAGCCAGCGTGGTGTAGTGGTTAGAGTGCTGGACTAGGACTGGGGAGACCCGAGTTCAAATCCCCATTCAGCCATGAGACTTTCTGGGTGATTCTGGGCCAGTCACTTCTCTCTCAGCCTAACCTACTTCACAGGGTTGTTGTGAAAAAGAAACTCAAGTATGTAGTATGTAGTACACCACTCTGGGCTCCTTGGAGGAAGAGCGGGATATAAAATGTAAAAAATAAAAATAAAAATAAAATAAATAAATTGCATTTGGAAAGCTGTTTTAGATGAACCATACCCTCCCTGTGATTGGGGGTGGGGGGTGGGGGGAGAGGCATATGTGCCCATGCTTCTCCTTCACATGTTGAATTGGGCCAGTTCAGAGTACAGTATTGTCCAAACCAGCCCTCACCAAGTACAGCCAACCTTGCCCCATGCATCTCATTTTAACTAAATTTTGTTGAAGAAGATGGGAGAAGGAACATGCTAAAACACTAGTGGGAAGTGTGTCCTGTAAAAATAACATAAACACATTTAATATGTTGACTACTTGCATTTCAGTCTGCTTTTTTCTGATAACTTCTTTTTTATTGCCAACTCTTTTATCTGCCCTAATTCATTTTGATGTTCTGCTTCACTTAATCTGAATGTTTTTTTCAACTCTTTGCACATGAAAGTGAGGGGAAATTATACAAAAGCCCAAATGAGTATCTTGAAAACGAATAAATTGATTGTGGGATGAGCTTTATAGGGTCAAGACTACTTCAGCATATGCATGATGTCACCTGGAAAGGTGTTAGGTATACAGGTACAGTGGAGGGGGGAGGTTTTATATAGTAGGGTAAAAAAACAAAACACTGGCTGACATCCTCACTAACCATGCACCCACATGCCGGAAAGAAGCATCTCTGTAGCAGAGAGCTCCCTGAGCAACACAGTGTTTATTGTGCAAGGGAGGAGGTTTTTGCCAATCTCTCTTTCTCTTGGAAGTGTCCTGTGCCACCAGAAAATATATCCCTGAGGGCTGTGCAACTTTCAAGCACATATTTTTGGATGGCACAGGAAACTTCTGGGGGAAGGAGATATTGGCAAAAATTGTACCTTCTCCATGGTAAGCACTCTGGAGCGCAGGAAGTTGTCTGAAATGAGGATGTTTCTTCTCAGCATGCAGGTGCATGTTTAGTGAGAATGTCGGCCAAAAAAAATGCAAGACATGCAATTGATGATCGAGTCAGCATTAGGTGTGTCCCTGTCCCACTGACAATTAAGAGCACGAATTCGGAGTCCCACTAAATCAACTCATGCCCAATAGCACCCCGTCCGTATGAACTTGACTAGAATATTCCTCTTTTAAAGTTACCAATGGGACTGACAACTGCCCTGTTCATTTTACCCCTTTTACAGGACATCTGGGGTCTTGGCCATGGAAGGAAGCACCTCTGTTGCCTTAGCAACAGAGCTGCACTATCCTGGCTTATTGACTTTCCCAGTGCTAGCTATATGGCAAGGCAACTTGGACATCACAGTTGGGCTCCTCTGAGCTTGCTCCTATTCTGACTTCTGCTGGAGGCTTGGCAGTGGTGGTCTCAACAGGGGCCACTGCCCGTGGACCCTATAAAGTAAAGTGTGCCGTTGTGTCGGTGTCAACTCCTGGCGACCACAGAGCCCTGTGGTTGTCTTTGCTAGAATACAGGAGGGGATTACTATTGCCGCCTCCCACACAGTATGAGATGATGCCTTTCAGCATCTTCCTATATCGCTGCTGCCAATATAGGTGTAGTCCCAATGTCTGGGAAACATACCCATGGGGATTCGAACCAGCAACCTCTGGCTTGCTAGTCAAGTCATTCCCCCCTCTGCCATTAGGTCCATTTATTTCCTAATGTAGAGGCTGACCTGTTTAGCCAATGTAAACAGCAGAAGGTCATTCTTAATAGGTGATTATCTTCCATGTATAGGAAGAAGTGCACGTTAACAAGGTCTTGATAGTACAGTCGATGTTACTTGGTCCAGTAAGAATATTGCCCAAATAGAGTTGGTACTTAGGTTTGTTTTAGGGATTGGTTCTTGGGTCGTGTTTCTGTTGGGTGGCCCTCTGCTTTTGATAAGCAGTCGTTTCATCTTGGGAGATGGTCTGTAAGCAAGGACAACTGTATACTATACTATACTATACTATAGTATATACTATACTACTCAATATCTGTAAAAGGGAATAATCATTATCTAGGACTGGTTGTAGATCTGAAGGTCAACTGGAGAGCCAGTGTGTTGTAGTGGTTAGAGTGTTGATCTAGGAACAGGAAGACTCCATTTCAAATTCCCATTCAGCCATGGAACTTACTGAGTGACTTAGGGCCAGTCACTTATCTCTCAGCCTAACCTGCCTCACAGGGTTGTTGTGGGGATAAACACAACCATGTACACCACTCTGGGCTCCTTGGTGGAAGAGCGGCATATAAATATAATACATAAATATAATGCATAAACTGTCCGGTCAACTGACCAGAAAGAAAGGACTACTCGGGTTTTATGCTTTTGGACCATTTGCAGGAAAGCAAGGGAGGGGAAAAGCCATTTCCCCCTCCCTTAGCTGTGCAGATTTTTTTTTAAAGAGCTGCACACCTTGTCCATCTTTTGCATTGCTCCAGATCTGCCAAAAATTGCTGGACTCCATCTGTCTGGCCAGAAGTATTTAGCAGTTTTGAATAATGCTAGTATAGACCATACTCTAGCGTTTCCTTTTTCTAAAGTTCCCATGATTAAATGGCACCTTCTGGTCTAAAAAGTATGTGTCATGACTCAGTGCTTGGTTTGAAATCTTCTGCAAAAGCATATTGAAATACTAGTTTGGTAATGAAGTCTTAGGTATGAGGAATAAGACTCTGTCACATTAAAGAGCTGGCTGGTGAATTATTTCACTGCTTTGCAAGTTGCCATTACGCTGTAAACAAAAATAAAACTGCACTCGTAGAAGCTGTCATCATCAACAAATCCAACAACGAGGACAACAAAAACAACAGCAAAAACACCGAATCAGGAAAAAAATACTGTGTGTTTTAAGCTAAATATAATAAGTGTTCTAACAGTATCACAATAATTTCAAAGTATGAGAAAACCAAATATTTCATAATGAATGCAGCATATAGCTTTTAAGCAGGGCTAACATATGGGCCACTAATGTGAATGCAAATGCAAATGAGGTACTTTTGATTGCCTTGAAATAAAGTCAGCAGAATCGGAGCTTCAAAAAGCAAATTGTGCAGCTTTAACCACCTGAGTGCCACAAACTGAATCGTGCTCTTGCAACATTTCCCAGTGAAATGTAGGCAATAAACTAACTAAGGCCATTTATTTTAGGGAACCTGTTCTAAATGATTTGAAGACTGACTTTGTCCTTTCTGTCAAAGTCACCTCTTCAAACAGTTCTTATAACCACCATTAAATTGATAGGTTGTGGTGCAAAAATGTAGCTACCCTGAGTTAAATTTGCCTGTCCATTTATTTAGCTGTCATTGTAAGGAGGCCATGCCAGGCAGCGATTGTGTGTGCATTGCAGACAATGTCACCAAATTGGTATTCTGTTCGCTGTTACAGTAATCCCTCGACCTACGAACTACTCGACATCCGATGTTTTCGAGTTATGAGCGACAAAAAAGACCGGAAGTAGTTGCCGGTTTAGATTCAGCTTACTCGACCTACGAATTTTTAGATGCGGTTTCCTCGACTTACGAATGTTTCCAGACTTCCGTGGTGCGCACTTCGACTTACGAAATTTTCGACCTCCTAACGTGCGTTCGGAATGGATTAAATACGTAAGTCGAGGGACCACTGTAACTCCTTTAACTGGAGAATAATACAGCAGAGGCAGATGCAGTGCCTGATCCTCCTTTTTTACTGGTGCATAATGGCTTTCTGGGAATGCTGATTGGACTACACAGGTGGCCCGTGTCACCCACGATTCTGGCAACTGTGGTTTCACGTATCCACGGTTTATTTTTCCGCGGTGTGAAAATAGGCTAAAATCCATCTATTCACAGTTGTGGAGTGGCAGGAAATAACTTCTGGTGTCACTTCTGGCCATCATTTTAGAGCACAAAGGCATTTTGAGGCTCTTTATATATATTAAAAAAATCTTCTGAAAATCTGGCAGATCTGGGGGTTTTCAGGGGCATTTCTGGAGTCCTATAGTCTTGGAGAGCAAGGTACTATGCATTCCTACTCTTATTTCTCCCCCCTCTTCTCACTTTTTAGGCATTTAAGACTTCCCCATCCCCGGGTTGGAACGTAACCCACCCCACCCCCCAATTCCCAAAGGGGTAAGGTTCCATTATTCACAGTTTCCATATTCGTGCCTATATGCAAGAACAGAAACCCAGCAAATAATGAAGGCCACCTGTACATTTAACAAATACCAGTATAAAGTCCACCAGCATTGCATCAGTAATAACAGATAGAAGGGTTTTGTTCATTCTGTGGAGAGGCTGTACAACACACTCATGGGTGGTAGCTACAGGCATATTACTAAATGATTATGCTGTAGTAACTCCTGCCCCACTACTCCTAGGTGTTGTATTTCCAGCAGCTATTATTATTATAGGTCTGTCACTGGCTATGAGGCATGAGAGTCCAACGGGACATCCATGTCCTGAGGTTGTATACATTAGAATACCAGCTGCTGGGGAGCAAGCAACAGCAGAGGGCAGTTGACTTCATACCTTACTTCTGCACTTCTTGGAGACACCTCATGCGTAGAAACAAGATGCTGAACAAGGGACCTTTAGTCTGATGCAACAGGGCTATTCTTATGTTCTTAAGGATGGAAGTTTGGAATGTATGTCCATTTCCTGTGGAGACCATCATGTAATTCAATGCATACTGGAGAACCCAGATGTTTCATTAGCCTGCTCTGTTATATTTTAGTTAGACTGACCCATCTCATAAAGGCAATGAGGCTGGTAGAAGGAGTATGAGAGTTGTAGAGAATTTTCGTATGAGTTTAATATGGCCTGAAATTAAGAATATCAAAGATGAAGCCTATACTATGAATGTATAGTGACTCTTTTGAATGAAGCAGGAGTTTAAAAGTAGAGTGGAACATCCTAGAATTAATATTGTACTGAAGACCAGTAAATTGTGCACATGGATTGCACTGGATCAGCAATAAAGGCAGACTGAGGAATAATATTGCCCTAAGGCAATTACTCTCTCGAGAAAACCAGTAGGTTGTGTATTTGGTGGATATCAAAATATATTATTCTCCATCTACATGGCATGAAAATTTCAGGCATTCTACTACTTCCTCAAGGCATCAGACATACCAAACTTCATGCAGATTGGAAGAAGACTCTGTGTGTGTGTGTGTGTGTGTGTGTGTGTGTGTGTGTGTTTTAAGGCACATATAGTATAAAATTCCTATTGCTTTCAATGAGAGATCCAGTTTATTTATTGATAGATGCACTCATTATTTATTTATTTAACATATTTGTATACTGCCCCAAATGCAAGTGTCTGGGCAGTTTACAACAGTAAACACAAGTAAAAAGTTTAAAACATTACAACAATTTAAAATTTAAAACAATGATAAAACTATTAAAAACCATCACACTATTAAAACAGTATCTAATTAAAAGCCTGGGTGAACAAATGTGTCTTGATCGCCTTTTAAAAAGTTGTAAGAGATGGGGAGGCTCATATTTCAGCAGGGAGCATGTTCCAAAGCCTCGGGGCAGCAATGGAGAAGGCCCATCCCTGAGTAGCCACCACACGAGCTGGTGGCAACTGCAGATGAACCTCTCCTGATGATCTCAATGGGCGGTGTGGCTCATAGAGAAGAATTTGCTATGGGTGGTGTGGTTCATAGTGAATAGTCTGGAATTAAGGTATACAGGTTGAGTATCACTTATCTGGACTGCTTGGGACCGGATAAGTTCTGGATTTGGGACTTTTCCGGGTTTTGTAATTGTCCATAAATAGTACAGTAAGGCGGAACTCTCATGAGAGCGTGTGACAGTTCCAGTGGCAAAAAACAATGGTGGCGGCGAGGAGGTGGCGGTGAGGAGGTGGGCAAGCAGAGGAAGCTAGCGGAGGAGGCGGGAGGTGCCGGTGGCGGCAGCGGCAGGACAGCCTGGCCCAGCCCTGAGGGATGTGGCAGGACAGCCCTGGCGATGAGGAAGGCAGCTTGACTGCATTTTTAAAGTAAGCTGAAGCGTTGTTGGTTTTTTTTTTTTTTACAGCATGGTGTCCGGGTTTTAGAGCATTCCGGATTTTGGATGTACGTATAAGGGTCTATACTAGACCTATATAGGTGTTTCCTGACTATGTGGCTGCTTTGCATGCAGAAGGAGAGCAGCTGCCAGTCAGTGTAGACAATACTGAGCTAGATGGACCAATGGTCTGAATGGTCAATATAAGATAGCTTCCTGTCTTATTCTTGTGTTCTCTATTCTTATGTTCATTTGGTTATCTGTATTGACTCAGACAAGTGGCTTATTAAGTGGTTACATGTGTATCATGTGATGCCAACACTTGGTTAATGGCCATCTGTATCCACCTGCAGAATATTCTTAACTTCCACAACTCACCTTGTTAAGGGCTCAAGTGGCCTCAACAAAAATTGATTTAGAACTAGGAAAAAATGGAATCAGGCCTATTATAATCCATGTCACTCTTTTAAAAGCAAAATAGTGTTTTATCAAAAACACGTCAATTAAAAGAACATGCCCTGTTATGTGATAAGATTTGCAAACTTGAACTAATTCTGTCTTCCAAACAGGAAATGTAGAAGTAATGGTTGACAATTCTCAAACTCCCAGAGGTTTGTCCCTCTCTAATTTAAATATCACATACCATGTTGAGTATATCTGGATGTTTTTGCTGGTGAATACATTGCAGTCTACAGCAATTAATTTACTGATGGTCCCCTTGGTATGGTTGTTACAATTGGAAATCTGTCCAGGTGGAGAAAATTATGCACTCATAAGGAAGACCTAACCTGTTTTCCCTGGAGAAAGAGGGAGTGAAAGAGAGAATCATTGGTGTAATATCTTGATTCCTTGTGACAAAAAGTCATCCTCACAATTCCCAGTTCTGGAAAACTGGGTCATTTTAAAAGATATTGGGTGCAATCCATCCACATGTGCACTCAGGTCCCATGGGACTTAAACATTTAACTTCCACGTTAGTTACTTTGATTTCAATGTGGATAGGATTCTTTTGCCCATTTTTCATAAAAAGCAAAAACTAAAGAATTCTCTTGTTTTCTTGGAAAGCAGGATTTTAGAATGGCAGACTTACTAAGCTGATTCCAAAAGGGTGTTGTGTTTTCTGTTTCCAATAAACTGGGGGCGGGGAGATGACCTGGCTTCTCTTCTCTTTGTTTGGCCTTTGGGCCAGCTGCCAGACTTTTGGAAATAAATGCTAAAAATTTTGACCAGGGGCTAGCATTTTCTGAGGATTCTTTCAGCAACCTAATTTAAAGCACATTCTTATACAGTGGCTCACATATCGTGCAAGGAAATGTGGGTAGGTGGAATACTGCTCACATTGCTGTGTCTATGAAAACACTGCTGAGTATGTTGCAGAACAGCGGTGTTCCATTCTGGCATTAGTTGCACAAATGCAGTTGAAGAATGCAACACCCACTATTTTCACTTGGCATTGTGTTGCACAAATTTACACTGGAGAGGAATAGTGCAACACTGCCTGCAGTGTTTATACAGACATAGCAGTGTGAGCAGTGCTCCAAATGCCTGTATTTCCTTGCCAGTATATCAATATATACACTGGCAAGGAAGCTTATACCTGAGCCATTTTTGGAAGATCAGTATATAAATCAAATAAATAAAATAAAAATAAAATGTATGTGCACTTAACAGCCAGGTAGCTGAGCTCACCATTTCACATGCTGCTGCATGATAAGAGGAAGCAAGGTTGCTAACTAAGAAAAATGGAATAATTTTTTTTTTTGCTCCTTGGCTAGATGATGCCAGAAAAGCAAAGACAAGGCTGTTTCCCTCCATTCTCAGCCTTTCTCCCACTTTGTGTCTTAGACGTTGTAGTGATCACCCACAGACCAGCCCTCCTCTCCCCTAAAGAGTTAACCAGAAGTGAACCCTGTCCTGACTGACAAGCCAGTGAATTCCAGGGATCAGCCAATCAACACACCAGGTGGGTGGGACCTAGAGAGTGTTGGGAGGAAGAGAAGAGTTTCTTTGTTAGAAGGAAGCAGGCTGGGGGTTAGGTCAGGACATGCAGCCATGGAGTATGGCTGCAGAAGCAACTGCAGATTCTTGAGAGACAGGATTGAAGGAAGCTTGATTCTCATCAGGTGTTGGGTGAGTTTTCAAGGAAAAGGGGGTTCAGCCTAGGGAACAGATTTTGTGTTAGAAACTTAGATTTTTGTTTTGCAGCTTTTAAAGGTACTTTTGTATTTTCCTACAACTCTGTTCTTTGCAACTGGGTAACCATGATTTTTAAAGTGTGCTGCCCCAGCATCATCTGGGGTTCTTTTTGAAGTATTCTTGTAACCTATTGAGTATTTACAGTGGCGTAACTAGGGAAAATGGCGCCCGGGGCAAGCACTGAAATTGCGCCCCCCCGGCCGCCCCTTAGCTAAGCAGGGTCCACCCTGGTTTGCATTTGAATGGGAGACTAGAAGTGTGAGCACTGGAAGATATTCCCCTCAGGAGATGGAGCCACTCTGGGAAGAGCATCTAGGTCCCAAGTTCCCTCCATGGCAGCATCTCCAAGATAGGGCTGCAAGAGACTCCTGCTTGCAACCTTGGAGAAGCCGCTGCCAGACTGGGTAGACAATACTGAGCTAGATAGACCAATGGTCTGACTCAGTATATGGCAGCTTCCTATGTTCCTAAATACTACTGCAGCACACACACAAGACACCTGTCCCATCCTGACACTCAGCCAACTTCCATAATCAAGATCCTACACACACACACACACACACACACACACACACACACAATTATGTGAACCAAGTCTTGCTACCTAACCCTCAATCTTGTCAGCTATGAGGGCATTTGCCTCAATGATGAAAAAACAGTACTCTGCACAGCCTTGGAAACACTCTGCTCTCAGTCAGTTCTAGGGCAAGGAGGATCAAACCAAGACAAAGAGAAAATAATTCCTACAGCCAAATCCTTGGCATACTTACTTGGAAGTAAGGCTCAACCTCATTATGTCCAACCTTCCCACAATGAAATTGTATCCAAGGCAGCTAACTCAACTCACTGAATTCAGCAGCAATTACTTTAGATTAAAAGGACATAGAATAAAACCTGCTAGTTAATGATACAGAGAATATATAAGATTTAATTACTGAACATTGTGCATATTTTACCTTATACTCGCCACATTCATAGAAAGGAAGTCCTACCAGAGGAGTGTGAGGCAAATCCGGATTAGCATACTTGAACAAGACTGAAAAGAAAGCAAACCACCACTCCCAAAGCTATACCAGGAAGAGGAGCGAAGGAGGATCCATTTACCTGTCGGAGGCGGCTCAGGAGGAAGAGCAGCCAGTGCCCCGTTCCGAGGGATGAAAAGCCAGCCAATTAATGGACGTCCAGCCACACAGTTTGCATAGCGATTGGCTGACGGCAGGCTGACCAATCCCCGGAAACGGGCCTGCGGAATGTGCCTCCTAAAAGCAGCATCAAGACAAGAACCAATCGGAGGAGGGCGAGTATTGCGTAGGGAAAAGAGAAGAACTGCATTTCCCAGAAAGACTGTCTCAGCAACAAGCCCGATTGCAATTGCAACATTGCGGTTACTGTACGTTGCAACCATTCCAGTGCCTTTCCCCACGACGATGCCTGTGGGAAGATGTCATTAGTGGGCACTCTTACATGGATCTCACCCCCTCCTCCACATCTCTGTAAATTAAGTCGTAGCCCAATATAGGGCACAAAGCTCTGCTCTAGGGTTTTATTGCCTAAGTTACGCCCCTGCCTATAGGATTTGTGGGCAGAAAACAGAAAGGAGCTTCCTCTGACGATACTGAGCATGCT
The DNA here is from genome assembly GCF_027244095.1 of Hemicordylus capensis. NCBI lineage: Eukaryota > Metazoa > Chordata > Lepidosauria > Squamata > Cordylidae > Hemicordylus > Hemicordylus capensis. Next base: position 92,958,769 of record NC_069662.1, on the reverse strand, counting down.
CCAAACCTTTTGAACATACTCACAGGCACAGAAGGAGGGAGGCAGAGAAATAGGAGGAACGCCACGAGACCAGCCCTGTGCATTTCTAGCACCAGAATGGGACCTCTGAGTTCTCGCAGGCTGCACGGGGCGCACACCTTTCGAGCACAGACCACTTCTCAATGTTCCTTTCCTGGCAAATGCTTCGCCGCCCCCTCACTTTCCCCCTCCCCCCTCCACCTCGCAGCCCCGCCACTTCCACCCAGATGCCTCGCTGCTTCCTTGGGGAGGGGGGTGGTGGACGCTGTGCAAACTCTCCTCGATTCAGAGTCGCCCCTTCCTGGCCCAGGCAGAGGCTGCTGCCCGCCGCTGCCGCATTCTCACAGTTTCTCCTCCTGCCCTGCCACCTTCTCTTTTCACCTTTGCTTCTTCACGGCCGTCCTCCTTCTGGGAAACTGCCAAGATCGTCTGGAGAAAAATTCGCTGGCATCGAAGAGATTCGGGTGTGGGGGGAACCCGCCGTTCAGACTTCCGATTCCTTCTTGAACACGGCCGTCCTTGGCATAAGGAGAGCCAGGCAGGCTGGAGTGCGGGGCGGGGCGGTGGTGGTGCGAAATGGGGCCAAGGCCAGCAAAGCAATGGGGGGGCGCGGGCGCCGCGCAGAAGGGACCACTGGTGGGGGAGGGGGCGCCGGCACGCTCCCTGGACTGCTGCTGAGCCAGAGAATTTTTTTTAAAAAAAAAATTTTAAAAAAATTTTTTTTGGATCGGCGGGGGTCATGGCGGCGTCCCCCCATGTGACCCGCAAAGATGGCGCCGGGGGCACGTGCCCCCCATCCCCCCTATCGTTACACCCCTGAGTATTTATTTTACCTGTAACTGCTGAGAGAGCCTCAGCAGTCTGTAGTATTTAAATAAAGGGTTTCCCCCCTCTTTTGTTCTTTACATTTTACAAGCTTCTCCGAGTGGATTTTTAACTCAGGGAAAGGGTTTTTCCCCCCCTTCTGGTGCAAAACATGCCTCAGGAGCTCAGCAGCTATTCGTTTTCTCACCACATGTAAGCTTGCATGTGGAAGGTTTTTGTATACTTTTCTAATAGCAAAGGAAGGAGCGTTTTCCCTGGGCATTCCACCCAAGCCCAGTGGCGAGGCAGTGGTTAAACACTGTTGATAATTGGGTGGTGGTGGCAGCCTAGATCCTACCAAGATTACAGGAAAGTCTGGGGAGAAGCCTTTATTCGGAAAGCATACAGGGGATGATTCAGCCATTTTCTTCCCCTCAAGTGGGCTTGCTCTGAGCCAAAGGCTTGTAATTCACTACAGATGTCTTTTGCACTGAACTCTACCCCTGGACTTACAAAAACTACTGGTCTCAACCACAGACCCACAAAACCTGCGGGGTGGTTCCAGTCCCCCCGGAGACCTGCTCTGGGCTTTCTCCAGACCATGCCCAAGTACAATAGTATATGCAGAAGAGTAGTATATGGTCCAGCAGTCTCTTTCTTATGGCAACCAACTGTCTCTGCTTCTGAACACCAGGTGCTAGGGAACACCAACAGGAGGACTGGTTGCCCTCTCTTCCCCACTTGTGGGCTTCCCAAATGCATCTGGTTGGCCACTGTGTGAAGGATGATAATGGACTAGTTGGGCCTTTTGCCTGATCCAGCAGGGCTTTTCTTACATTCTTATGTCTGGGTTCTTAAGTTCCCTTCAGCTTCAAGTGCCAAATTCAAAGCAGATTCATGTAGCAATCTGCCAAAGACAGTTCTTTTTTAAAAAAAGATAATTATTGAAAACCTGCACAGACATTTTCTTATTAATCAATATGTTTTATCACATGCTAAAAACAACTCACGGTCAATTCCTAGATTATTAAATAAATAGTCTAATCCCTTTTCCACTCTCTTCCTCAGTTCCTTCAGAACTTTGATTCCCTCTCTCAACTGCCCCGAATGTTGCCCCCATCCTTGAAAGATGAGCCCTTTAAAAATCCCCATCCATATAGGTACATAGGAAGCTGCCTCCTATGGCATCTCCAAGATAGGGCTGAGAGTAATTCCTGCCTGCAACCGTGGAGAAGCCACTGCCAGTCTGTGAAGACAATACTGAGCTAGATAGACCAATGGTCTGACTTGGTATATGGCAGCTTCCCATGATCCTATGTTCCTACTAGCAGTTCCTACTAGCAAAGTTACAGGCAAGAGTCTCTCTCAATCCTATCCTGGAGATGCCAGGGAGGGAACTTGGAACCTTGTGCATGCAAGCATATTGATGCTCTTCCCAGAATGGCCCCATCTCCTGAGGGGAATATTTTACAGCCTTCACATGTGGTCTCTCATTCAAATGCAAACCAGGGCAGACCCTGCTTAGCAAAGGGGACAATTCATGCGTGCTACCACAAGACCAGCTCTCCTCACTTATTCTACATCATATTCTAGGTCTCATTAATTTACTGGAATGTGAGCTACTTAAATGGGTTACATAGGATTTCAAATGGTGGCAACCTCAGCATTTAATAGAGTATGTTATAGAGAAATTCAGTAAGTGAAGCTTTTCCTGGCAGGGTTCATGTTTTAAAAATTATTATTATTATTATTATTATTATTATTATTATTATTATTATTATTATTATTAATTCATGTTTTTAAAACTTAGGGGTGCAGATCTCCATTAAGCATTTAAGGATGATCCCCACCTCATTTTATTGAACTCCCCCCACCAGTCCTAATAACTCATATCTACCCTCTGCAAAAGTGTCTTTCCTCTTTTGTGATGAGTTGTGAGCAGGAGTTCCAAAATTAAGAGGAGTTGCTCCTCAAGCTTTCCCTCTGTTTGCACCCCTGTTAAAACCCCTGATGAGAAGGCAACTGTCTTGTTTCTCTTCCCGGTCCTGTTATCTATTGTGCAATCTTCAAATTAAATTTGGTATGTTACTAGTACAAGACAACTGTCTCTGTAAACCAGCATAACCTTCTCTGAGCTCTGGATCAAAGAGAAGGGAAAATAACACTCTAGTCCCCTTGCTTTTCTGGCAACTGGACTGAAAGAAAATAACTCAACCAAGCCAGGTCCCCTCCCCGACCCCTTCTTAACTGTTGGCAATCCTCATGAAAGCTAGACTCACAGTTTATCATTATATAGATATCTAGTTTGGTAAATGCAAAAAACTGACTGGTCCATCTGCACATAGACCTATGTACATGCAATACCAAAAACCCACATTCAGTAATTCACATGCTATTTATGGAAATAGCTATACTGTATCTATATTGATGGAAAACAAACTGTATCTATATTGATGGAAAACAATGGAATATCTCACTACAGTTTTTCAAATATCATGGCAACCATCAGCTTTTTGTGACAATATGACCCTGTAGAATTAATTTTTCAGCATTAAGGGAATTTGGATAGCTTTTTATAGTTGGATAATAATTTGACAGCTCTGTTCCCACAGTCCTTTGCTGCCTGGTGGCTCAGAGAGCACATGGTCTACAAGAGAGCAATGAACAGAAATGTTTTCAAGAGCAGATGGGATGTACCTTCAAAAACCAGGATTGTCCCAGTGAAACTGGGACATCTGGCAACCCTAAAAAAAATTCAAACTAGATGAAATAAAAATTATGAGGTGGAGGAGCAGAAAAATATGTCTTTGCATTGATTAGCAGGCAATGTAATTAATCTTCTTCAACTCCCTTTTCAGCCCTTAGTGTAAAAATGAGGAGAAATTGGGATCTTGTTACTTTGCCAAGCATTAATTTGTGAATCATAATTTCAAAGTAGTATGTTTTAATGAACTTAGAAGGCGTGATTCACTATTTTTCTTCCAAATACAATATAAACTAATTTAACCAAGCAGCCTGAGGGACGTTCAGATAATCAGAAGTTTGGATACATGGGAATGCTACTGTCACTGGGTTACCTATGCATAGGAATATATAACTAAGAGACACAGAAAATTCAGATGATTCAGACAAGAGTGAGGCTTGGCTGTTCTTTGGTTGAAGAGGCAGGCATGGCTGTTACCTTTAGACAAGGTGAGGTAACCTACCTCAAACAACAGATCTGGGGAAATCATTAAAGGCCAGCAAATTGTCAAATGATATACTTTATTAATTTTGTTTACCACCATTAGGGGGCATCATGTGGATTTATTTATTACATTTATATCCCACCCATCAGGCACTCATGTTGGCATACACAGCATTTCCAGTACAGTATTGTTGGCATACACAGCATGTTGGCATACATGTTGGCATTCACAGCATTTCCAGTACAGTATTAAATCAGCAGCTCCCAGTTGGTTATTTGTGTTTGGTACCATTTAAACGGTAAATCCTCAGTCTTTTCAAAAACCCTGAACCCAAACTGACAGAAAAGTAATGGAAGCAGCTATAGCGAATTACTTTATAACAAATAAACAAGTTTCCAGAGATCCAATGAATATCTGTATGTGTGTGTGCTGTGCTCATATAAGTACAATTTGTGTGCCAAGCTCAACTCTTAGTAAATGCATAAAGCCTAGGTGATACGAGTGGTTGTTCTGAGGGCAAAATCATTTCTTTAATGAAAAGCTTCACAGATTATCATGGTGGAGCAATTCTGTGAAAAGGGCATGGAACAGATGGCTCACATTTAAGCAGTGTATTCATATTGAGATTGATAAATTTTAGTGCAGTGCCGGCAAAGTTATTTCGAGGGGAAACTCTCCACAAAAATAATCAAACCAGCCTAGTTGCCTAACAACACAATTATGCCATACCCTTACAACAAAGGCAAGAATGCCGTCAGCCCCTCACATACTAACTTTGTCATGCCTAATGGGGACAGTTTTTAAAGGTGGGTTTTTGTGTGTGGTACCCCCTATACTCCATGATTGATGTGTGGCTACTGTAGCTACTCACCTAACTTTGGTGTACAATGTTCATATTATTAATATATAACTCCTTATCAGAATGGTGGAACAGGTCCCTCACATAAAGCTCCCTACTTATTCTTAGGCAAAAATGACCTCTGGTGGCAGAAGATGACATCTGTTCAGTGAATGAATTATCAATCACTGCTCAACCCACTTTTCTCAACAATTTTTGCTACATTTGCCTTAAAATCACTCATCTTTTACATATGGTCCACATTTAAAAGGGACAGTCTCTGTTCCCGGTAAACCACTATACTTATTTTCTCCGTATTTTGCCTTTTGGAAAAATTTGGGGAATGCCTTTTAAAAAGACTTTCTTAATGTGCACTAATGTTTTTCAGAGCTAAGACTCCTTTGCTGGGTTTCTAGAAGCTAGATATTTAGCTTCTCTATTTCTAGACAGACATAGCTGTGGGGAAGATGCATCTTGACTCTTGGGCATATGCATGTAAATGAACACATGTGGACATAAAAGGTATAATAGTTCCATTCCAACCTCCTAACTGCTTCTGTGCATAACAAATGTCATTGAAAAACAAGTTAGTGGAATCCAACCCCTATACTAAGTACAATCATATTGATGGCAGCTCACTAGCCGAGTACTGGAGGGGGGACTCGCAGACAGAGCACTGGTACTTATTGGCTTATCAACTATCATAGAGAGTGCCTGCACTGAACTTGCAACTACACCATTGTCAGGCTCACATACTGTGCAGGAAACTGCCAATCAGAGAGAGGGGTATGCATGGTTCTGTGAGCCGCCTTAAAGTGCAGTTGCAGTGCTGTTCCCATCATTCTCAATGGGAGCAGCATAACAACTGCGTTTACTCAGTGCTTAATAGGTAAGGTAAAGTGGTAAAGGTAAGGTAAAGTGTGCTGTCGAGTTGATTTCGACTCCTGGTGCCCTCGGAGGCCTGTGGTTTTCTTTGGTAGAATACAGGAGGGGTTTACCATTGCCTCCTCCCGTGAAGTATGAGATGATGATGCCTTTCAGCATCTTCCTATATCACTGCTGCCCAATATAGTACCAGCAGAGATTCGAACCAGCAACCTTCTGCTTGTTAATCAAGCATTTCCCTGCTGCACCACTTAAGGTGGCTGTAGGCATGGTGCAGCCCATATTCTCAAGCTGCATGTGTGCTTTAGAGTGGCTCACAGCAGAGCATGGACCTCTCTTTTGAATCAGCAGTTTCCTGAGCAGTATATCAGCCCGTGAGATTAAATATTCTATGGCAGTGCCCTTCGCTGTAAGGCCCGAAGGCCAGTGGTAGCCTCCATCAACCCTAAGTGTGGCTCCTTGACTAACCTTTCATGTTAGGGTTGCCAACTAGGATCTTTTATAGAGGACATGTGACTATTTTAGGGAGCCAATGACTTCTTTTGCATTAGGAGGAAGAGAGACAATTTGGGAGACCCAATAACTTTTTTTTGCATGTGTTGTGGTGTCCAAAGTTCTGGAGAGCAGCTGAACATTTTGTGGTGACATTATTGGTGGGGTGACATAAATGGCCTCCGCACATGCATGGAGGCCGGAACGGTGAGGGGGGGAGCACTGGCAGGGCTGAGAGGGGCTGCCGCAGAGCCACCCCTGCCATGGCTAGGGAGCCACCGCCACGAGAGCCAGTAAGGTGCCCTCTTGCCCGCACCCCTCTTGCCCACACGATGTTCAAATCAGCACTGAGTGAATAATGCCGTTAGGAGGGCTTAGTGTGGCTGATTTGTTTGGATGGGGGTATGTGAAACAGAGACCTGATTGAGGTTTTTAGAATCCGAGTGGCTAAGAACTGACACCCTAACAAACATGAGTTCCTAACAAACCTTAGTAACAAACCAGTTATCTTCTTTCTATTGTAAAGTTAACTAAGATTCTGAAGATTTTGTTACAGTCTTAAGGCTAATGCCATGATGAATGTTACTAGTTCACCCGGAGAGAATTGTTGCCAGCAGTGCTTTTCTGTCGGCTCTCAGGAGCCCCTTCATTTGTGTTTGAGTCTCCAGGCTTGGAGGTCTCCCTCTTGACATGTTCAGGAGCCTCACAGCATCGTGAGCTCCCTGTTCATGGGGACAGGTCACTTAGTGACAGTGGGCCAGTCACCCCAGATTTGGCTCCTAACAGCAAATTGTAAAGGGGCTATGGATCACGGATCACCCCAGCAGTGATCATGTGGGCGAGCAGCACGGTGAAGCAGGGACAGAGCCCTGTCATGTGGGGGGAGGTAGGTATAATCCTGCCTTCCCCCCAGCCCTGACATTCTTGGCCCTTATTGAGTAATAGAGCATTCCGATTTGAAAGCAGGAATAAAACCCCCACCTCTTTTCCTCATCAGAATCTATCTGGTGTGGAGCTCATCATCTTACTGAATATTTATCTCCGACAAATGCATATAAGCAGTAGTGGATCCAGTAGTAAGGCAGATCTCCATTGGAACATAGGAAGCTGCCTTATACTGAGTAATACCATTGATCCATTTAGTTCAGTATTGTCTGCAGTGACTGGCAGTGGCTTCTCCAAGGTTATAGGCAGAAGTCTCTCCCAGCCCTACCTGGAGATATCTGAGAGTGAACCTGGGACCTTTGATGCTTTTCAACTGAGCTATGGCCCCATCTCCTACAGAGTTCACATGTAGTTACCCATCCAAATGTAAACCAAGGCAGATCCTGCTTAGCAAATGAGATCATTCATGCTCACTACTGCAAGAGCAGCTCTTCTTGTCTACTGTCTCGTAGACCATATCTGAGCTTCAGATCCGTGGTTCAATCTGAGGTTTACCACAGATACAAAATGTTTGCGTTAAGAAGATTTGATGACATTGGCTCGCTCTTGAACACCAGCACTGGCATGATGATAATAAATAAATACACCGAAGCATTTAATTAGACTTACAGATTTTAACATTGTTTTAAATTTTAAATTAACATTTTAATTTTGTTTTACTCTGTGCTGTATTATTGTAAACTGCCCAGAGACATAGGTTTGGGGCAGTTTATAAATATGTTTGATAGATAGATAGATAGATAGATAGATAGATAGATAGATAGATAGATCTATTTGACATCTTAAAACTGTAAATGCCTGGTGAAATTTATAATATTCACCAAATATTTGGCTCCCTGATGCTCAGTTTACAACCTACCACACCACAGGGAAAATCTGGTTGCCCCCTCTTCCTCCTAAGAATATTTATATACCACTCTTCACCAAAGTTCACAAAATGGTTTACAAAGAAAAACAAATTACATAAATAAGATGGTCCCCTGTCCCCAAAGGGCTTACAATCTAAAACGAAACCTAAGGCAGATACCAGCAGCAGCCACTGCAGGAAGATTCTGTGCTGGGGTTGAATAGGGCCACCTTGAATTGTTCCACTCTCAAAAATTTCTCTGGATTATTCAAAAAGGGATATACATTAGACGGAAGTCGATATAGCTGAAGCAGGTTGTGAAAAACAGGAAGCCATTCTTTCTACATCTTTAAAGCCTTGTAGCATTGTTTAGCAAGGAACTTATTTTCTTGTATTGTGATTATGTGTGCCCACATAACACATAATAAGCTTACATTTGAAAGATTAAATGAGATCAGTTCCCAGGAGAACTACAGCCTCAGCTCTGTTGTATGTAGGGTGACAAGGCCCTCCATGTGCCACAACACACCTCCAGAGATAAAGTATTTGCTCATGACTGTGTTCTTAAAAAATGCTCCCCCCTTTTGCATAGTGCTCCAGAAATAGCTCTGATGGGAACAAGTTTGCTTCAAAGACACATGCCATCATCAACAATACTTTCATTTATTTGCATAGAAGGTGTGTGTGTGTGTGCGCGTTCATTAATGTGTATATGCATTTATAGACTCTTCTAGTTGAAACCAAATTGTTTGCATTTCTTTCACAGGGAACAAGGAAGAATCATGCTTTCATAGGGATGTGTGTTGTTTGAAAACTGATGCTATCCTTTAGGAAATAAATTGAAACTATGCATTTTGGGAGAAGTTCCAGTTTGAGCAAAACATGCAGAGGGCATCATGGTTCAATTAATACCAATGAAAGTTCGTGCCACTGACTTTTTGATAGGAGAGGTTAATCTCCCCATCACCACCCTGGCAGAGCTCCAGAGTATTTGCAAATACAGAGTATTTGCAGAGTATTTGCAAATCATATAAACATACATACATAAAAAAATTTAATTTATTTGAAATATAAATTCCAAATAATTTATTATTTGGGGCTTTGGAATATGCTCCCTGCTGAAATAAGAGCATCTCCTTCTCTGTTTGTTTTCAGGAAGACCCTCAAGGCTCTCCTGTTCTCACAAGCTTTTAATTAGAATTAATTTCCATAATTTCCATAATTTGTTTCAATAACTATTTTATACTTATTGTGTCTTGTGTATTTCAATGTGTTTTTTAAAGTTTTGTACACAGCCTAGAGATGTACATATCAGGCGATATAAAATATGATAAATAATAAAAAAGGAGGTCTCTGCTCTCCTCTTCATTATTCTTTGGAAAGTCAGAAATATGCAGAGAAATGAGATGGCAGAATAGACAACCATTTATTACTGTAGGTAGGGGATCATGTTCTGGAACGCTGCCCTCCATTAAAATCTTAACATCTCCCTGCAAGTGGAAAAACAACATTGCAGGCAAAGTGCTGGGCTAGGATCTTTCTCCCTGTTGTGCTAGTTTTCTATTTACAGGCAGGATGTGTGTGTATTTAACATGGAGGTGGATTCGTAAATAGTGTGGCCCACCTTTAGACCATTCTGCTACCTCAGCATTGCTTCCTCATGCGTTGCTTCTGCTGCATGTGTAGACCATGTCTAAGGCATGCATTATAGCTGTACAGATATACATACTACCAGAGTGGTTATAGCAGAATGACCAAAGTGAATAGTGGACAAGGCTGCTATTTCTATAGCAGCTGTGTAGAAGGGTTTTGGCATGTGCAGCTATCCATGTCATCAGGAGTGAGAAGGCAGGATCTGCCAAAATTCCTTCTTCTAAGCAACCATCTTTTAAAGGAAATGCCCACATGTCAGACTGTGTACAATGAGCATGTGTCAGGGATGGGAGTAGGAGCCACATCAATAGGGCCCATCCCTATTGCACTCCATTTAAGGTCAGCAGATCCAGTGCCTGTTCTCCAACTGTACTTGCTTAGTCCTCCCTTCATGCAATCAGAAACTTGGAAAAAGCAAGATTCCTCAGCCTGTGGAGAGCCCCGTGTGCACATAGTTTAAACATGTGCCATACAAAGCATGCATAGGTTGAGTGTGTTGATTGCACTCCCTCCACCTGGGTGCTTTCCAGACAGCAGCTTAAAAGAGGGAGGAAGTGGTGTAAAATCCGACACTAACCCTATTCTGGTTCCCCCAGAATGCCCTGCACACTCGAGCGGGGCATCCTGGGACTAACGGGCGGCCCCCGATCCCCGCAGCCCCCACTGGCTCTGTGACGGAGTTGTGTGGGTGGCCAATTTGCCTGACCAGGGCTGCACAACTACTTGTGTGGGGGGAGGGCAGGCTAAGCCCACTCTCCCACCAGAACCCTCCCAGGCTCTACACGTGGATTGTGTGTAGAGCCTCCTTAAGTATTTAAAATATTAAGTCATTTTTCTATTTTTAAAAATGGCGAAGTTGTGCATAATTTTAAAAATGATGGACATGAGGCACAGTGTGCCTGAGTCAGGGCAAGCCACATTAGGAGTATTGTGAATTAATAAGGCATCTTTGACACTGTTGAGAATGAGCAGTTGTACAAGGAGGGCTCCCACAGTTATTCACGTTATGACGAGTCTGCAGTATCCACTGCAGAGATTGCACCATTGCCAGCATGCTGCGCATCAGTTGGCCAACAAAAGTAGTAAAATAGTTAAAATAACAAATGCAGCATAATTAGCTAGAGCAAATTAAAACGGCAGTTAAAGCAGCACTAAAAACAATGTTTTCTAATAGGTTTTAGGTCAAAAGTGGTACAGTGGGTATAGGAAAGAATCACCCCCTTTGATAGACCTTAAATTCTGGTTCCCTTACATCCTGAAATGAAAACACAAAGAAAATTCCCTTCACCAGCTGTACTTATCCAATGCAACCTATAACATCCAACTGAAAAACATCACAATTACAGTCCAGAAAAAGTGTCAGAAATAAAAAACAAAAATTACTGAGATTGAAAAAGGATCACCCCCCCCAATGTCAATATTTTGTTGAACCACCTTTTGCTTTAATAACAGCCTTGAGTCTGTTGGGATACTTCTCTATCAACCTTGCACATCTAGACGGAGCAATATTTGCCCACTCCTCCATACAGAACTGTTCAAGTTCGGTCACATTGGATGGTAGGTGTTGGTGGACTGCTATCCTCCCTGGATCCGGTCGGCCCTCCAAACTGGATGGAAGAGCATGGAGGAAACTGGTAAGAGAGGTTACCAAGAGGCCAATGGCCACTCTGAAGGAGTTAAAGGACTTCGTGGCAAAGAGTGGTTGTTCTGTGCATGTGACAACAATTTCACGAGCGCTCCACAGATGTGGCTTGTTCGGGAGGGTCGCAAGGAGAAAGCCACTTCTCAAGAAAGGCCACATTAAAGCTCGTTTGAGCTTTGCCAGAAGGCACCTTGAAGATTCTGATGCCAAATGGAAAAAGGTCTTGTGGTCAGATGAGACCAAGATTGAACTATTTGGCCTCAACACCAAACAGTACACCTGGCGTAAATCCAACGCAGCTCACCATCCACAACACACCATACCTACAGTGAAGCATGGAGGTGGCAGCATCCTGTTGTGGGGGTGTTTCTCTGCCTCAGGGACTGGGGCTCTCGTTAGGGTAGAAGGAAAAATGGATGGGGCAAAATACCATCAGATTCTGGAAGAAAACCTGCTACCCTCTGCCAGACAGTTGAGGATGGGCAGAAGATTCACCTTTTAACATGACAATGATCCGAAGCACACAGCAAAATTGACTACACAGTGGCTGAAGGAGAAAAAAGTGAACGTCCTCATGTGGCCCAGTCAGAGCCCAGACCTAAATCCCATAGAAAATCTGTGGAGAGATTTGAAGATAGCAGTCCACCAACACTTACCATCCAATGTGACCGAACTTGAACAGTTCTGTATGGAGGAGTGGGCAAATATTGCTCTGTCTAGATGTGCAAGGTTGATAGAGAAGTATCCCAACAGACTCAAGGCTGTTATTAAAGCAAATGGTGGTTCAACAAAATATTGACATTGGGGGGGTGATCCTTTTTCAATCTCAGTAATTCTTGTTTTTTATTTCTGACACTTTTTCTGGACTGTAATTGTGATGTTTTTCAGTTAGATGTTATAGGTTGCATTGGATAAGTACAGCTGGTGAAGGGAATTTTCTTTGTGTTTTCATTTCAGGATGTAAGGGAACCGGAATTTAAGGTCTATCAAAGGGGGTGATTCTTTCCTATACCCACTGTATATAAATGGAAAATACACACACACATACACACACACACACACTTCCAAAAAGCCTGGAATACTAACAAGGTCTTTGCCCGGTGCCTGAAGAACAGCATGAGTGCCAGGTGAGTCACTCTCTGAGAAGTGAATTGCACAAGCAGAATGCTACAATCAAGAAGGACCATTTCTCCATTGCCGCTCCATTCAGCTCTACAGGTGGAAGGGACCTGGAGGAGGATCTCCAAAGATGACCTTAGTGTTTGCAATGAGCCATGCTCATTAGGTTTGCAATAAGCCATGCTGATTTTTGAAGCTATGCATAAGCTTGTTGGATATTTATTTATTTATTTATTCGATTTCTATACCACCCTTCCAAAAATGGCTCAGGGCAGTTTACCCAGAGAAATAATAAATAAATAAGATGGATCCCTGACCCCAGAGGGCTCACAATCTAAAAAGAACATAAGATAGACACCAGCAACAGTCACTGGAGGTACTGTGCTGGGGGTGGATAGGGCCAGTTACTCTCCCCCTGCTAAGTAAAGAGAATCACCATGTTAAAAGGTTCCTCTTTGCCAAGTTAGCAGGGATTGTGCTTGGAAACAGACTGGTAGCCAATACAGCAGAATGTGTTCCTGATGAACAGTTCCAATTAGAAACCTAGCAACTGTATTCTGGACTTATGGCAGTTTCTGAACAGTCTTTGAAGGCAGCTCCACATATAATACATTACATGTTGGTAGGAATGTGCAGAATGTTCTGAGTTGGAACATTTTGAGCTCGGAAGAGGCCATTTCAAGTGTAGCAAGCTTGGAACAGAATACCTGTCATTTGAGGAGCCTGTTCTGAGCCCAGAATGGGGAAAGCCCATACCGTTTGGAATGTTCCAAGTGTTCTGGCTTAAAAGCATTTTTTTAACACAGTGAGAGTGGTGCTGGGGATGGGGCAGCGAGAGTGGTACCTTTAACATTTAATTAATCCAAGCTCTTACCAGCGGTACTGAGGGGCAGCAAGAGAGGTTCCTTTCATATCAGATTAATCCAAGCTTTCTTACCAGTGGTACCAGCACTGTAAGCCGCCGCCACAATGCTCAGGTCAGCATCTGCACGGTGGCACATCTCTGGAGCTCACCTGGCCTCTGCACATGTGCGGAGATGCTCTGGAGACATGCTGTTGCCGCACAAGATGCTAGCTAACACATTGCAGTGGCCAGCATCCTGTGTGGCAGTGGTGCATCTCTAGAGCATCTCTGGGCATGTATGGACTGGAGGCCAGGTGAGCTCCAGCGGCACACCACTGTGTGGGTTGCCGACTGGAGCAGTATGGCAGCAGCCTCCTAGCGGTTACCAGAGCATGTATAGTGTGGCTAAGCTTAATTAATTACATTTCCATACCATCCAAATCAATGCTCTCTAGGTGGTTATATGTCTTTCTTGATATATGTAGTTCTAGTTTTGTCACGGAGGCAACCAAAACCATGCTTTCCTTTTGCAATCTGCTGTCCAATCATCCTTAAGTACCTGCAAATACTTTGATTGCCTGGTCAGACTAGCCTGGAGAAGTGAAAGTTATGTACTGTATTTTTCCTGCAAAAATTAATTTGAATTAGTATGACCAATCAGAAAGCTTTTCAGTTTCCTTGATTGGCTTTTCACAAGACTTGTATCTTCCAGCCTCTGGGCCTGGTGTATGTTGCTTGGTGTATATCACAATCCTGACAGTTTTACCCTATCAAAGGAAACATTTGTACTTTCTCAGGGAATTTATTTTGGGTTCTTTTTAGAGAGCTTGTTTGTACAGGTCCTGTTACTGCTTCTGTTGTTTCCACAGACAACATGTGCAATAGAAAATGGAGGCTAGCAGTCACAGTCTTGGTCCTGGATACACTGTTCAAATGGATTCTGATTTTATGGATTAACTAAAGCAGATGTGGGTGCTGTAGAGAATGCTTTTTAGAAATATATATTTTCTTTTTTTCTTTTGAATTGCAAGTTATATGATTTCCTAAGAATAAATCTAATGGCTGACATACAAAGCAAGGATAAAATAGTGCAGTGACAGAGCAGCCTAGCAGAACTTCTCAACTAAATGCACCAGGGCAGCAGTGATTTTTGATGCCCTCCCCTTCCCCATCAACTCCTCTGGGCCATCCAAAAATATGTCCCCGAGGGCTGTATCGCCCTTGGGGACCTATTTTTGGATGGACCAGAGCTGCTGCTGGGGAAAGGAAGGGCATAAAAAAACACTGCTTCCCTGGTGCCCCAGTGCAGTTCATTGGGAAATTCTGTTAGGCTGGCTTATGATTGTAATAAACTTACTACTGCTGTTAGACTGTTCTCTTACTGCACTGGTGCAGCCTTCCTTATCAGGCATTTTATTTTGAATCCATACTGCCTTTAGATTTTAACACTCTATGGGGCGCGTCTCACGATCAACAAAAATTGGGCTAGCAGAGGCTAGCCCGATTTTTGTTGACCGTCAGAACCACAGGGCTCGCAGCTGAGCCCGGTGGTTCTGGAGCGGCAAACCTGCTCGAGAACCCCTCGTAAAAAGCAGGTTTGCGGAATGAGCGCTCCTGCAAACCTGCTTTTTGCTATCATGAGTAGCCGCGGTGTGCCTTCACGCCGTGCCTACTCATGAGTAGACCCCCAGCCGGGAGGCTTAAAAGCAGCCTCCCGGCTCCGGGGTCTCCCCAGTATGCCCTGCGTGCTCGCGCAGGGCATACTGGGGCTTGCAGGGGCCGCGTGGCCCCCGCTCCCCCCACCAGCTCCTTCTCGGAGCCTGCCATTGTGTGGGCGGCCGATCCGGCCGCCCAGGGCTCCCTGCCCACTCGTCTGCGGGGAGAGTGGGCTTAGCCCACTCTCCCCGCAGTTCTTACAAAAGCGGGACTCACGGATCGTGAGACCCGCCTCTATGTCTAGTGGTGCATATGATGTATATTGTAGCATAATACTACTGGTAAGCAGATGCTGTGAGAGACCTTGTAATGCTCAGAAGGAAGGAAGGAAGGAAGGAAGGAAGGAAGGAAGGAAGGAAGGAAGGAAGGTAGGTTATGTGCAAATTTGGAGTTGTGGCAGCCGGTTAAGAAAGTGCCCATGATTTTTTGAAACATCTGAGGGTCTAAATTTGGCCAAAAAACAAAAACAAAAAAACAACCTTGTTTGGCCACCATGTTCCCTCCCACTAAATATAAGTTATCATGTTGCTGGAAACAGTTTGTTTGGTTTTATGGCTATATTTTTGTTTATTTCTCTAACATTATAGGTAAAGTCATTCACCCAGAGACTTTTTAAAGTCACACTCATGTCTGTGGGAGACTGAAGCCTCACTTTAAACCTTTCCCTTATCAATGAGCCTTAATATGCCTAACTTGGGTTGGATAGTGCCCTTTTGCCATACAGGTGAAACTCGAAAAATTAGAATATCGTGCAAAAGTCCATTAATTTCAGTAATGCAAATTAAAAGGTGAAACTGATATATGAGACAGACACATTACATGCAAAGCGAGATCAGTCAAGCCTTAATTTGTTATAATTGTGATGATCATGGTGTACAGCTCATGAAAACCCCAAATCCACAATCTCAGAAAATTAGAATATTACATGGAACCAAGAAGACAAGGATTGTAGAATAGAACAATATCAGACCTCTGAAAAGTATACAGTGTGCTGTGCTTGACTGGCCAGCAAACTCGCCTGACCTGACCCCACAGAGAATCTATGGGGCACTGCCGAGAGAAGGATGAGAGACATGAGACCAAACAATGCAGAAGAGCTAAAGGCCGCTGTTGAAGCATCCTGGTCTTCCATAATACCTCATCAGTGCCACAGGCTGATAGCATCCATGCCACGCCGCATTGAGGCAGTAATTGCTGCAAAAGGGGCCCAAACCAAGTACTGAATACATATGCATGCTTATACTTTTCAGAGGTCCGATATTGTTCTGTTCTACAATACTTGTCTTCTTGGTTCCATGTAATATTCTAATTTTCTGAGATTGTGGATTTGGGGTTTTCATGAGCTGTACACCATGATCATCACAATTATAACAAATTAAGGCTTGACTTATCTCGCTTTGCATGTAATGTGTCTGTCTCATATATCAGTTTCACCTTTTAATTTGCATTACTGAAATTAATGGACTTTTGCACGATATTCTAATTTTCCGAGTTTCACCTGTAAAAGCAGCTTTGTGTGCTGTTTCAGAATTTAATGAATTATGTGTTTCTGTTTGCAGTAGAAGTCTTATTTGTTCTATAGCCTAGAGAGGTCTGTGTAATGGTGTGCAAGGCGAGGCTTCAGGCAGGGTTGTTGATTTTTAATTGATTCATTGAACTTTGTATCCTTCTTTAATATCCTACATGAGGTTGGGATCATCTGGAATTCCAGGATATTGTCTGGCCACAGCAGTGCCAGAAGATGGCAGTGGCTCATTTATCATTCTCTGAACTTTGAAAGTCAAACACTATTAAACGTATAAAGGGTCATTAAAAATGTGCTGTACATAGAGTGGCCAATTCTTTCCGGCAGAGCTCCTGTGCTTTTAATAGCTCTTTGGCAAGAAAAAGTCAGCCGTCGAATGCTGATGCAGTGGTGGGAAATGATGTATTTTCTTTTCCACATTTCTATCACACTTCTTCTCCAAGGATCACATGGTGAAGTACATGGGTGTTATTCTTTTATCCTCACAGCAATCCTATGAAAGAGGCTGAGAGAAAAAGTGAGAGACTTAAGGTCACCCCTCGTGCAGAGCAGACATTTGACCTCAGATCTGCCAGGCAAATACTCTCTAACATCATACTTGCTTGTCAACTCCTGCATCTTTCTTTGCCATTCAGCTGTTAAAGTCACATAGTTAGATATTTTTCCAACTGTTCATTGATCTATGGCAGTGGTCCCAAGCTTGGGTCTCCAGATGTCATTGGGCAACAAGTCCCATCATTCCCAGCCACATTGGCATTATGACTGGGGATTATGAGAGTTGAAGTCCAATAACATCTGGGGACCCAATGTTGAGAATCCCTGATCTATGACATGTAGAACTTACAGGGTCCTCAGGGACCTTGTATTTGAACCTTCTGCCTTTAATGAACTGATATGGCCTAACATCACTGGTAATCCAAATTTGCTTTCTGCACTCAATGATACTCAAAAGCGGTATCTCAAAAAATCTGATGATAATGATATCCTCACTTTAGATTACAGAGAACAAATGAGATTGTGAAACAAATGTCTATTATCTCCTCATCCGCACACTGTACATTTATATGTTGTGAATGAAATCCTGTTTCATTTTACTGTTATCTAAATGATACCAACCAGATTAAATATGTTTGAAAAACAGGTTTGGCTTGAGACGTGGGGCTGGGCGTGGATTATGAAAATGTCATTGCAGGTTATGCAAATGTTTGTTTTCACCCCTTTGCTGTCTTCCTTTAGGAGTTGTACAGTACAACTGCTTCAATTATTTTAAAACCTGCATTTGGCTAAAAAGAGATGGAAAATTCTTCTTGGGAGAACTGCCAGCTAGATTTCTTTATCAGTAAAAGACTTAAGAAATGCCATTCAGCAGTCACAGTAAAACAGGTAATGAAGTTTATTTTGGATCTCTGTTTCTTCTGTGGTTGAGATGATGTGTAGAGTTGTAAGAATGAACAACTCTTGATACAATATTTTCTACTTTCTTACCTTCATATAAGAGCCACTAATGTTCCATACTTAAATGTAAAATATGAATGGGAGAATCATTTTATTTTTTAAAAAACCCAGCAACAGTAGCAGTTATCTTGTAAGCGTATAAATGTAGCAAGAAATGTAACAGCAATTTTGGGTGCAATATAATCTCTTTATAACCAGGGAAAATTAGAACATTGATGATGTCCCTATACCTGACAACTTGACTCAACTGTGGCGGGAAAGTGTTACTTTCAAGAAAACATGGTTTGGAACAGGCTGCAAGATTCAATGGGATGTGATTTTACAGGATGTGAAGTTTAGTTTAGTTGTAGTTTGAGAACTGAATGGTCATACTGCATGTTAACTTGTTTGCCTTTCCCCAGTGTGTGTTTGGATTAAGGCTGGTACCCCGCTTGCTTTTCATTTGTTTGAAATTGCTGGGTGCTTTTAAAAACAATACATTTATTCCTTCTTCTCCAAACACTTGTTGAATGGTTGCTTTCTTTCTGGCATAGTCAAATCTAGATGATCTGGGATTACCATTAACAGAAATCAGGTACAGAAGTTCCTGACTCGTAGCAGAAGAATGTCCTATACATTCCAGGCTTTGGTTTTTTACACGTAGAATTAAAGGGGAAAGAACTGAATTGTCTGTAATCTAGCTATGATGACTGGTCAACAACAACCTGATAAGCCAAAAGATGCACGCATACAGTGGATGCATTTCTGCTTCTGAAGTGCAGATGCTCAAGCATGGAGGGTTATTTCAGCCAGTCTCCCCTTCCCCAGAAGCAATCTATGCAATGCACAAATATATTCCTGAGGGTCACACAGCTATCAGGAATACATTTGTGTTCGGAGTCAGGCAGTATAGAAATTAAATAAATAAACAAAACAAAATAAAATAAAATATTTGTACAGAATGATTCTTGGGGAAGGGGAGAGTGTAAAAAACCACACACACACATGCCCACATGCAAGTGCCCACATTTTAGAAGTGGGGACACATCCAACATATATGTGCTTTTTTGGTTGCACACACTCAGCGATAGGCAGTCAGCCAATGTCTTTCGACTCAAATTTTGACAATTGTCTCACATCCTGAAATATAAAAGTCTACAGAAGTCTGAAGGCTCTTCAAGAAAAGTCTGAAATGTTGGGCTAGAAATGTTGGGCTATATCTTGTTGGGCTATGTGAAGCTTCAAGGGTTGCCATCAAAGTTTGGATTCTAAACCAAACTGGCAGACTTCTGGTTCAGTACAAATTGAAAGAATCATGGCTGAAGCAACTAGAATCACTTTCAAAATTATTTGACTGCTTCGGCCCCTCCTCCTCTCTCATTTCCCTTCCCTTCCCCAACACCTAAAGATACTTAGTGGCCATGGGCAGGAGACAGAATGGCTCTACTTATATTTTTATTTTTATTCAGTCACAGTGAGATAGTGTCTTCCACAGTATCATTTTAAAATGACTCCTGGAAGCATCCCCCACTCCGCAGTCCTGGGAAATGCATAGTACTTTCCAGGGCTGTGGCCATTGCCACAGAAAGGCTACAATTCCCAATAAAACCTGTGCTTTCCCCAAGGTTGCAGAGGAAGAATTAAAAAAATAAATAAATCCAGGCATGAAATGGTGAAAGGCACTGCTACCTTGCCACACCTGATAAAAATAGATCCAACCCGTTTCCTGCTCATTCCCAGTAAATACCTACAGGAAGGAGAGGATGGCAGCAAGCGGAGGGATGGGGGGGCAAAGTTTGGCTTCAGATCAAAGTTTTGGCTCCAAATTCAGCAGAAGCAAACTGGGACCCCCTTCAAAGCCCCAATTTGAATTGGGAGCCAAAGTGCCAAGATAGTCCCCAAATCAAAGCAGGGCTGCTTTACACTGTGCTAATATCCTGCCACCTCAAACAATTTAAGGGTACAATATAAATTATGTAATTAAGCACATTCAAATAAAGACAGTATTGCCCATGTTAAATTCTAAATTCACTGGGGAGGGAAACAGAGGTGGGGAGATGAGCTTGATCTCTCAACTCACCACGTACAATTCCAAGGTGTCTGAATGGCCAGAGCCAAACCCTTGTGTCTGACAAGTTTACTGGAGTCCCAGGTTTAGGATTCTATCCTCATCTCCTTCAGGCGTCCATTTCACAGTACAACAGAGCCAGAGAAACCATACTGCCATAGGTTCATCCTGCAGAGCTGCTGTAACATTAAAAAAATTTACAGCTAGGTGGGCAGGCAGAGGCGGAGCTGTAATTGTGTGCATGGGTTCCAAGGACCCATGCACACGTGCTGTCAGGACTGCCATGCTCACTGTGATGGGCACCCAGAAGCACCCCCCTGGTGCCCCTTTTCTCCCTGCCATGTGCACAGAGACAGCAGCCTCCCTGAGAGAGCAGTGTGCTGCTTAGCTGCCACCACTGGTGCCACCTCATGTGGTGGGGAGGGAAGAGGTGCCCCACACAGAGTGGAAAGAGAAAGGCTACTGTACCGCCACCAGGTGGGGCCTGAATATAGGTCACCTATGCCGTCCTGCGCTACTGTGGGCAGGGCTTATTATCTGGGCCTTCCACATGCCTATTCCACAGGAAAGACCCATTGGATCAGCCTACAGAAATGTGGCTCCCATGATGCTGCTATAATATACACAGTATTCCAGGTTTGGAGTTCTGATCACTATATATATTTATGTACCACATTCAACAAACAAATATTTATGTACCACATTCAACAAAAGTTCCCAAAGTGGTTTACATAGATATAACTAAATAAATAAATAAAATGGCTCTCTGTCCCCAAAGGGCTCACAATCTAAAAAAGAAATGTAAGATAGACACCAGCAACAGCCACTGGAGGGTTATTTAGCAACTTCCTTTGCTAAATAGAGAATCGCCGATTTTAAAAGGTGCCTCTTTGCTCAGTTAGCAGTGGACTTTCTCAAAAAGGATAATGTAGAATTGGAAAAAGTGCAGAACAGGGCAACCACGATGATCAGGGGACTAGAGCAACTTCCTTATAAGATAAGGCTGCAACATTTGGAGCTTTCTAGTTCAGAAAAAAGGTGACTAAGGGGAAATAATAGGGGTTTATAAAAGCATGCATGGTTTGAATGAAGTGGATAAGGAAGCTATTCACATGTGCAGGCAAAACCACGCTGTCATGACACTGGTCTCTCCACAGCTGTTCTCTTCTTTTACTTCTCCCTCTCACCTTCCCCAGACAGGGCCTCAGAGTTTTTGAGGGGAGCGGGTTTGGTTCATGAGAGTCCTTCTCCTCCAGGCTCTTTGGGGTCGCCATGGCCTCACCCTCCAACTGCCCCTCATCACTGGCTGAGCCTGCCTTAAATCCCTCCTGACAACTGGTGCATCCCACACCCCCACTGATTGGACCTCCGCCCTGCCATATCAGGCTGCTCTCACCCTTATCCCCCTCAGCTGTGCCTCTGACTGCTGCCTCCTCCCCACTTGCCCCCGCCCCTGCCCCACCCCCTGCCCCACCCCCTCTAGCCCAGCTCCTTGGTCTTGCAGCATCCCAGCTGGCTGCTTGGCCTGCGGCCTCCCTGGCCTTGGCTGCCGAGTGAACATCGGAGCCGGTAAGGCCGGTGGGGGGCCCCCACCGGACACAGGCTAAGGAAGCCTAGCTCAGTTTTGCCTGTGTGTGTGTACTGCCAGGATCCAGCCTAATCCCAGCAGCACCTCAGCAGCAAACCCACCTCCGCAGCCACCCTGTGAAACAAGGAAACTATTCTCACGCACAGTGAAAACTGGGCATGGTGATGAACCCTCTCAACTAGCCTGCCACTTAGCCAGGGTTTGGGGCTAAGAGGGATTTGAGAGGGATTGTGTGTCTGCTGTGGGTGTTGTGGGGAGGGGGGTCCCAGTAATTATTTGGGCTCTGGGGAGTAAGCCACCACACGGTGGTGTTTCCCTACGCCTGACCCCTGGAGCTGCTGAGTGAACAACGGGAAAGCCAGAGCCAAGCCGCTGCTCATCTGGGTAAGGGATCCAACCACCCAGGGAATGATATGTGCTCATCTGCAGGGAGGAGTGGGCAAACCCACTCTCCTCACAGACCTCCTTTCGGCGCGTCACACTGCTAGTGTGAAGCACCTCGAGGTTAGGAGACTGAGTGCTCTCCTAACCCCATTTCTCTGATCATCAGCCAGCTGTGGGTGCTTGCCACCACAGCTGACAGACTGTGGGGATCTCGGCCACCTCCGAGGAGGGGGGATCCCCATAATGCATCACGCATTCACACAGTGCATTATAGGAGCTCGGGGGGACAGGGAGACACGGGATGATGCATCCTGGCACCCTAATGCCCCAAGCTACTGGTAGCAGCTGGTAATTGTCTGGGTGGGTGCTCTGCATGCCGAAAAAGGAGCCCACGATCATCTGCAGGAAGTTAAGCTCCTTAGGGCTTCCCCCCCCCACAACCCTCTTGCCCTTTCTCACTGCTCATGAGAAAGGGCTCAAGGAGTTCTTCTCCCTCTCTCACAATGCTAGAACCAAGGATCATTCCATGAAACTGAGTGCCTGGAAATTTAGGACCACCAAAAGGAAGTGTTTTTTTCCACACAGTGCATAATTAATCTATGAGGCTATTCACACGTGCAGTGGAAACTGGGTTAAGGGAGCCCAGCCCGGTTCCCACTGTGTGTGTGAACTGGCGGGAGCCACACAGTTCCTGCTGGCAAACCCGCTTAATTCCCCCCACCCAGACAAGGGTGGTTATGAGGTTAGCAGAGCAAGGGCTCCACTAATTCCGTTGTTTTGCTTGTATGCTGCTGTGGCATGGCTTTGCAGTGCGGCGACTCATGTGGAGACCCCCAACTAGAGGCTACAACAAGCCTCCTGGTGTTGGGGGGCTCTCCAGAATGCCCCGAGCCCTTGCATGGGGCATGCTGGCCAGGAGGCCCCCCAATCCCTACCGCCCCAACCGGCTCCATGACAGAGCCAGTAATCTTGTGGGTGGTCGATCCAGCTGCCCAGGGCGAGCTGCCTGCTCGTCTGTGGGGAGAGTGGGTCAAGCCCACTCTCCCTGCAGAACCCTCTTAGGCACTCCACACTGCTCATGTGGAGAGCCTCTATGGAATTTTGTGCTACTAGATGAGGTGATAGCCACCAGCTTGGCTGGCTTTAAATCAAATTCATGGAGCACAAGTCGAATAATATATATTAGTCCTGATGGCTATAGGCTATCTCCATGTTCAGAGGCAGGATGCCTCTGAATATCAGTTGCAGAGAACAGTGGCATGCCTTCATCTCCCGGGCACTTTCCAGACTAGCTGCTTAACAGCAGCCAAATACCTCCGTTCAGGCAAGTTGCATTCGAAACGTAAACAGCAGGGGGAGCAGTCTCGCAGAAACGAACAACCTGAAAAAACTGCAACTTCTTTATGCTGGATATACAACGTCCTTGCTCTATATTGCAGCGATAAAATTCAAAACAAGGCATTGAAAATGTGAATGGCACCCTGCTGTCCACGTAGGGACTGCAGTGTCACAATGCAGGAACTGTGGAAGCACACTTCCGAGATCTGACGTAACCCCATTGCAGGGTCTAATCTGGAAAGTGCCCTAGTTGTGTGGCTTCCCAAGGTATTTGGTGGTGGGCCACTATGTGAAACAGGTTGCTGGACTAGACAGGCCTTAGGCCTGACTAGAAGGGCTCTGCTAAAAATTTTATATAAAGAGCATTTCAATAGCCTGCTAAATCTGCTAAGATGGCTCTGAGTCTGTGAAGCCAGAAAAGCAGTTGCATGCATCTGAACACAAAATCTTATTATTCAAGATACTGTACTCCAGGATACTCCAGGCCTAAAATACTTCATTAGTTTCTCCTCTTTACAAATGTCTCACTTCATGGGAGCTGTGACCATGTCACTAGCTCCTGAGAAAAATGCCCCCGCCCCCAGCATTAGACCTTAGAAAAGGAAACTATCTGGTTCTCCAAATTATGTTCCTCAGAATTATGCATAGGATAAGCATACTTCAGGTGACACTAGTTCAGAGGCTTCGTGTTGCAGTTTACTTTAACAGTTTTTTAAAACAATTATGTTCCTTCACTAGATTTCTCACATCCATACACACAAGGTCCTCACTTGGGATTTGGCTTCAGAAAGGCTGAGGAAAGCCTGATCAATCCCTGCTAGAGTCCTTGGGGCAATGCTCCTCTGAGGAGTGCATAAAACTCCTAGACTTCTTGTGGAGACGTAGGCAGTAAATTAACACACACTCAACACACAACTCTACAGCCTGTTTGTTGGTACTCAAATTTAGGTATAATAATCCAGTTACAAGGCCTAAGAACCATGAATCTGATTGGAAGCCCTCCTAATAAGTGCTGCAATGCAAGTCTGTACTTGCCAGCTCTCAAATAGAAGTTCCATGGGCTGCCTGCATGCAGAATACCAAGTTGCGTGTCCTTCAGTGCTTGCGATTGCTTTGCAATGCAAATTGGAGGGTTTTGTATCACCCAGCATCATAGCCATGGCAACCAAAAAAAGAAAGAAAAAAAGGATGGATAAGTTTGCATTACTTCCTTAGTGGAGTGTAATCCTTCCCCTTGTCCATGTGCCAAAAGGTCAAGCTATTTTAAAGGGACAGCAATGAATTCCTTTGGAATAAAAGTAGAGAGGAGTTCCTGTTTTAGAATCTGCTTCCATTCTGCCTCCCTCCTTTTTTATCCGGTGAATTTCTGCCCTACTCTCTGCATCACTAGAACTTAGATGACTAGTTGTTCTCCTCTTCCTTTTGCTGAGAGGGCAAGCAAACAATAATCCATCGTCGCTGTCGACTCAGAACGCCAGTATTTGGCAAAAGGCCCCTTTTGGCTTTTCATGGAAGTTTTTTCAATTCAATGGGGTTTGGAAAGGCAACCCAGGGACACCAGTTCCTGTACCTTGCCTTTTCAGGCCAGGGGACTCTGGAAAAACACAAGTATAGAGGCACCAGACTAGGAAGGATCATCCCATTGTACACTGGCAGCAGCTGCAGCAAAAGGCACGGATTGGATTTGGACATTATCTAAGGACTCTTTCTATACTGGTACATTTTGCAGTTCTTTTCTTCACATAGTTAAAGTTTGGTTCGAGTTAGGGTTTATTGAAAACTGGCTCAACTTCTTGCAGTCTTCTGCATCTTTTAAATTCGTGCTTGTTGCAAATGTGGTCAGTTATGGCAGATCTGAAGTTCTGCTTCTGTTGCTGATAGTGCTTCATTGGAAGCCAAAACATTTACTTGGATTTAAGTCTCATTGATTGCAGTAGAGCTTACTTCCAAGTAAGTGTATTCAGAACTGAGAACTTAATTACTTTTGTAAGAAAAGGTCAATTGGAACTGCTAGATTTATGTGCTTAGGGTTGAGTTATTAGTAATTATTATAGCCCTAGGTGTAACCTATAGCTGAATGCCTTGCTCCTGTTTTTTGCCTTATGCTGAATTCCAGCCATCTTTTTTGTTAACTATTTGCTATCCATATTTGCAGTGCTGATTTTCCTCTAGTTAAGAGTGTGCAACCTTGTCCAAACCTTCTGCATATACAGTATAAGCTTGCATGCAACTTTCAGACGCAGCAGGACACTGTCAATTGAATAAGCTTTATCCTATTTGATTTTTTATTAAAGGTAATGATCTGTAATCTGTAATAATCCCAAAAGAATCCAATAATGACTCTATATAAATATTATTTTAAAATCATCAAACTTCATATATAGTCACATTTAATATAGTTCATCTAAAAACTATTATTTAAAATCAGAATATACACCATTACTTACTAAGAACCTGATGATGATGTTAAAATTAATAAAATCCTGCAAAATTCTTATGTCATACAAATACTAGTATCCAAGATCCAATCTTGTGTCTAGAATTGTGATTAAATTTTGATAGTTCATCTGTTTGAAGAAGCAGATTGGTATATTAAAATAGTCCAGAAATGTCCACATGCTAGTAACATTCCAAAGATAAATAGTCCATCAATTCCAGAAGAGAATAGCCACACAGCATTTCATGAGTGTTTGAGATAACAATAACTTCCTGAAAGGAGTTTCTTCTAGATTCTAAAAGCCAGCCAAATGCGTTTTGACCCACAATGATCTTCTTCAGTGGCTATTATTATAGAGTATAAGTCTCCTCATAATAGTCTCTTGATAACCTGATTTTCAAAGAAGAGCATCAAATACATTGTCAGTAGCCTGTAGTAGACTAAAGTTATACAGTATCTCTAATAACTATGGAATGAACTTCATACTTGAAAATATAAACATATAAATATAGAGTAATAGGTAAGACCTCTCTAATATAAATTTATATACGTAAGGAGAGACTTGTTACCATGAAAAATCCCATGTATTGTGTATCCAACTATCTTGCCCGTGCTTTACTCAACCCTAAAACTTCAACTATTTCAATTCTGACTCAAATGACATATGCATATGGTAATGTTGGTTGCAATTTAGTGAGGTCATTCACACAATCAAAAACTGTTAGGCTATTCCCACGACCAGGAGAAACCGGGCGAAGGGAGCCTAGCCTGGTTTTTCCTGGTTGTGTGCTGCAACGGGAGCTGTGTGG
This sequence comes from Hemicordylus capensis, assembly GCF_027244095.1. Classification (NCBI taxonomy): domain Eukaryota; kingdom Metazoa; phylum Chordata; class Lepidosauria; order Squamata; family Cordylidae; genus Hemicordylus; species Hemicordylus capensis. The sequence continues at coordinate 92,932,195 of NC_069662.1, read as the reverse complement.
CTCCCGGAGCAAACCTCCCTAAGTGCCCCTCCCCTTAAAGAAGGTTAGTGGAGTGCGCACTCTGCTAACCCATTTTTCCCAATTGTGAGTTGGCACGGCACTGCTCCGCGCTGCAGTGACTAATGAGGAGACCCTGACCGGGAGGCTTCAACAAGCCTCCAAACACAGGGGTTTCCCCGGAATACCCCACATACTCATGGGAGCCTGCTGGGACCTCTGGAGGCCAGACAGCCTCTGATCCCTGCTGCCCCTACTGGCTCTGTGACAGAGCTGGTAACCATGTGGGTGTCCGATCCAGCCTCCCAGGGCTCACTGATGGATCATCTGCGGGGAGAGCGGGTCCCGCTCTCCCCACAGAAGCCCTCTACACGAGTGGAGGCTCTCTGCATGAGTGGAGAGCCTCTGTGTGTTCTAGCCAGGTTTGGGAGCTGTGTGTGCTCCCAATTTTTGGTTGTGTGGAAGCACGGTAAGAGGAAAACCTAGGTAGAAGTGATTGTGTGGAAGAAAGGTATGAGGAGAAGCTACCCAGGTTTTCCTCCTACCTTGCTTCCACACACCCAGAAATTGGTAGCACATAAAACTACCAAACCCAGGTAGAACACAGTTTTTGATTGTGTGAATGTCAGTCTTTTCAAAATAGTACACTTGGTCCCTAAGATACACATTCCTTCACCAGTTCCAAAAGAGAAGAAAGGTCTGTGTACCAATTCAAAAGGCTTACTACCATGTTGCCTGTAAAAGTTGTAGCTGCACACTGCATTTCAGCAGTTGCTTTGGTTCTGTATTGCTCTGTAACTGACAATGGCTCTGCCTTCAAACTTAAATATCACAGTGTCATGTGATATTGATTGTCTAGGTGTACTACCTATATGAAGGTAATATAGGTACTAATTCTGAAAAAATGTACTCCTATCACTGATTTAGTAACTGCAATTCAAAAATTCAAAAACAATGGCCAGAAAATGAATCCTCTAGCTAAGAAATAATTTGACTTCTTCATTTAACCTGAAAGGGGTCCATGATTTAAGAGTATAGATTCAAAATAATTCCCCCTGTAATAAATACCTATTTAGAGACTTGTTATTTATTTTAACTTTTTCAGTACACCAAAATCTTGTCATCTGTTGCATGATTATTATCCACAATTTTTTTTTAACTAATGGTACTGTAATTTCCTTGTATGAATACAGCTCTTGTATTCTATGATTCTAGTTTTGACTGGACTAGTGGTCATATCTACATATAGCAAAGAACATGGACATGTAATAATGTACACCACTCCTTTAATACTACACATGAATAGATTTCTAAGTTAATATTCCCTGTAATCTAGGGGTTTCACAAATTTCTGAAGTTCCATGCAGTTAATACATAAGAACATAAGAACAGCCCTGCTGGATCGGGCCCATGGCCCATCTAGTGCAGCATCCTGTTTCACACAGTGGCCAACAAAATGCCACTGGAAGCCTACAGCAGGAGTTGAGGGCATGCCCTCTCTCCTGCTGTTACTCCCCTGCAATCAGAGTAATTACCACATGGTACTTGACCAACAGGTATATACCCATCAAGAGTACTGGTCGTTTTCTCACTAAGAATCTTCATACCACAATGCACCAATACATCCTATATCTGGGCTTTGTCTGTGGACAAACTTGCTTCGTTTATCACATTTGGGTCCATTATACAATAGGTGCCAATATTTATTGATAATTTGATCTATGCCTTGAGAGTATGTCTTACAAGACTCCCAGGGACACTCCAGATAGAATGATTAACGCCCCCCCTTTATGTATTTATTTAATCTGTAGACCACCCCAAACTTCCATCTCTGAGCGGTTTACAACTTATGACATGTACTCTCTGGGCATAGAGGAAATCTTTTTCAATCACAGTTTGCTTTTTTCAGGCAACTTGGGTCAAATATACATGTGCCAGATTTATGATGGAGTCCACTGTGTCCAGATCTTTGGTCAAAGGGCTTCCAAATTTGGCTAACATTTGAATCTTGAAACTTTCACAAACTGGAATAAGACATACAGATCCCAGCTGGCTAGAAATATCTTGAAGGTTGAGCCCCTTCATAGACCCTGCACTTCAGCTTACGAATCCCTTGATCCAAGCATTTTTTTTGTGGTCCTGTTGCTACCCGCTTGCCAGTAAAAGTCTATTGGGTCTTCCAAGCACATTCAGAGAGGCAGAACTCCGCAGCTACTTTAATATGTTCATATAGTTCCTACACCAACAGCCTCCCTTTAGTATAGAGGTTAAGGAACTCCATGGACACACATGAGCCCTGTATCCAGAATAAATTGCTAGGCTAAGTTAATTGCATTTATTCACTTCTTATATTAAGAGAAAGGATAGAAATTACCCGTGCATCAGACTGACATTCTCAAAGGTTGCCAGATTGCCAATTTCAAGATAGCTCTATTCACATATTAAGTTCAGCACATACTGTATACAGTCAGTGTACATTACATGCATATAGAGTTATTCAGGTGTTGGTCCAGTTCACAAGAGCAAATCAATGTCTGCTAAGCAGGGAGTCTGAGATCCCCATGGTATGTGCCCTCTCAATTTCCAGTTGCTTGAACATAGAAATTTTCAGCAATGTCAGGTTGGCACCACACCAATCTGACATTTACCCAAGATTGACAGCCAGAGTTCAGATCCAAGATCCACAACCTGGAGTAAAGATCAAGTTAGCACAGTGCCAGCCCATCACTTGAACATTTCTGTGTCCAAATGTCCAGAAATCAGGAGTGCATATGCTGCAGGAATATCAGATTCCCAGCTAACTGGACATTGGATTTTTTATGTGAACCAGCCCATTAAGTTCAATGCACATAGAGTGGCACACTTCCTATCTGTACTGTGAGTGGGCGGGAGGTGGCTTGTCCAAACTGCCACACTGCATGTTACCCCAAAATTGGTTTAAACTAGTATTTGAGCATTTAGAGCCATAGGCAGTTTACATGAACTGCCGCTTCACACATAATAAAGGAACATACTGGGAGGACATCCAGGAAAGATGCCAGGATGGGGGGTGCTCTTGGAATATCCCCCTTCCTAATTGGTTTGGAAAGGAAAGTATCTGTCTGGCTCTCTGCATTTTAGGGAATCTGCACCAAAATTCACTTTTGAAATGAATGCATATACAGTCATTCACACAAAAACATGTACATGTATACACACACCTGTTCTCATGCACAGGATAATGGAGCTCTTCTCACGATCAGTGAGAAAAGCTCTGGGGAAATCTGCATTGAAGACGGGTTTTAACTTACCTTCCCCACAGACAACCTCCGCTCATTCCCTGATGACCAGCAATTCGCCTGGCAGCTCTGGGGTTCGGGGTGCTGGGACGCACTGCCATGCACCACCCCATCCCCGGAAGCTCCAATTATGCACTGCATGAATGCACAATGCATTATGGGGATCACCCCTGCCCCCCTCAAGTGTGCCAGCCTCAACTGCAAGCAGCCACAGCTGAAACACAGTTTTTTTAAAAAATGAAGTTAAGGGAGTACTTGCTCCCTTAACCTCATTTTAGAGGGAGGCTACGTAGGTGGGTTTGCTAGTGTGTCGCCGCCAGGATCGGGCCCAATCCCTGCAGTTCACATGCACATGCAAAACCAGGCTGGGCTCTCTTAGCCCATTTTTGCATGCATGTGTGAATAGCCTCAGTGTCTGAATAGGGCTTATATAAGAAGGTTTTGGGAACGTGGTTTGCTAGATGTCCTGGACAGAACTAGTGACCAACTAATTACAGTAGGTGAAATCTGAATGTAGAAGTTACCGATTAGAAAGTTAGTGGTTAAAACTCACTAGATATGAGCTGCCGATAAACATTAAAAGGACTCTTCAGAAAGATGGAGTTTTAGCTGGGGTTTTAGAACCACATCCCCTTTGGCCCCACAGAGAGGTGGCGGGTCCCATTGCTTACCTCTGCACAGAGTGGTGCTGTGAGCAGCACCAAAGAGAGCTATTAAAGGGATTCAGAGCTGCAGGAAGCCCCCACGACAGCTTGGAAAGTGAATAGGAAGTTCTGGGAAATGCAGTTCCTCCCAGCACCTCCTCCCATTAAAGGGATTTGGAGCTGTGGGAAGCCCCAGGGACATTTTGGAAGGTGTGTGGCAAAGTATGTGCGGGGAGTGCTGGGAACTGTATTTCTTCCAGTGCTGGGAAGGCCTACATTTCCCAGCACTTCCCATGCACCTTGCCTTTTAAGATATCACTAAGGCACCTCCTTGAGCACCTTCCAAGATGTCACTGGGGCTTCTCACAGCTTCGAATCCCTTTAACAGCCCCCCCCCCGCCGACCAGTGCTGTGCACAGGACTATTCTGGGAGCTACTGCCTTCCTGCGGGGCCAGCAGTGTTTGTGGATGATTCGACTTTGATGCTTTAAAGCTGAATCTGTACAATCCGATGGATCAGCACGTTAGGCTTGACAGTATGGAAATGTTTGCACTGAATACTTTTCAATATTAACCAAGCCATTTCCAAAGTGGGAGGTGCCCACCCATGCAGGCGAAGGAGCGGGGGAGTGCCAAATCCAGGCGTCACCTGGGGTGCCGCTGATTCTTGGGCTGGCCTTAACGTACGGTTTGTGTCTCATGTCAGCCAACAGTTTCAGATAACATTGTACTACTCAGTTTCATCTACCGGTACTACAGAAAAATTCACCCAACAAAGATGACTAAAGGGCATGTCTTAATTTACAGTTGGCTTTAAAGCGTCCTCCTTGTTCCTGAGCAGTTGTGTGCAAATGTTAATGGAACAAATGTAGAAAGAGCACTCTGGGGGCTTCTGTTTCACAAATCATGCCTTCCTAGTGTATCCTGTGTTGGGCAGACTCTTTACTCAGGAAACAGAGGGATACCATGTGGAGGAAGGAACTGAAATGTCTTAGCAGAGCTGCAGAACCCCACAGAACATCTGTTGAACTTAGCTTTGTCAAAGCAAAGCTGATGCTCACATATCTAAATTAAATCAAAATGTCCGCCGCCTCCTTTTCTCCTATTTCTTAATTTGAAAGGGTGGGTGGGGGAGACCATAATTATCTTCAGTTCTGAGGAGCAGTTCCTTCTTTCCTGTATTATATGAGCTCATTTTGAACTCTCAACATACAAAAACAATCTTACATGTAGCTGCCATATACTGAGGTCATTCACACAATCAAAAAACGTGATCTACCTGGGTTTGGGAGCTATGTGTGCTCCCAGTTTTTGTTCGTGTGGAAGCAAGGTTGGTGTAAAAACTACCCAGGTTTCCTCCTACCTTGCTTTCACCCAATCACTTCTACCCAGGTTCTCCTCCTACCTTGCTTCCACACAACCAAAAATTGGGAGTACACATAGCTCCCAAACCAGGATACAACACAGTATTGGATTGTGTGATTTACATTACTGGTTTGAACCATTGATCTGGTTTAAACCAGGACTGTTTACTGTGACTTGCAGCAACTATTTGGAGTCTCAGGCATTCCTAGCCCTGCTACTACCTGCAATCCTTTTAACTAGAGATGCTAGGAATGGAACCCAGGGCCTTCTGCATACAAAGCATATGCCCTACCACTGAGTTACAGTAGTCTCCTTTGATGAAAATGTAAATAAACATCATTAGAGCATTATCTTGTCATTGCGCATATGCTATTTGAAAGGTAGAAGTTTAGAAAACTCATTGATGCGAGTCTTATGATCGATGAGACTCGCCAGAGGGGGGTTCTTCAGGGAGAGCGGGCTTGGCCCGCTCTCCCCGCAGCTGATCCAGGCTGCAGCCCTGGGCGGCCGGATTGGCCACCCACACGACTGCCAACTCCGTCATGGAGTCGGCGTGGGGATCGGGGGCCGTGTGGCCAGCAGAAGTTCCAGGATGCCCCATGCAAGCGCGCAGGGCATCCTGGAGAGACCCCCAGGGCGGGGAGGCTTGTTTCAGCCTCCCGGAGAGGGTTTCCTTGTGTGTTGCTGTGGCGCAGACCTGCACCGCGGCAACACACGATCGAAAAGTTGGGGTTAGCGGAGTGCTCGCTTCGCTAACCTCATCTAAGGGGAGGGCTAGTTAAGTGGGTTACCTGCTTTGTGGACACCAAGCTCACCTGTGAGCCTGGTGGTTCTCATGCTCACCAAAACGCGGGCTAGGCTCCTGCACACATTAAAGTTGCCCCTCAAGGCCATTGTACATTCAAAAGATTGGAAGAAAAAGAAGGTAGGTCAAAATGACCCAAATACATATGTCCAATATTATAGTATACCACTATTACAGTAACTCATTTTTTCAAAGATTCCACACTTTTAGAGGGTCCACAGCAAAGCACAGTTCAGAAACTGCGGTTGGCAATGGTTCATTTGAGCCAGCCATGCCCTTTAAGGGGTCATCAATTCTCTACAAACATTGCCAAGACAATACAGCCCATTTGGCATGGATCAGGTCTACAGCCACTTTCTCCCAGCCTAAGTAAAACCCTCTTACTGTCTCTTTGAGTAGGAAGGTGCAGAAGACACCACTGCAAAAGGTATTCAACCTCAATAATTTCAATGAAGCTATCTGTGAGCCAACTCCATGGAGGCACCTTGCAAAGAGACTCACTGCTATTGCAGGTTCACATCACCAAATAAAATCCCAGACACTATGAGCTTGTGGCATCCACAGCAAGGACCACTAGACCCTATTGCCGTGTCCTTGATGGAAGCGATTCACTCAGGAACCCACCAGTGAAGGAATCTAGAGAGAGCAAAAGGTGGGATGCAAGGTCTCTTTCCTCCTTCTGTCCCACCTCTTCCACACCTCTTCCACCCACTTGCTGACATCCACAGCAGTGAACCACATGCAGAAAGACATTGTGCTAGTGCAAACCTTTGGCACTAGCTAGTTCTGCTAAGCTTGGAGTGTGCATTCCAGACTAGTGTTGCACACAATTGCAGCATACCTCATTTGTTTTAATGGGATCTTTTTTGCACAAGAGTGCTATAGTAGCCATTCTGCAATTCCCTGATTTTAGTGCAACTAAGCCATCCTCTTGCACTCACACATCCGTGCTCATTCTGCAAGTGGTTCCTTGTTCTGGATGGCAGCCACTGTGGATTACTGAAGGAGAGGCATGCAATAGTGTATATATGCCCATGAGACCATGCACATGCCAGCACAGTTTCACATGGGGTGATATTTCTCTGGTGTAAACAGCTAGTCTATAGGTAGAGCCATTTGTCCTTTAGATTGCTCCATTTTCATTCCCCAGGGCCTGCTGCTGCTAATTTAGGTGAACCAATAACCTTCAGATTAATTGTCTCATACACAGAGCCTTTATCTTATGTAGGAGTGCAACACGCAATGTTTCCCTCACTGAAACTTGGGCCTCTGGCAGTGCTTTCACAATGTTACTCTCTTGGAGCAATGTTGCTGGTTAAGTTAAATCTTTTTCCTTCTTTCTTTGTAATTCCCAGTCTTGCTTTCTAGCTCCAGCTGCTCGTGTTTATAATTTTTTAAAAATGTTTTTGGCTCATATATGATTTTACAGCCTTTATAACTTTATGCCTGCATATGTTGGAATTTTCTTTCATATAGTTTTCCATGTATATCTCCTATTATTTCTACAGAGCCGTTTATTTGAATAGCATATTGTTCTCTGATGTCCGATGTTTAGAGAAGTTTTTGTTCTCATAAATTAAGGTGCATGGTCTCCTCTGAAAACAAATCTACAATAACCTAGCAATAGGGATTTTGCTTCTAACATTGGATCAATTCTAGTGTGTGCTACTGCTGTCTTGGAAGAGGCAATCCTCTTTGTTTGGATACATATGCTTCCAAAAATAGAACATCCTGTGGCCCAAAGTGCTTGAGCTTCTTATACTGCTTCTGGCACGATCACTTTAGCATTTATATTTCTAACTATGGTGGCGTAGCTATCATTGAACAAAATTGGACAAAAGTCCCTGGGCCCTGAGGGAGGGGACACTGCATGGGAAGTATGAATATTCTTTCATAGGAGCAAGAGAAAGGGCATGTCAAGAATGTTTTGGTTTTCAACATGTCACAGCTGTTCTAATGGAGCAAAGACATAGTGGGCGGGGGGGGGAGAATAAAAAGGCAAAGGGACTGGAGGGAGGCAGGGACCCATTACAACCTTACTATGCCCCTGTACTATGGTCATTCAGTTACTGTAATGCTCCTCCCATTCTTCAGATATCTTCTTTGCAACTGCCTCTATCCAATATGCTAAGTTAGCGTTATTTCCACCCCAACACCGAAGAACATTTGCAGTCTCTTCCGTACTGATCATTGTTGATGTTGACACTCAAAAGTAATTGCAGTTTCACAACTGATTCACACAATCTTTCTTACAAGCAAAAAACCAGCAGGTTGGCAATACCCGTCTGGTCATACAGGGTGAAGTGGTAACCTGATCACCCAGAATGCCAAAACCTTGGTGTGCATATCAACATTAGATTGTGTCATTTGTCAAGCAGGCTTTCAGTTATGTCCAGATGGTTAGATGTAGGTAGTCACAGATAGCATGTGGACAGGTTTTTTGGGGGGGTTGTGTGAATTCTTCCTCAGACAATGGGGCTATTCTCACGATCTGCAAAAATCGGACTAGGAGAGCCTAGCCCGATTTTTGCAGATCGTGAGTACCACTGGGCTTGGCTGCAAGCCCGGTGGTTCTCGAGTGGGTAACCCACTCCTGTGGCCCTCCCCATAGCCCGGGTTTGCGGAGTGAGCACTCCTCAAACCCAGGCTATTTGATCGTGAGTAGGTGTGGCTACTCACAAGTAGACCCCCGGAGGGGAGGTGAAAATCCGGCTTCAGAGGTCTCCCCAGTATACCCTGTGCACTCACACAGGGCATACTGGGGCTTCTGGGGGCCGCATGGCCCCCGCTCCCCCCAGCCCCCACCGGCTCAGTCATGGAGCCGGCAATCATGTGAGTGGCCGATCCAGCCACCCAGAGCTCCTGAGTGATCATCTGCGAGGAGAGCAGGCTTATCCCACTCGCCTCGCAGTTTTGGCAAAAGTGGGTCTCACTGATCGTGAGACCAGCCTCAATTGGTTATTCTGACTGATGGCATCATCCAGAGTTGTGTGTTTTTTTAAAAACGTCCCTACATTTCTAGGGCTTCTGTTAGTCTTAACTGTTCTGTTATTCACATTGTTAATTTGACTGAAACTATTTACTTCTCTTCTACATTATGGTCTGAGCCTAAGACTTCATTTCCGCCTTCCTCTTTTCCTATGATTATGAAACATCTCATCTGCTTTGTGAGGTGGTTTCTTGTATCTCGTGGAAGATACAAGAAATCCCTCACAATCTGCTTTGCCACTGTAGTAGTCCTATGGAAAATTTCAAATCAGAGAGGTCACTGTGCCTTTCTTCTTAGCAAGCCAGGGTAATGGGGGGAGGGAACAAATCTCTCCCCACTCCCTGTGTGCCACATGGACAAGTCATCAAAGGGAGTATTTTAGGTGGGAGTTGGCAGGGTAGTTTGATGGGTGATCGTTTTACATCATTCAGATTGGGTTGGAAAATGGACTTTCTGATATTGAAGGAGGGAAGTCTGATTATTTCCAAGTTAATCTGACGAGAGGCAGGGAGATCTTCCTCATCATGATTCTTTTGTTGATTACATTGCTGTAGATCTTAGGAGAAACAGAATAGGAAATAGCTAGCATAAATGCTCTTAAAACTTCCTGTTTTTTCTTAATTTAGCCTGCAGTGTATCCAATAATTGGGCCTTCTTCTTTTATTCAGTGTTCCAATGCACAAGCAGAACAGAATTTTTAGGTTAGTTTTAGTCCAAACTGTCAAATATTCACTAATTATCTAAATATGGTCATTTGTCTTTGTTTTTGCAAGCCTGCACATTTGTATAACTGAGATGTTCTCAGAATCCCATCGTCATGGAACCAACAGTAATACTGGAAAAAGCAATAAAGGAATTCTTGTATCAAACAGAATGTCATGGACACGCTTGGATGAAGATCTTCCAGCTCCAAAAGCAGCAGTAGACAATCCCGATTCTACTCCACAACTTGGTAAGAAAGCAGAAGAGGACTGCTGAGTTCAATAACTCAGTATCTTGGGCTCTAAGTATCCCTTTTCTTATGCTCCCAATAGCCCTTAGTTTAAGATCTTAGTATTCCTTTTCCTCCTGGCATGGGAACTGTTTCAGCATGGCCCCTTCCAAAGCTACATGGATAAAGATAGAAGTCCCAGATTATGCGAGTAGACTCGGTGTCATGGGTTCTTCCCACACCAGTGTTTCCTCAGGTTTTTGAACAGAGTGACACTGGTGTGGCAAGGAGCCATGTAGCGTAGTGTAGTTATGCAATTATGCATTACCTACCAATGAAGAATACAGTCTTATATTTAAACAATACTCAGCTGTACACAGTTACAATGTGCAATGACTTGTATGTACAGTGGAAACTACACTTGTTATTATTGTATAGCAGATAGTTTGAAAACTCCCCAGATAGCAAGATTATGAAATTAATGTTCTAATAATTCACCTGCTAGTCTGCTACATCAAGTTGTGGACAAAAGGATTTCTTAATCAGTCCACCCAAAGGGGTTGTGGTGTGTAAACACTTAATAAGATGCGGTTGTCCCTGTTTACCCAAGTCCTATATTTACTACTTGCAAGTGTGTGTGAATAGGTACTAGGACACAATCCTCTTATGCTAATTCTAGCAGGTGAGAAAGAGATCCCATTTCTTATTGCTGTTTTGCTGTCCTGAAAAATATGCTACCTATGCTGATACAGCTAGTGGATGAGCAAGAATCTCCATGGGGATGGACCCCTGAATGTGTGGAGAGCCGTAAGGGGTTTGGCGGGGAGAGTGAGTCAAGCCCACTCTCCCCGCACACGAGCATCCACCTAGCCCTGGGTGGCTGGATTGGCAGCCCACATGATTACCAGCTCCATCACGGAGCTGGTTAGGGTGGTGGGGATCATGGGCCACCTGGCCCCCGGAAGTCCCAGAACGCCCTGTGTGGGTGCGTGGGGCATTCTGGGGAGACGCCCAAGGCTGGGAAGCTTGTTGTAGCCTCCCAGTCAAGTATCTCCTTGTGAGTTTCGCCACTCCTACCTGAGGTTAACAGATGCCTGCAGTATGTCCGAATGCGGAAATGCAGGCTGGGCTGTCTGACTTGGGGGAGGAAGCCCTTCCCTCCCTCTGGCTGTGATTGGCTGTGCAGACTGTCCTTCATGCAAGAAGGAAGCCTGCACAGCCAGTTCCCCCTCCTTTCTGCAGTCTCCCTAACTGCAGAGAGCCTCCTCTTCGTTACATCTGAATGCGGACAAGAGAGCAGGGGTGGGGTGGGGAGCAGAACCTCAGGTCCAATGGACCTGTGGTTCTGTATTACATGCGAATATATGGCCAGTCTTTTCTGATTCCCTCAAGCTGATGCCTTGCTTTTTCATGCTAAGATTTATGGAGGATGTGTAAGATTCCCTCATAAACTTTCTCACAACCAAAGGCGTGGAGCAGAAGGGAAGGCAGCCACCTACCTTCCTACTCCCACATGACACAAGCCTCCTCTGGGCTCTGCTGCTTGTACGTCCACATGAGCAGCATGGTAGCGCTTTCCGATGGGAGGGGGGAACCTCATGTTGGGTCCTCCAGGATCCCATAATGCAGTGTGTGAGCAGTAGAGCTAATGCCTTCAGCCCTGCAGTAGCTCCGCTCTGCCTGGCCCCTCTTCCCCTCCGATGAACTTGGCCGCCATCCTCACAGGAGCAGTACTGGAAATGGTGGTGCCACATATGACCAGTGAAGGAGGTAGGAAGTGGTTTGTTCTCCTCCCACCTCTTTTTTTACCTGGATAGTTAATCCGGGCTACTCAAGGATGGAGCTTCTGACTCGGGAGGACTTCTGCTACTGCCAACGACCAGAGCTACCTGGGTAGAAGAGGTATGCGGGTAGCTCTGGTCATGAGAACAGTCTTATAGTCATAGGAGTACCTTGTGTAGAGGGTAGGACCCAAGCCATGCTCCAGTATGGGTCTTGCTCCTTTTCTACAATTGGAGGAGAAGCAATGGAGAAGTCCTACTGAAAACACTGAACTGCCATGATGGTTTATGGCCACAGTCTTTTGAACATTTCCATCTTTCTTCTGCATGTTGTTCAGTCAGTTCTTTCAGTCGATTGTTTATTTTGAATTTCCCATCTTGCATTGCTCTATTCTCCACGTTCATTCCATGTCCCATCACATATTCATTAATTCACTCTTATTCTTATTCCTCTTCCGCATAGTAAAAGATAAGGATTGGTTCCCTAAAAATGAGGGCAGGGGAGAGTAATCTGATAGAGCAGCTCTGGCTGATTTGGTAACTTTGTAGCCAATTATTCTGTCATGTCTAATTTTAGTGGATCCAAAAGAAGAAAATATTTGCAACTGGATGGATTCTGGTTTCTAGTAAGTATGAGTAATCCTAAATAGATTAACTGGGACATTGAAAAATCCAATGTAGTTATATTTCCTTATCTCTGGAAATACATTGTTTCGCTGTTTAGAGTTGAACTTTCCCTCTAATGCTAGGGTCCTAACACACTGTTTTGGAAAGAATTACCATGGAAATTAATAGAAAAAAATATGTGAAATTATATAGTCATTTCATTGGGGAGCAAAACAGCAAAGCTATCCTAGGATGATGAATGCTTGTAGGTAAGTCTGGGGAATACTCCAGCTCTAACATCTTGCCATGAAACTGTAACACCCTCTTCCTCCAAAATGAAATATACTTGCTCATTCTGTGATGCTACAAGGACAAATCTCAGACTGAAATCTCAGACTCAAACAATTGTCAAATTGTTTTTGAAAATTCTCTAAAGGTCACGAAGACACAGCCTTTACCCTCTCAGAAAGATACAGTAGTTATTAACTTGCTCACTTGCCAGGTTCTTTCTTCTCCCTCTTAGATGTATAAGCTGTGGGAGAGGAGAGAAGGTGGGAAATGCTGAAGGTACTCCCTAATTTTCCAGCTTTCTAGGCTTGCCTTCTAAGTATGCTTCTTGTAAGCATCCTTCAGTGTGCTTCTTGTAAGCATCCTTCAATCCTGCGTTGTCAATTGGAGACTTGGATTTTTTCCTCCTGGTAGATCATATGGGAAGAATTAAAAACCTGCACTTCTCAGAGTCAGTAATGAAGGAAGCAAGTGTTCTCAATAGTCTTCTCTTCAGAGTGAAGACTCTTAGAAACAACCCTCAGCTTAACTGTGAGAACCGTAGTTTTTGAATTCCTCCTAGTCAGTGTGTCAGGAGAAATGATTATCTTAAAAAGCCCTACACTTTCCAGAATTCATGTCAGCAGGAACATTTGAAAATGCAGGAATGGCTTAGAAGCAACCTTCAGTTTTCTCCTCAGCTGCTGTTTTTTTCTCCTGTTCCTTCACAAAGTGAACACCTGAAAAGGGATAGGAAGGAGGGAAACTGGCAGAGAACAGAGCTATCTCCAAGCCATTATGACCTGAGGCAAAATTCAAGGCAAGGACTATGTTTGACTTATGATAGCTCATACACATAGATTTCACAAATCCTTCTTTATCCCTAATAATATTTATCTGAATTAAACTTTTACTGATGGGCCAACTTTCTACCTTCAGGTTTATTCAGGAACTAAATTTGTAAAATGTTAAATCAATAAAGACTAGGATGTGGAAGACCTATGGAAGACCTATATCATTTAGTAAGCATTTAGGCAGAATCTCGCCTTAGGGTATTTTTCTTCTGTTAGCAAGAGTCCTTGTCACATCTGTTCTGTAGATAAGTGAATGAGAATTTGGATGTTTAATCTTTTCTCTTGAGCAACAACATCCTCCTTATTTTTATTAGCTTATCTGCAAGCAAAGATTTGCAAAAAAGCAGAGAACAAGCAGGTAAGACAGCATTTGCACTGTATTTGACAATACTGGTATAAAGTGGGTGCGTGAAGTAGTTCATTAGACATCCTTCACAAACATTGCACCATTTATTTAATCATAACAAACATTAGACCATTTGTTTAATCAGACTAGCATCTAATATTAACATAAGATAACCTACTCTTTAAAAGGGTGCAGTTCAGGAGCACAGGTCGAAACAAAGCTTTAAAAGGGGAAATATTAAATTGACGGCTCTATAACTAGTTTTATGTCCCCATTTATAACATCGCCTACTCCTTTCTCAAAGTATTTTTTCCCTTGAACATTCCATTTTCTGATTTTCAAAGAAAAGAGTGGCTGACATTTGACGAGTGCATGCTTCTAATAACAGAACACTTACTGTGGAACTTAGAAACATAGGAAGCTGCCTTATACCAAGTCAGACCAATGGTCCATCTAGCTCAGTATTGTCTACACTGACCGCCAGTGGCTTCTCCAAGGTTGCAGGCAGGAGTCTGTCTCAGTTTTATCTTGAAGATGCCAGAGAGGGAACTTGGAACCTTCTGCATGCAAGCATGCAGGTGCTCTTCCAAGAGTAGCCCCATCCGCTAAGGAGAATATCTTACAGTGCTCAAACATGTAAAGCCTATTCACACAACCCCATGGGCGGTGGGAAGGCTGTTCCAAACTTACCTTCCTCTCAGATGATGGCTGTCCTCCTCTTTGGGTGTCCTATTGTGAGCCCAAATGATCTGCGCTGCTGCTGGCAGCTTGGATCTCTGGAGGCTGTGACAATATGTCCCGGCCTCCAGGAATCCCACGATGCAACACTCAATGAGTATGGTGCATTGGGGAGTCCCCTGTGAGACAGGCAATCTAGGCATCCATCTCTATGTCTCTTTAGGCTGCAGGCACCTTGAGGAGACATATAATCTGGGCAGCCGGCTTAAGGGTGCACTTGCACCCTTAACCTTGGCTTGAAGCCAGGCTTCAGAGTAGGGTTAGGCTTTATGGGAGTTCCAGGATCAGGAGCGATCCCAGCACTCCACACAAGCAGCCTTAGCTCAGGCTAGGGTGCTCATGAGAACAGCCTTGTCTCTTATTCAAATGCAAACCAGGGCAGACCCTGGTTAACAAAGGGGACAATTCATGCTTGCTACTACAAGACCAGATCTCCTCCCTGGCTCCTGTGCTTCTGATTTGTGGGCACTTATGCAAGAGCAAAACTATTTTCAGTTTTCTCCCCATTATCTGGAGGCATTGTGTTACAGTTCAAAATATCGATTTATAGTGCAAATGTGGATATAATACACTTTCCTTCAGGGGAAAGGTGTTCAGTAATCAAAATTGCTAGCCAAATAATTTTATTACACACACACACACACACACACACACACACACACACACACACACAGCAGTAGTATATAAGTAGTATATAATAAGTAGTATTATTTATTAAGTGCTTAAATAGCTGGGCACTTTACAGTCACTGTCCACTTCTGTGATTCTATTTTAAAGTCAGCTTTCCTTGCCATGCTTCATAGAGCATCCGTATATTGTAAGATACGTAGGTTGAGGTCATAGAACATGAAATCGAACATGAAATCAGACTTGGATGTGTCTAATCTGGAGGCCTTCAGGTTAATGCACATAAACACGGGCAATGATCTTGTGATAGGCTGATGACTGGTTGTATTAAAAACATTTCATTCATCTACTCATCCAGTCCACCAGTTTTTGGTGTTCTGATTAGTTTTTTTCCAGTGCTCATTCCATATGTGTTCCAATAATCTATAATTCCACTCTAGTCTTTTAAAAGAAGGCAGTATTTCTATCACACACATACACCTAACAATTGTGTCCATTTGGTTTCTTACTTGCTGATTTGACATTGGCATTGAAACAGTTTCAAAAATCTTGTTACTGGACTGATTTTGGGCCAATTATTATTATTGCCAGTGGCTTACATACCACACAGTGCCCTGCTGATGGAAGAGCGGGCATATGTCCTGGCTCCATGTGATTCTAAACCACATCCTCACTGCTACCACAGCCACCATGGCTCCTAAGAACTGTGTCACCACTGCAACAATGCTGCTTCAATTGTTTCCACTGCGAGCAGCATTGCTACAGTGGTGATGCAATTCTTAGGAGCCATAGAGGCTCTGTGAGCTTGGTTGAAGTGAGAACATGGTTTGAAATCACATGAAACCAGGGCAAATACCCTGTTCTTCCATGGGTGGGGCACTGCATGGTATGTAAGCTAGTTTCTAGTGTTGCTAAGCCGAAACAGGAGGTGTGCCAAAACAGGCTGTGAAGAACCCTGCCCCATTTTGGTAATATTTTGGGCCACATGCTAACAGGCTGAAAACATTAATCTCCTTTTAAAATTGTAATTTTCTTCTGTGGAAACCACATCTAGGGGTGTGCACGGAACTGATTCCGGTGGTTCAGTTCGAATTCGAGCCAAATTTGAACCGGCCTTCCAGCCCGTGAGCCAGTTCATCAAACTGGCCCCGGTTCAGTCCAAAGGTTGAACCAGTTTAGATTGGCTTGAGGCACCATGCTCGCAAAGGAAAGTCCAGTGAGGATTACCCTTTACAAGCAAAGAGGGGAACCCTGCCTGCCTTAAAAAACCTCCTAATAGGGATGGCGAGAGGGCACCTCATAGTTGGAGGTGGTGAGGCATGGTGTGGCGGGGCTCCTCTGAACTCTACAGACTAGGCCTGGTGCTCCAGCAGAGGGTGGAACCAGGCTGCGCTGGAGTGCCAGGCCTGCTCCAGGGAGTTCAGAGGAGCCACACTGTCACCTCCGAGTATGAGGTACAGTCTTGCTGCCCCTATTAGGAGCTTGTAACAGGGAACCTTTGCCAGATTCCCCTTTACAAGTATGCCACCTCGAACCACCGAACCAGTTCCGAACCAATTCTGTTAGAACCATGGGCAGTTCGGCTTGAACTCGGCACCCCTTTTGGAGGGGGTCTGGCACCCCTTTTGGGGGCTCCAGTCCAATTTGAGTCCGAACAGGTCGAACCAGGCCAGTTCTGTTCAAACCAGGTTCTAACAGAATTGATTCTGCACACCCCTAACCCCATCCCTCCTCCTCCTCCTCCCCTGGCGAATGGGTAAGTATGTGGACCCCACCATGCCCTGCTCCCTTTAATGTGCTACGTGCCACTTTAAAGAAGGCAACCCACAGCATGATTTGCTGCATTTAGTTGCTGCTTTAAAAGAGGCAGTCTACAGTTTGCTGTATGATGTTGCCATTCAAATAAGGGGTTCCATAACTTTAATGGGCAGCGTAAGCTGTCTCTTGGCAAAATTGGCAACAACAAAAAAAGCAAAAAGCTTGCCAAGAGAGTGGAAAAAATCACACCGGGCTCAGTTAGAATTGAAAGGAACTTTTTATGAAGGATAGCTTGTTTCTTGGTAGAAGCTTCATCCCTTCCATAATGGCAACTTTTCAGCAAAAACTGAACCCTGCAAAAAGTTGGTGTAATATTACTTTCTAATCCCAAAACCTGTATAAAAGGATCACGGTCATATGAAAATGGTGCCTGTATCCATGTCATTTATGGTCTGGATATGTCAGAATTCAAATATGTTTTTGATGGAAAATATATTTCCAGGATCCTTCTTTGTCATTTTGATGGAGCTACTGTTGTCAGACCTTTGTTTCTTTTCATAAAATATTGCTAGTTATGCAAGCTCAACATTTTGTTTAAAGATTTCTGGCTTACCAGTGCTTCAGAACAAAAAATAAATATCAGTGAATTGTATTTGTTCTTTGCAGCTCTTTCACCTCCCACTGGAATGATACAAATGACTGTGCAAAACTACATGCGGTAGGTTTACACGTTGCATTTAAATGCATGATATGATCTACATGCGAATTTGTTTCAAAATTCCAAAAAGGCCATACAATTAATTATGAAGAGAAACACTCAGTCTCTTAACTGTAGGATGGCAGGAAGTATATTTGTTAGCTTAATGATGACATCTAAATTTTCCTAGTAATAAGCTAAATGTGCTATGTATAATTAGCCAGAATTGTATGTGGGTGTAAATGTAAAATGTTCATGCTAAAATATGGGCTAATTTTTCATGTTAACACAAGCAAGTAACAAGAATGATAAGAGACTATTGCAATCTGATACATCCATCTCATCAAAGGAATGTGGCTAAGAGTAAGGGTTGGCTCCTACAATCAGATTACCCAACACATAAACAGATTATCTGACATTGCCCAGATTATCTGACATGGGAAACAGTAGCATGAACCCAGCTAGACAAGGAGACAATGGACTACCATTTTCATTATTCTGTCTGCACCTTTTCCAGCTGGTGAAATCACAGCTGCAGCTGTATCTCTGTATGTTTCTCAGTGCAAAAAAATGGGTGCATTCTGAGGGTGCACCATGATTGCACAAGGCAAGTACATCAATAGTGCTGAAACTCGTGCACCCCCCTTTGTGTGTATTCAACAACAAGTGCTCACTTTCATACATTCCCTAGTTCCCTCTGCAGTGCACTCCCATCCAAACTAAATCAGCAACGTACAGAGGTGAGCTGCTCCAGTCAGGCTTAGAAAATGTGTTCAGAAGACTGGCCTATTTTCCATAGATAGATAGATAGATAGATATAGATATAGATATAGATATAGATATAGATATAGATATAGATATAGATATAGATATAGATATATTAAAA